>NC_084485.1:60000-367590 GCF_030035675.1 Rhineura floridana
ATGGTCGTCATGGAGGCCATGAAGTCCCAAGCCGAAACACTAGAGGCAGCCTCAGCATGGACATTGAAATCACCCAGCACGATCGTTTTGGGCTTCTCCAACACCACAGCCAAGACGGCCTCTGCCAGAGGTGAGACGGCTAGAGGGCCGGTGGCGGAAATCTTGCTCTGATGACGATCGGGCATGGGTTAGAGCGGCTGCAGCAGCCTACCATGCGGCAATAAGGGCAGCAAAAAAGATTTTTTATTCTGCCTCTATTGCATCCGCAGAGTGCTGTCCCAGAAGGCTGTTCCAAGTGGTTTGAAGCCTGGTTGGTCCAGTTGCTTCGGAACCTATGGAACATTTTAAGACCTCCTGTGATGAGTTTGCAAAGCACTTTGCAGATAAAATCAATCGTCTAAAGAGTGCGATTCCACATGCTATGGATACAGTAAGTGAGCCAGAGTCGGCCAGTGGTTCTCTGGTTGTGTGGGATCGGTTCCAGCTTCTTCCTTCTGATGAAGTGGACAAGGTGCTTTCATCCTTAAGGCCAACCACCTGCTTACTCGACCTTTGCCTGTCGTGGCTCATTATTAGGTGCAAGGACAGTCTGGGCGAGGGGATCAAGGCGGTGGTAAATGCATCCTTGGAAGAGGGCATAATACCATCAGCCCTCAAGGAGGCAGTAATAAAACCAATTTTAAAGAAGCCCTCCTTGGATCCCCAAGATTTGAACAACTTTCGCCCAATCTCAAACTTATCATTCTTGGGCAAGGCGGTTGAGCGGGTGTTGGCGAAGTAGTTGCAAGTGCAATTGGAGGAAGCGGATTATCTGGATCCATTTCAGTCGGGTTTCAGGCCTGGACATGGGACTGAAACAGCTTTGGCCGCCTTGGTGGATGATATGAGGAGAGCATTGGATAGGGGTGAGTGCATCTTCCTCATCCTCCTGGACCTTTCAGCGGCTTTTGATACCATTGACCACAGTATCCTTCTGGATTGCCTGGAGGGATTAGGCATAGGGGGCACTGTATTGCAGTGGTTCCATTCCTTCCTCTCTGATAGGCACCAAAGAGTAGCATTGGGGGATGAGGTTTCAGAACTTTGGCCTCTCACTTGTGGGGTGCCACAGGGCTCCATCCTTTTCCCGATGCTATTTAACATCTATATAAAGCCTCTGGGGACTATCATCAGGAGATTTGGGCTGCAGTGTCACCAGTATGCGGATGACACGCAGCTCTATCTCTAATTTAAATCTTCACCAGGGTTGGCTGTAGAAACCCTGTCCAAGTGCCTGGAATCTGTGAGTGGCTGAATGGGAAGGAATAAGCTGAAGCTGAACCCTGACAAAACTGAGGTACTGTTCATGGGAGACAAGGGAAGGTTAGGGGATTTGGACCTGGTGCTCCATGGGGTACAATTACCCCTGAAAGACCAGGTCCATAGCTTCGGGGTCATTCTTGACTCCCAACTGTCCATGGAAGCTCAGGTTTCGGCTGTGAGCCGGGCAGCGCTGTATCAACTCCATCTGATACGGAGGCTACGCCTCTACCTTCCCAGTCATCTGCTCCCATCGGTGGTACATGCCCTGATCTCCTCTCGCCTAGACTACTGTAAAGCACTCTACATGGGGCTACCCTTGAAAACGGTCCAGAAGCTGCAACTTGTACAGAATGCGGTGGCGCGCCTGATTGAAGGCAGCCGCTGGCGAGATCATATCACTCCAGTGCTAAAAGAGTTGCACTGGTTACCAGTTGCTTACCGGGCCCAATTCAAGGTGTTGGTTTTGACCTTTAAATCCCTATACAGTTTCAGCCCAGTCTTTCTAAAGGAGCGCCTCCAGCATCATCAGCTATGCCGCCCAACAAAATCAGCCTCAAAAGACCTTCTCTCCATCCCACCAGTCAAAACAGCCAAACTGGTGAGGACTAGAGAGAGGGCTTTTTCAGTTGTGGCCCCCACCCTGTGGAACTCCCTCCCAAATGATCTCTGCCATGCCCCTTCTATGATGAGTTTCCGCCAGGCCTTGAAGACCTGGCTCTTCAGGCAGGCTTTTGGGGTGGGCTAGATTTTATCTTCATTGTTTTTAGATTTTTAATGTCTAGGTATAGTATGCCTATTTTGTACGTCGCCCAGAGTGGCTGGACAGCCAGCCAGATGGGCAACTAATAAATTCAATTAATAATAATAATAATAATAAAGCTGCCGGGCAGCAGGGTGGACGATACACCAGCAGCAACCCTAGTTTCTTGTCCCCTTGACCCGACACCAGGTGCAGGCCCTCACAGCCAGCTCCAAGACAGAGTGGTTTCCTGGTGACAGAGATGAAAGTTCTGTAGACCACAGCACCTCCTCCCCCCCGTCCCTGCAACCTGTGCTGGTGTTGCACCGAGTATCCAGGTGGACAAAGCTGGGTCAGATCAACTCCTCCAAGCTCACCCACCCAGATCTCGGTAATGCGCACCAAATGGGCACCTTCATCCACAATCAAGTCATGGATGAGAGTTATCTTATTGTGTACTGATCTGGCGTTAAACAACAAAAATGATTATTTTTTTGAATATTTCAACAGTATAGTTATTTTAACTATATTAATGGTTTCCTAACTTTCAAATAACATTGAAAATAAGTTGTTTAGAGATATAATAAATCAAATAAACAACATTGTTCTCAAACTATGAGTGTATGATCTCTGGTGGCACATTGCAGGAGGTCATGCAGGAGAGTCTACAGACAAGGATTTATTCCAGAAACATTAAGATACAGGGTGGTATCTAATGTTAGTCCTACTCTGAGATAATAGACATGACTAGCTTATATTCAGTCATTTGAATGGGCCAATTCTGATTAGGTCTTAGTTGAATGCAACCCATAACATGAATACATGAGAATATATTCTGTATGCATGGGTACATATGGATATAGTGTACTTTGGTACATATGGATATAGTGTACTTGGACTTTCAAAAAGCTTTCGTCAAGGTACCTCACCAAACACCTGAGTAAGTTTAGCAGTCATGGAATAAGAGGAGAGGTCCTCATGTGGATCAGGAATTGGTGAAGCAGCAGGAAGCAGAAAGCAGGAATAAATGGACAGTTCTCCCAGTGGAGGGCTGTGGAAAGTGAAGTCCCCCAAGGATCAGTTTTGGGACCTGTACTTTTTAACTTGTTCAAGAGATGGATTTATTCCATAAAGGAAGCCACAGACCTGAACGTACAATATCTAAACAAGGTGGTTTATAACAGTTGCTGTTGGAGGTTGCTGATTCACAGAGTCGCCATAAGTTGTAATTCTCTCACACCCTTTCCAATTGGGAACCATTCAGTTTCTCCTATTCTGTCCTTACAGTAGCCCCTTGTGCAGAGTACAGGTGCCGCATCAGGACAATCAGATGCTGTGGCACCCCCATTTCTTTTAAAGCATTCCATAAATTGTCATGATTACGCAATCAAAGGCTTTGCTGTAATCTATAAAGCACAGGGTGATTTCCTTCTGAAATTCCTTGGTCCATTCTATTATCCAACATATATTTGTGATATGATCTCTGGTGCCTCTTCCCTTTCTAAATCCAGCTTGGATATCTGGCATTTCTAGCTCCATGTATGCCAGTATAAGCCACATAAGCCAGTGTGGTGTAGTGGTGATGGTGTTGGACTATGACCTGGGAGACCAGGGTTCAAATCCCCACACAGCCATGAAGCACACTGGGAGACCTTGGCCCAGTCACTGCCACTCAGCCTCAGAGGAAGGCAATGGTAAACCCCCTCTGAATACTGCTTTCCATGAAAACCCTATTCATAGTGTGGCCATAAGTCAGAATCGACTTGAAGGCAGTTCATTTCCATTTTTATATGGTAAGAGCCTTTGTTACAGAATCTTCAGCATTACTTTACTTGCATGCATAACACTAGAACTCTTGGATATGCAATGAGGCTGAATGTTCTTATGGGTGTATGTTTTGTGGTAGCCCAAAGAGTATTTTAGGGCCAGAACTCCCAAGTTATTTTCTACACCTTTTGGCTATTCTTGGTTTGTACTGAGACACTTGAACATGCCATGCACCTGCAGGAAGCTCTGGGGCAGGCAGGATGCATTGGCATCTCATACAGGAGACTCTCCCGTTTGCTTGGGTAACTGAAATCTCCAGAAAGATGTATTGCAAGTTTCTTTCAATGGGCTTGAAGACATTCCTGTGCCCTTTGCTCTGTTGAATATCTATGGTAATAAGGCTCTGATCCAAGTTCAGAGGGCATTTTAATATGGCTCACTTGCTGAAGATACCTTCCTGCTGCATTTTGCTCAAGATATTTGCCGCCCTGGGCTCCTACTGGGAGAAAGGGCAGGCTATCAATCGAATAAATAAATAAGATATGAGTTTCCATTTGCTTTAGAATAAATCTAGTTGAGCCCTCGAAGAATCCCTATGTCCACTGGTTGTTAACAGCAAGTGCATACAATTTGAGATCTTCTTGTTTCATATATCTCAGCAGGGCAGGATTTCTGAAGATTCAAAGGAGGTTAATCATCTCTTCTTCAGGCTAAACATACCAAACTTTTTCAGCCTTTCCTCCTCAGAGGTCTTGGTCTCCAAGGCTCTCACCACCTTCTCTGGGCACTTTCTTTCACAACTGCAGTGCTCAGAAGTGGGCTCAGCCCTCTAGGGGAGGTCCGGCAACTAGTGTGTGTTTACAGCCTAAGTTGCATTACTTTTTTAACCACTACATCACACTGCTGAGTCATGTTTAGCTTGTGGTCTACCAACCCCCCTAAATTTTTTTGCATGAAGTACCGTTGAGCCAGGTTTATGCAAATCTATGGTGCAGCCACACTTGGAATACTGCGTCCTGTTCTGGTTGCCTCACCTCAAAAAGGATATTGTACAGCTGAAAAGGGTGCAAAAAAGGGCAACCAGAATGATTAAGTGGATGGAGTGACTCCCCTATTGAGGAAAGGGCCTTTTAAGTTGAGAGTAAAGGTGAGTAATGGGGGAGGCGTGATAGAGGTGTACAAAATTAAGCATGGTGAGAAGAAAGTGGATAGGCAAAAGCACATTTGCTGAAATTTCTCTGTCTTCAGGTTTCAGATTAATCCCAGCTTGTATCTCCTTCATGATTGCTTCTTTTAACTCTTAGAGATTTAACATAGATGCCTCCTGTTGAGTTTGTTTTCACTGCATATTAAGAATTAATCCTGTATGCCCATTCAACTGCCATCTCACATTCTTTGTCTAAACTTGGAAACTCTGCTTCAAGATGATCTATGAAGTTGTTCCTTCTATTTCCTCTGGAATACTTCTTACTTTAATGTTACACTGCCGCATCTCTGAATTCCCTTGCAATTTCCCTCTGTATGCCCTTGCAATTTTCCTGTATTATCTCTGCTCCACTGCAATTCCTTGTGTAACAGGGCACACTTGACCACTAGGTCCAGCATGATGAATTTCTGAATATTTCTAGTGCTGTGCCATAGGGAACCTGCCCGCACTTAGTTTGCCTTGTAGCACCAATATCAATTCACCAGAAGAAGGCGCCAACAGACCTTGACATTCTTTCAGATACTAAAAGTGCAACATGTCCAAGGAATTTCAGAGAATCAAGAAACATTCACAGCCTCCGCAGTTTCCATGGCAGATTATCAGCAAACAGTATAACCTGAGAGTTGTAGTCCAGTTCTTCTGCCAAACCTGGAAGGGATCTTGGGTCAGTCCATCCCAGATCACACCATGGAGCCTATTGCTGACAATGCTTTAAGGAGAACTCTGCTAGATCGGACCAAGGTAGACCTGTCTAGCCTAGCACCCAATAGTGCCCTCCCCTGTGCAGATTTCTCTAGGGAGCCCCCAAGGCATGAAGGCAACTGCTCTTGCCTACAGTTTGTCCCCCAGCAACACACATACAAAGGTTTTGTTGTTATGTGTCTTCAGGTCGACTATGACTTATGGCGACCCTATGAATCAGTGACCTCCAACAGCATCTGTCGTAAACCACTCTGTTCAGCTCTTGTACGTTCAGGTCTGTGGCTTCCTTTATGGAACATAAGAAGAGCCTGCTGGATCAGGCCAGTGGCCCATCTAGTCCAGCATCCTGTTCTCACAGTGGCCAACCAGGTGCCTGGGCGATGCCCGCAAGCAGGACCCGAGTGCAAGAACACTCTCCCCTCCTGAGGCTTCCAGCAACTGGTTTTCAGAAGCATGCTGCCTCTGACTAGGGTGGCAGAGCACAGCCATCATGGCTAGTAGCCATTGATAGCCCTGTCCTCCATGAATTTGTCTAATCTTCTTTTAAAGCCATCCAAACTGGTGGCCATTACTGCATCTTGTGGGAGCAAATTCCATAGTTTAACTATGCGCTGAGTAAAGAAGTACTTCCTTTTGTCTGTCCTGAATCTTCCAACATTCAGCTTCCTTGAATCATAGAATCATAGAATCATAGAGTTGGAAGGGGCCTTGTAGGCCATCGAGTCCAACCCCCTGCTCACAGCAGGAAATCTACAGCTAGAGCATCTCCCGCAGATAGCTGTCCAGCCTCTGCTTGAAGACATCCAGCGAAGGGGATCCCACCACCTCCCTAGGCAGTCGGTTCCATTGCCAAACCGCCCTTACTGTCAAGAAGTTCCTTCTAATGTCCAATCTGAATCTACGCTCCTGCAACTTAAAACCATTAGACCTAGTCCTACCCTCTGGGGCAGCAGAGAACAAATCTGTACCCTCCTCTATGTGACAGCCCTTCAGGTACTTAAAGAATGTAATCATATCACCCCTCAGCCTTCTCTTCACCAGACTGAACATGCCAAGTTCCTTCAACCTTTCCTCATAAGACTTGTTCTCCATACCGGCTATCATCCTCGTCGCCCTCTTCTGAACCCGCTCCATGAGTTCTAGTATTATGAGAGAGAGAGAAGAACTTTTCTCTATCCACTTTCTCAATGCCATGCATAATTTTATACACTTCTATCATGTCTCCTCTGACCCGCCTTTTCTCTAAACTAAAAAGCCCCAAATGCTGCAACCTTTCCTCGTAAGGGAGTCGCTCCATCCCCTTGATCATTCTGGTTGCCCTTTTCTGAACCTTTTCCAACTCTTGAATATCCTTTTTGAGATGAGGCGACCAGAACTGTACACAGTATTCCAAATGCGGCCGCACCATAGATTTATACAACGGCATTATGAGATCGGCTGTTTTATTTTCAATACCTTTCCTGATTATCCCTAGCATGGAATTTGCCTATTTCACAGCTGCAGCACACTGGGTCAACATTTTCATTGTGCTGTCCACTACAACCCCAAGGTCTCTCTCCTGGTCGGTCACCGCCAGTTCAGACCCCATAAGCGTATATGTGAAATTAAGAGTTTTTGCTCCAATATGCATAATTTTACACTTGTTTATATTGAATTGCATTTGCCATTTTTCCACCCATTCGCTCAGTTTGGAGAGGACTTTTTGGAGCTCTTTGCAATATCTTTTGTTTTAACAACCCTGAACAATTTAGTGTCGTCAGCAAACTTGGCCACTTCACTGCTCACTCCTAATTCTAGGTCATTAATGAACAAGTTGAAAAGTACAGGTCCCAATACCGATCCTTGAGGGACTCCACTTTCTACAGCCCTCCATTGGGAGAACTGTTCATTTATTCCTACTCTCTGCTTTCTGCTTCTTAACCAATTCCTTATTCACAAGAGGACCTCTCCTCTTATTCCATGACTGCTAAGCTTCCTCAAAAGTCTTTGGTGAGGTACCTTGTCTAAAGCTTTTTGAAAGTCTAAGTACACTATGTCCACTGGATCACCTCTATCTATATGCTTGTTGACACTCTCAAAGAATTCTAATAGGTTACTGAGACAGGACTTTCCCTTGCAGAAGCCATGCTGGCTCTGCTTCAGCAAACCTTGTTCTTCTATGATGGAATCAACATCTCTTGTTTGGCCTTCCTCTTTTTCTACTCCCTGCTGTTTTTCCCAGCATTATTGTCTTTTCTAGTGAATCATGTCTTCTCAGTATGATAGCCTCAGTTTCATCATTTTAGCTTCTTGTGATAGTTCTGGTTTAATTTGTTCTAACACCCAATTATTTGTCTTTTTTGCAGTCCATGGTATGCTCAAAGCTCCCCTCCAGTACCATATTTCAAATGAGTTGATTTTTCTCTTATCCGCTTTTTTCCCTGTCCAACTTTCACATCCATACATAGAGATTGGGAATACCATGGTCTGAATGATCCTGACTTTAGTGTTCAGTGATACATCTTTGCATTTGAGGACCTTTTCTAGTTCTCTCATACCTGCCCACCTCAGTCCTAGCCTTCTTCTGATTTCTTGACTATTGTCTCCATTTTGGTTAATGACTGTGCCAAGGTATTGATAATCCTTGATGTTCAATATCCTCGTCAGCTTTAAAATTACATAAAACTTCTGTTGTCATCACTTTAGTCTTCTTGACGTTCAGCTGTAGTCCTGCTTTTGTGCTTTCCTCTTTAACTTTCATCAGCATTCATTTCAAATCATTACTGGTCTCTGCTAGTAGTATGGTATCATCTGCATTTCTTAAATTATGTTCTGTGTATAGATTAAACAAATAGGTGATAAACTACACCCCTGTATCACACCCTTTCCAATTGGGAACCATATTCTGTCCTTACAGTAGCCTCTTGTCCAGAGTATAGGTTGCATATCAGGATAATCAGATGCTGTGGCACCCCCATTTCTTTGAAAGCATTCCATAGTTTTTCATGATCTACACAATCAAAGGTTTTGCTGTAGTCTATAAAGCACATAGTGATCTCCTTCTGAAATTCCTTGATCTGTTCCATTATCCAATGTATTGTTGTGAGTTTGGGGGTTGAAATGGATAATTCCTATGAGTCCCCTTCCAACCTCTGGTTTGGAATCCTGTGCCTTGGGGAGAGAAACTCACTCTGCTGGCCAGATGAGTTTCTTTTGTTCAGCTAATAGAGTGGCCAGGTTTGTTAATGGGTCTATCAGGTGCCCAACAACTGGTGAATGGGCCAGGAAGACCCTTTTGTCATTGAAACTCTTCAGGAGAGCCTCCACCTCCCTCCTGGGGCCTAAGAGAGGCTTGTGTTTTGAGCTGTGTCTGAGAAAGGCTGGGATCTGGAGGCAGGCAGAGAGACTGGCTCTCTGCACCATGGCTTTAGGATGCCTCCTGTAACACTGATGGAAAAACTGGATATGGGACTGCTGATTCCTTGAATCCTCCATCCTAAGCTCAAGTTGGAATGTGTATAAATAAACAAACCACAAGGAAGCTCTTAGAGGCAAAAAGTCTTCCTTCAGAAAATGGAAGTCTTGTCCGAATGAAGAAAATAAAAAAGAACACAGACTCTGGCAAAAGAAATGCAAGAAGACAATAAGGGATGCTAAAAAAGAATTTGAGGAGCACATTGCTAAGAACATAAAAACCAACAACAAAAAATTCTATAAATACATTCAAAGCAGGAGACCATCTAGGGAGACAATTGGACCCTTGGAGTCAAAGGTGTACTAAAGAACGATAAGGAGATTGCAGAGAAGCTAAATGAATTCTTTGCATCTGTCTTCACAGTGGAAGATATAGGGCAGATCCCTGAACCTGAACTAACATTTGCAGGAAGGGATTCTGAGGAACTGAGACAAATAGTGGTAACGAGAGAGGAAGTTCTAAGCTTAATGGACAATATAAAAACTGACAAATCACCGGGCCCGGATGGCATCCACCCGAGAGTTCTCAAAGAACTCAAAGGTGAAATTGCTGATCTGCTAACTAAAATATGTAACTTGTCCCTCCGGTCCTCCTCCATGCCTGAGGACTGGAAAGTGGCAAATGTAACGCCAATCTTCAAAAAGGGATCCAGAGGGGATCCCGGAAATTACAGGCCAGTTAGCTTAACTTCTGTCCCTGGAAAACTGGTAGAAAGTATTATTAAAGCTAGATTAACTAAGCACATAGAAAAACAAGCCTTGCTGAAGCAGAGCCAGCATGGCTTCTGCAAGGGAAAGTCCTGTCTCAGTAACCTATTAGAATTCTTTGAGAGTGTCAACAAGCATATAGATAGAGGTGATCCAGTGGACATAGTGTACTTAGACTTTCAAAAAGCGTTTGACAAGGTACCTCACCAAAGGCTTCTGAGGAAGCTTAGCAGTCATGGAATAAGAGGAGAGGTCCTCTTGTGGATAAGGAATTGGTTAAGAAGCAGAAAGCAGAGAGTAGGAATAAACGGACAGTTCTCCCAATGGAGGGCTGTAGAAAGTGGAGTCCCTCAAGGATCGGTATTGGGACCTGTACTTTTCAACTTGTTCATTAATGACCTAGAATTAGGAGTGAGCAGTGAAGTGGCCAAGTTTGCTGACGACACTAAATTGTTCAGGGTTGTTAAAACAAAAAGGGATTGCGAAGAGCTCCAGAAAGACCTCTCCAAACTGAGTGAATGGGAGGAAAAATGGCAAATGCAATTCAATATAAACAAGTGTAAAATTATGCATATTGGAGCAAAAACTCTTAATTTCACATATACGCTCATGGGGTCTGAACTGGCGGTGACTGACCAGGAGAGAGACCTCGGGGTTGTAGTGGACAGCACGATGAAAATGTCGACCCAGTGTGTGGCAGCTGTGAAAAAGGCAAATTCCATGCTAGCGATAATTCGGAAAGGAATTGAAAATAAAACAGCCGATCTCATAATGCCGTTGTATAAATCTATGGTGCGGCCGCATTTGGAATACTGTGTACAGTTCTGGTCGCCTCATCTCAAAAAGGATATTATAGAGTTGGAAAAGGTTCAGAAGAGGGCAACCAGAAGGATCAAGGGGATGGAGCGACTCCCTTACGAGGAAAGGTTGCAGCATTTGGGGCTTTTTAGTTTAGAGAAAAGGCGGGTCAGAGGAGACATGATAGAAGTGTATAAAATTATGCATGGCATTGAGAAAGTGGATAGAGAAAAGTTCTTCTCCCTCTCTCATAATACTAGAACTCGTGGACATTCAAAGAAGCTGAATGTTGGAAGATTCAGGACAGACAAAAGGAAGTCCTTCTTTACTCAGCGCATAGTTAAACTATGGAATTTGCTCCCACAAGATGCAGTAATGGCCACCAGCTTGGACGGCTTTAAAAGAAGATTAGACAAATTCATGGAGGACAGGGCTATCAATGGCTACTAGCCGTGATGGCTGTTCTGTGCCACCCTAGTCAGAGGCAGCATGCTTCTGAAAACCAGTTGCCAGAAGCCTCAGGAGGGGAGAGTGTTCTTGCACTCGGGTCCTGCTTGCGGGCTTCCCCCAGGCACCTGGTTGGCCACTGTGAGAACAGGATGCTGGACTAGATGGGCCACTGGCCTGATCCAGCAGGCTCTTCTTATGTTCTTATGTTCTTATGTTCATAATGACACCACAGTCTCCGCTGACCTTCTTCCCAAGGAAATCAAACCCAGGACGAGAGCAGGGACCCCTGGAAAACTCACAGCTTGGAGATTGGGGAGGCGTGCAACGATATGTTTGTGATATGATCTCTGGTGCCTCTTATTTATTTTATTTATTTTATTACATTTTTAGACCGCCCTATAGCAATAAGCTCCCAGGGCGGTGTACAGCATAATAAAACAGGTTAAAATACAAGTGGATGTAAATACAATACACAATAAAACATAATTAAAATTTTTCAATTTTAAATTCAAATTTTTAAATTTTTAAAATGCCTGGGCGAAGAGGTAGGTCTTTACCTGGCGCCGAAAAGATAACAAAGAAGGCGCCAGGCATATCTCATCAGGGAGGGCGTTCCATAGTTCGGGGGCCACCACTGAGAAGGCCCTAGCTCTAGATATCGTTCTCCGTGCCTCCCTATGCGTTGGGACATGGAGAAGGGCCTTCGACGTCGAGTGCAGCGACCGGGTAGGTACATAGCGGGAGAGGCGTTCTGCCAGGTATTGCGGTCCGATGCCATTAAGGGCTTTATAGGTAAGAACCAACACTTTGAATCTGGCCTGGAAACATATTGGTACACAGTGCAGCTGGGCCAGGACAGGTGTTATATGATCAAATTTTTTTGTCCCAGTAAGAACTCTGGCCGCAGCATTCTGCACCAGCTGAAGTTTCTGAACCGTCTTCAGAGGTAACCCTACGTAGAGTGCATTACAGTAGTCCAATCTAGAGGTTACCAGAGCATGGATAACTGTGGCAAGGTTCTCCCTATCCAGATAGGGTCGTAGTTGGGCTACCAACTTTCTCTTCCCTTTCTCAATCCAGCTTGGATGTCTGGCATTTCTCGCTCCATCTATGGTAAGAGCCTTTGTTGTTGCACATGGACTGGGTGTTCTAGTTTCCCGACGGCTTGGCTTTCCCCCCTTTCAGTCCACAGTCTCTGGCCACATGGCCCGGCTTTGAACAATAAAAGCATAAACGTTCCCGGCGTCGTCTTTCCTTTTCTTCTTCCGACAGTCTTGGTCTAGCCCCTCCCTGTCCCTCAGTTGCATTACCTGTCATCCCTGCTGTGGGAAGGGTCTTGCTGTGGGATGCCGAGGCTGAGTATCTCGGGACCTCCTGCTTCCTTTCCAGGCGCCTTGCTTCCATCCGGTGATCTATCTGTAGGCATAGCCGGATGAGCCCTGGTAGGTCAGCGGGGGGGGGGGGGTCCTGGCCAGCTCATCCAGGATTTCAGCATTTAATCCACTCCGGTACATAAACATCAGGGCGGCGTCATTGTAACCAGTTTCCTGGGACAGAATTTTAAAAGCGTTAGTGTACTCGGAAACAGTCCCTTTAGCTTGCTTCAGAGCGCCTAGCTGCCGCGCTACTGTTTCAGCTCTTTGCGGGTCTTGGAACATCTCGGTCATCTCCTGTATAAATCCTCTGTACCTTCTTAAGACAGTATCCTTTCTCACGAGATACGGAGTCACCCATTTTGCAGCTTCTCCCTCCAGGAGGCTAATCACGAAATCTACTTTAGCCCCATCGTCTGGGAATTCTGTGTGCCTGACATCCAGATATAACTCACATTGAGCCACGAAGGTTGCCAACTGATCACTTTGTCCTGCGTATTTTGGGGGCAGTCCAATGGGAACCTTTACTGCGGCAGCTGGAGGGGCTGTTCGCATCTGGTCTATCATGGCCTTCAAGGTTTGATTATCCGTCTTCAGCGCCTTGACTGCTGCTAGCAGGGCTTGAACATCCATCTGCAAATCAACTACCTTAGTTCTCAAGAGTTTCACTTCTTCCGTCTCAGAAGTGGGGTTCGTCCCCCCCGCTGCTCCCTTTGACATCTTGTCCCCGTCAAGTGAAGAGAGCGTTGAGGGTGATTTAGGTGGCTCTGTCAAGCTGTCAGGCCCAGGATGAGACTCAGGAACCAGACCAGAGGTTGTAAGTAATTCATGTTTTATTAGAGTAATGTCCAAGCAAAAACTGTGTCTTCTCATGAAGCAATACAGGGATACAGGTCCTGCGGCATTGGGAGAAAGTTGACAGAGCAAGGGACTTCTTCCCGCCTGTTCTTTAAGAAGGGGCCAAACGGGCGCGCAACCTTTCACTCCTCCTTAACTGCCCCTCAGGTACTGCCCGCCTTCCCCCCCTTCTCTCCTGTCTTTTCAGCTGTCTACGTGTGCGCAGTGAGGGGGGAAGCATGGGCCCCTCCTCTTCTGAAGTTTCCGATTCCAGTATGGGGGATAGGGGAGGAGCTGATGGTAAACTGCCTCGCCGCTTTTCTGCTGTGGGCAGCCCTCCCTCTTCTCCCTCTTGCTCTGAGCTTCGAAGAAGGGGAGGCATGAGAATGTCTAGGGAGGATTCTGAAACTTCAAAGCTCTCAGGCTCCCCGTTGCTAGGCGACCCTATCACTGGCATTTCCTCTGGTTTCGTCTTCACTCCAAAGGGGGGAAGTTCCTCCCCCTCCCCTCTGCCATCCATAGGAATCCTCTTCTGCCAACTCCCCGGGACCCCAGCTCTGCCTCCAGACAGTTGTAGAATCTTGAGCATTACTTTACTTGCATGGGATATTAAGGCAATAGTTTGATAATTATTGCATTCCCTGGTATCCCTTCTTTGGAATTGGGATGTATATTGAATGCTTCCAGTCTGTGAGCCATTGTTTAATTTTCCATATTTCTTGACAAATTTTTGTCAACATTTGGACAGATTCAGTCTCAGTAGCTTGTAGCAACTCTATTGGTATGCCATCTGTTCCGAGTGATTTGTTTCTTCCAAGTATTTTAAGAGCAGCTTCCACCTCATATTCTAAAATTTCTGGTTCTTCATCATATGGTTCCTCGATGAATGAATCTGTCATCCTGGCATCTCTTTTATAGAGTTCTTCAGTGTATTGATTCCATCTTCCTTTTATTTCATCTCGGTTACTGTGTTTCCCTGTTGATTATTCAACATCCCTACTCTTGGTTTAAATTTCCCTTTCATTTCTCTAATCTTTTGGAATAGGGCTCTTGTTCTGCCCTTTTTGTTGTGATGGCGGAAAAAGGAAACCACAAATCCAAAAATAGTTGTGAGGACTTTATTAGCTATAGCCATAGCCAGGGAGAGAACTCTACATGGCAGAGTAAAAAATGAAGCTCTCTGCCCTCAAGGCAGGTTGATCAAAATACTTATAGTGAATACAAGAGTTACAAGACGGCGTTACATGACAAACAAGGGGAAATTCTCTGCAGATGTTTTCTAGCGTAAGTTTCGATAGAAACAGCCAAGACTACTTTTTTTCCTCTATCACATCCCAATGACCTCCCATATTGCACATAGCAGCAGTCGTCTGGGGAATTTCAGAACCTTGATGGCACTCCTCCTGTTAGCTGAACCGCAGACTGTTCCACTCCCCTCAGCTGCTAATTTTGGATGACCTGGCAGTGATCTTTTCTTTGCTGCAGAGGCAGAGATGACCTTTTGCTCTTACACAAGGGGGTAACCTTCAAGAAGTAAATGGGGAAGACCAAGATGGCTGCTAAAGCCAATATGGCCTCCCAACTATCCAGTTTCCTCGTCCATTGTCCTCTTCTATTGCTATACAATTACTATCGTTATAGTTCTCTTTGTCCCTATGTACTAGTCCCTGTATTGTTGCATTTAGGGTTCTAGCAGGAATTGGAGAGATTTTACGCAGAAGTACAGGAAGAAATTGATCACACACCAAAACAAGATGTGCTGATAATCATGGGAGACTAGAATGCGAAAGTAGGGAGCAGAGAAGAACTAGGAATTGTGGGGAAATGGGGTTTAAGAGACAGAAATGAAGCAGGAGAAAGACTTATTGAATTCTGTGGCGCCAATAATTTGTTTCTTGCGAACACATTTTTCGAGCAACCAAAAAGATGACTGTACATGTGGACATCACCAAATGGTCAATATAGGAATCAAATTGATTATATAATTGGTAGCAGAAGATGGAGAAGTTCCAGAGTGAAGCTAAAGAAGAACAAGAAAGCAATTATAATGCCAAAATACAATTTAAATAACATCTCAGAAGAATATAAAGATCAAATAAGGAACAGATTTGAGGCTTTTAACTCAGTTGACAGAGAGCCAGAACTGTGGAGTGAAGTCAGAGGCGTTATCAGGGAAGAATGCAAAAAGACAGTACCTCTAATTAAAAAGAGAGACCTCAATGGATGACTGAAGAAACTCTTAAGATGGTTAAAGAGAGGAAAGCAAAAGCAAAGATAGAAACACAGTCAAGACCCCAAATGCAACAATACAGTGACTAGTACATAGGGACAAATAAAACTATTACAATAGTTATTGTATAGAAATAGAAGAGGATTGGATTGGACCAAGATGAAGGAGGTGTGAAAAATGGAGGGAGAAATGTCAATATGATCTGCATGGCCAGACTGGGTGGCAGTCGCAGAGTTGTTGTGGATGATGGGCGTGTGGGCTGTTTGTTTCCTTGGCAGGCTGGGTTGCTTTCCACTGGCTAAAGCCCCTCCCAGTTGCTGCTGCCGCCAAGTCAACTTTGGATGCCACGGAGTGCTTTCTACCAACTTTGGTTTGTGGCCCAGCTACGCCCCTATCTGGACAGGGACAACCTTGCTTCGGTTGTCCACACTCTGGTAACCTCTAGACTAGATTACTGCAATGCGCTCTACGTGGGGCTGCCTTTGAAGACGGTTCGGAAACTGCAGCTTGTGCAAAATGCAGCGGCCAGATTGTTAACGTGGACCAGGTGGTCCAAACATATAACACCGGTTCTGGCCCACTTGCATTGGCTGCCTATATGTTTCCGGGCTCAATTCAAGGTGCTGGTTTTAACCTATAAAGCCTTACACGGCTTGGGACCACGATACTTGATGGAACGCCTCTCCCGATATGAACCTACCCGTACACTGCGCTCAACATCGAAGGCCCTTTTCCGGGTACCTACTCAGAGGGAAGCCCGGAGGATGGTAACAAGAAAAAGGGCCTTCTCAGTGGTGGCCCCCGAATTATGGAACAATCTCCCTGATGAGGTACGCCTGGTGCCAACACTGTTGTCTTTTCGGCGCCAGGTTAAGACCTACCTCTTCTCCCAGGCATTTTAGCATTTTAGCATTTTAGTATTGTAGCATTTAGCATTTTAGTATTTTTAGTAGTTCAGTATTTTAGTTAGCATAGGTCTTTTGGAATTTAATGTGTCATGTTTTAAATTGCTTAATGTGTGGTTCTAAATTGTATGTTGATATTTTGATGTTGTAAACCGCCCAGAGAGCTTCGGCTATGGGGCGGTATAAAATTTTAATAAATAAATAAAATAAAAATAAAATTTTTACTTTGGCATATATTCCTGGCAGCCTCTAAACATAACAGATTGCTATCATGTGGGTCGTTCTGTTAGGCAGCTGAAGCACAGGTGATAAACCTAGATCTATAACCAGGTTGAGTTCATTTCTGTCTAACTGAAGATGTCAGTTAGACCCCAAGGAAGTTTCTCCAGTAGGTTTGACTGGCAACCTCTGGATCCAGTGCAGCCAGCCACTCCCTTTGCAGTTGCAAGGCTGACTGAGGACAGAAGTGAGGCCAGTTTATGTTGTGCAATTTTGCAAGGGATTTTCCCCAGAACTCGAATGGTTTCATATCCTATCCTGTTCTGGGAAGTGTCAAGGAAGAAGTTGGAATGCTGAATTAATCAATATCTTGGTCCCAGTTAAGAATGCTGGGTCCTTGCCTTTGGCATGACGTTCTTTTTCCTTTACATTGTGTAATGTACTGCCTTCAAGTAGATTCCGACTTATGGTGACCCTATAAACAGAGCTTGGAAAAGTTACTTTTTTAAACTACAACTCCCATCAGCTCCAGTCTGCATGGCCACTGGATTGGGCTGATGGGAGTTGTAGTTCAAAAAAGTAACTTTTCCAAGCTCTGCCTATAAATAGGGTTTTCATGAGGCTAAGAGGCAGTGACTGGCCCAAGGTCACCCAGTGAGCTTCATGGCTGTGTGGGGATTCGAACTCTGGTCTCCCAGGTCATAGTCCAACACATTAATCCAGCCTTTCCCAACCAGTGTGCCTCCAGATGTTGTTGGACCACAACTCCCATCAGCCTCAGCCAGCATTGCCGAGGCTGATGGGAGTTGTGGTCCAACAACATCTGGAGGCACACCGGTTGGGAAAGGCTGCATTAACCACTACGCCACACTGACTCTCCCTTTACATTGTAGCACCCTAGTGGAAATACATCGATTCTCTTTCACATCTGTTTCAGTCTGTCACTGATTAAATGTGAATCTCCACCCAGGAAAAGGAGGGGCCTAGGAAAAACAATTGTCAGTTTACTCTTCAGGTTAACCTCTCAGTCCAGCCACCTGCAAACGGAAGGGAGGAAGGCAGCGCAATTCTATAGTCCTGGTAGAATCATAGAATAGTAGAGTTGGAAGGGGCCCATAAGGCCATCAAGTCCAACCCCCTGCGCAATGCAGGAATCCAAATTAAAGCATTCCCAACAGATGGCTGTCCAGCTGCCTCTTGAATGCCTCCAGTGTCGGAGAGCCCACTACCTCTCTAGGTAATTGGTTCCATTGTTGTATGGCTCTAACAGTTAGGAAGTTTTTCCTGATGTTCAGTCAAAATCTGGCTTCCTGCAACTTCAGCCCATTATTCCGTGTCCTGCACTCTGGGACGATCGAGAAGAGATCCCGGCCCTCCTCTATGTGACAACCTTTCAAGTACTTGAAGAGTGCTATCCTATCTCGCCTCAGTCTTCTCTTCTCCAGGCTAAACATGCCCAGTTCTTTCAGTCTCTCCTCACAGGGCTTTGTTTCGAGTCCCCTGATCATCCTTGTTGCCCTCCTCTGAACCTGTTCCAGTTTGTCTGCATCCTTCTTAAAGTACAGAGACCAGAACTGGACGCAGTACTCAAGAGGAGGCCTAACCAATGCTGAATAGAGGGGAACTAATACTTCACGTGATTTGGAAACTATACTTCTATTAATGCAGCCTAAAATAGCATTTGCCCTTTCTGCAGCCACATCGCACTGTTGGCTCTTATTCAGCCTGTGATCAACGACAATTCCAAGATCATTCTCACATGTCATATTGCTGAGCGAATATCCCCCATCTTATAACTGTGCATTTGGTTTCTTTTTCCTAAGTGTAGAACTTTGCATTTATCCCTGTTGAATTTTATTCTGTTGTTTTCAGCCCAATGCTCTGTTCGTTATCTTTCACCTCTCAGTGGCTTTTGACACCAATGACCATGGTGTCCTTCTGAAGCGACCGAAGGAGGTGGGAGGTACTGTATTGCAATGGTTCTGCTCCTACCCGCAGGGCCACTACCAAAAAGTAGTACTAGGAAATTGTTGCTTGGCTCCATGGCTTTTGGTCTGTGGGGTCCCACAAGGGTCCAATCTGTCTCCTATCCTATTTAACATCTATCTGAAACCATTGGGAGTTGTTATTTGAGCATGTGTTTTTAAATTGTTTACAATTTTTAAATTGTGTTTTAAATTGTTTTTAAAAGATGTGTTTTAAATTTGTATATTCTTTTTAATGTTTTTAGTTGCTGTAAACCACCCAGAGAGCTTCGGCTATGGGGCGGTATATAAATACAATAAATAAATAAATCTGGAGATTTGGAGCATGGTGTCATCAGGATGATGATGACACGCAGCTCTATCTCTCCATCCATTTGAATCAGGAGAGGCTGCGAAGGTATTGGACAGGTGTCTGGAGGCAATTATGGGCTGGATGGTGGCCAATAAACAGACTGAATCCTGATAAGAGAGAAGTGCTGTGGGTGGGTGGGTCCTATGTCTGGGAATTAGGTGCACAACCTGTTCTGGGAGGAACAGTTGGGAGTATGCCTGGATTCCAATTTGTCACTAGAGTCGCAAGTGATTGGGTAACCTCCCCGATAGACTGTAGGAAAGCTGTGGACATAATATATCTCGACTTCAACAAAGCTTTTGACAAAGTGCCCATGATATTCTGATTAGCAAGCTAGTGGGCTGAATGAAACAACTATCAGGTGGATCCATTGTTGGCTACAGAATCATACTCAAAGAGTGCTTGGATCTTCTGAAACAGGGAGGAAGTAACAAGTGGGGTACTGCAGGGCTTGGGCCTGGGCCCAGTGCTCTTCAACATTTTTATTAATGTTGGATGAGGAGGTGCAGGGAATGCTTATCAAATTTGCAAATGATACAAAATTGGGATAGCTAATACCCTGAAGGACAGAAACAAAATTCAAAGGGACCTTGATAGGCTGGAGCATTGGGCATTGAAGAGGCAGCTGGACAGCCACCTGTTGGGTATGCTTTAAGTTGGATTCCTACATGACCCAGAGAGTTTTCCCATCCATCCTTCCAGTATTTAGAAGAGGGATGGAAAGGGAAAGAAAAATACTCCAGGTGAATGACTGGCTACAAAGGTAGTGCTGATGCAAGAGATTTGGATTCAGGGACCATGGGCTACACTTCCTGGAAGATGGACTGCTAACAAGTGATGGGCTGCACTTCACAAAGACTGGGAACAATGTGTTTGGCCACAGCATGGAGAAATTCATCAGGAGGGCTTTAAACTGAATCCTAAAGGGGACGGAGACATAAACTTGGTGGTAGTGACTAACTAAGGCTTGTGCACAGTAAGAGGAACTGAGGGAATGGCTCTAATGGGGCCCAGTAATAGTCTTCATAATACTGTAGGAAGGAAGCCAGGCCATAAATCACATGGTCTTTGATGTCTGTATACTAAAGCCCAGAGTATGGGAAATAAACAGGATAAATTTGAACTCTTAATACAAGAAGTGCAATTTGATAGGTATAACTGAAATTTGATAGGTATAACTGACTCCCATGACTGGAATACAGCGATGGAAGTTTATAGCTGGTTCAAAAACAACAGAAGGAATAGAAAGGGAGGCAGAGTTGTGCTCTGTGTTCAAAATATATATCCCTGCACAGAAATTACAGGATGATGAGCTTGGCAGCTCCACTGATTAAAATAAGTGAGACAAAGAATTAAAGGAACACGGAGGTTGGAGTCTACTATCGACCACCCAATCAAGAAGACTAAGATGAAACTTTGGCAAAGCAAAAGCTAATGTTTCGAAGAGACATGATGTAGTAGTAATAGGGGACTTCAGTTATCCTGATATCTGATTCCAATTCCTGACTTGTGTTGGAGATACAGTAGGGCCCCGCTTCTCAGCACCCTGCTTTTTGGCGTTCTGCTAATACGGCGTCAGTGGGGCAATCAGCTGGAGGGGGGGCTGGAGCTCCCTGCGCTCCAGATGATCTCACCGGAGGAGGGGAAGAGCAGACTCTCGCACTGCAGCTGATCGCGCTGGAGGAGGGGAAGATCAGCTATAGCGCACTACAGTTGATCTTCTCCTCCTCTGGCGCGATCAGTGGGTTAGGTTCCAGACCCCTGTGCTACAGCTGATCCACTTTTCGGCGGTTTTCGCTTTTCAGCAGGGGTCTGGAACCTAACCTGCCATATGAGTGGGCCCCTACTGTAACTTTCTCCTAGAAAAAGTGGAAGAAGCAACTAGAGGATCAGCTATCCTGATTTTAACCAACAGAGATGACTTGGTGGATGAAGTGGCAGTTGCAGGAACTCTGGGGGAAAGTGACCACACTATACTAGAGTTCTTGATTTTAAAGGAAGCAAAAGCTGACAGTAGCCATATGTGTATCCTGTACTTCAGGAAAGCCGATTTTAATAAACTCAGAACAATGGTAAAGTTCCATGTCAAGAGACCCTATGAGAAAAGGAGTCCAAGTTTGATGGGAGTTTTTGTAAAAAAAAAAAGGGGGGCGATTCTAAAGGCACCATGGCAAACAATTCCATCAAGGAAAAAAGGGGGAAGGCAGCAGAAGACGCCAATGTGGCTTCACAAAAAGCTTACAGATGAGAAGGCGATGACATCATCAGCCAAGATGGCGGTTTAGACTGTCTGCTCCCATTCATGCCGCTTAAAATATAAACTAAAAACAACCAAAATCGACAGGCAAAAGCGTTTCTCATAAGCGCCTTGAAAGGCAATGCTCCACAGCCTCACTGGAGGAAAGGAAAAACTGCTTACAGCTTACTTTGTTCCACGGACAGGAGCCTGGAGGACCACGAGGAAGGCCCTACCATGGTGTGAAAATCAGCCCACACTTCTAAGGAAGATACAGAGCCAGTGCTTGAGCTCCTTCAACAATTGAATTTCAACAAGCCTTTTATTTTTATTTATTTATTTTTATTTATTAAACTTGTATACCGCCCCATAGCAGAAGCTCTCTGGGCAGTTTACCATAACTAAAAACAAATACAATTTAAAATTGTCCCGGGAGGGGAGGGTAGTGTGCTGAAGTTAGGGGCTAATTCTTTTACCCCTGTGTCATGGTCAGACCACTATCTGGTAAAGATGGATTTCTCGATGCCGCATGCCCTCCGCAGGGGTAAAGGTCCTATTAGAATGGTCCGCCCCAGGTGCCTGATGGATCCAGATGGTTTCCTGACAGCGCTTGGGGAATTGGAACCTGCTGAAGGTCGCCCGGTCAATGCCCTGGTGATGGAGTGGAATGAGAGGATCGCCGGGGCGTTAGACCGAGTGGCTCCGAAACGTCCTCTCCCCCTGAATAAAACTCAAGTAGCACCATGGTACACACCACGGTTGCGTACTTTGAGACAGGAGGTGAGACGACTAGAGCGCCGGTGGCGGAAGTCGCGCTCCGAAGATGCTCGGACACAGGTTAGAGCAGCAATAGCTGCCTACCAAGTGGCGGTAAGGACAGCAAAGAGGGAATTCTTTGCTGCCTCTATTGCATCAGCTGAGTGCTGTCACAGGAGGTTGTTCCAGGTGGTCCGAAGCCTGGTCAGTCCAGTTGCTCAGGAACCCTTGGAACAGTCTAAGGCCTCCTGTGACAAATTGGCAAAGCACTTTGCTGATAAAATTGAACACCTGAGGAGCTCGATTCCGTGCGCCGTGGATACAGTGAGTGAGCTAGAGTTGACCAGTTGCAAACCGGTCAAATGGGATCGATTCCGGCCTCTTCCTGCTGAGGATGTGGACAAGGTGCTCTCATCTGTAAAGCCTACCACTTGTCTAAATGACCCTTGCCCATCGTGGCTCCTTATGAGCTGCAAAGAGAGATTGGGTGAGGGGATCAAGGCAGCCCGGAGGGTGGTTACTAGATCTAGGGCCTTTTCTGTGGTGGCCCCTGAGTTGTGGAACAGCCTCCCCGAAGAGGTACGCCTGGCGCCTACACTTCTATCTTTCCGGTGCCAGGTAAAGACCTTTTTATGCTCCCAGGCATTTTAATCTTTTAATTTTCTTAATCTTTCTACTTTTAACATGTATCCTTCTTAATTTGTGTTGTATTTCGTTTTTGTTGTGCTTTCTGTTGTTTGTTTGTACATGTTTTTGTGATTTTTTACTATGATATATTGTATTTTATCTTGTTTGTTCACCGCCCTGAGAGCTATTCTGCTAAGGGCGGTATATAAATTGAAATAATAATAATAATAATAATAATAATAATAATAATAATAATAATGGTTAATGCATCCCTCCAAGAGGGTGTTATGCCACTAGCCCTCAAGGAAGCTATTATTAAACCCATCTTAAAGAAGTCCTCCTTGGATCCCCAGATTTTAAACAACTTCCGCCCAATTTCAAACTTACCATTCTTGGGCAAGGTCATTGAGAGAGTGGTGGCAAATCAGTTGCAGACACACTTGGATGAAACGGATTATCTAGATCCATACCAATCGGGTTTCAGGACTGGACATGGAACTGAAACAGCCTTGGTCGCTCTGGTAGATGATATGATGAGGGCACTGGATAGGGGAGAATTCACCTTCCTTGTCCTCCTGGATCTCTCAGCGGCTTTTGATACCGTCGACCATGGTATCCTTTTAGATCGCCTGGAGAGTTTGGGATTCGGAGGCACAGTTTTACGGTGGTTCCAGTCCTTTCTCTCTGATAGGTGCCAACAGGTAGCATTGGGTGACGAGGTTTCAGACCCTAGGCCTCTCAATTGTGGTGTGCCACAGGGTTCTATCCTCTCTCCCATGCTATTTAACATCTATGTAAAGCCGCTGGGAGAGATCATCAGGAGATTTGGGCTGCAGTGTCACCAATATGCGGATGACACTCAGCTCTATCTCTCATTTAAATCTTCACCAGAGAGGGCTGTGAAGACCATGTCCAAGTGCCTGGAATCCGTGAGTGGATGGATGGGCAGGAACAGGTTGAAGTTGAACCCTGATAAGACCGAGGTACTACTTGTGGGAGACAAGGGAGGGTTAGGAGATGTTGACCTGGTGTTTGGTGGGGTGAAGTTGCCCCTACAGGACCAGATCCGCAGCCTCGGGGTTGTTCTTGATTCCAAGCTGTCCATGGAGGCTCAGATTTCGGCTGTGAGCCGGGCAGCTTGGTATCAATTACACCTTATACGTAGGCTGCAACCCTACCTCCCTGTTCAACAGCTCCCACTCGTGGTGCATGCCCTGGTCACCTCTCGATTGGACTACTGTAATGCGCTCTATGTGGGGTTACCCTTGAAAACGACCCAGAAATTACAGCTTATGCAGAATGCGGCGGCGCGCTTACTTACCAACAGCCGCCGACGGGATCACATCACGCCAGTGTTGTTTGACCTACACTGGCTGCCGGTTGTTTTCTGGGCCCGATTCAAGGTGTTGGTTTTAACCTTTAAAACCCTGTACGGTTTCGGGCCAGCTTACCTGAAAGAGCGCCTCCACCGCCACCAATTATGCTGCCCAACTAGATCAGCCACACAAGGCCTTCTCTCAATCCCTCCAACCAAAACAGCTAGGTTGGTGGGTACTAGGGAGAAGGCCTTTTCTGTGGTGGCCCCCACTCTCTGGAACTCCCTCCCATATGATCTTCGACATGCCCCTTCCCTAGATGTATTCCGCAAGGCCCTGAAGACGTGGCTATTCCAGCAAGCCTTTGAGGTCATTGGGTAAATCACCATGATTCTATCATTTATCGTATGTTGTTATTATAATTGCTTTTATATGTATTGATGACTGTCCAGTATTTTACCTATTGTTATTAATGTGATTACATCTGTTATTGTATTTTATCTCTTTTAATGTACGTCGCCTAGGGTGGCTAATTGCCAGATAGGCGACAAACAAATTAAATATTATTATTATTTAAAATACATCTTTTAAAAACAATTTAAAACACAATTTTAAAATTTAAAACAATATAGAACACATGCTAAAATGCCTGGGAGAAGAGGAAAATTTTGACCTGGCATTGAAAAGATAATTTGGGGGCCACCACTGAGAAGGCCCTCTCCCTTGTTGCCATTCTCCCAGCTTCTCTCAGAGTAGGCACCCGGAGGAGGGCCTTTGATCTTGAACGTAGTGTACGGGTGGGTTTGTATCGGGAGAGGCGTTCCATCAGGTATTGTGGTCCCAAGCCATGTAAGGCTTTATAGGTCAATACCAGCATCTTGAATTGAGCTCGGAAACATAAGGCAGCCAGTGCAAGCGGACCAGAATCGGTTTTATATGTTCGGACCATCTGGTCCCTGTTACCAATCTGGCCGCTGCATTTTGCACAAGCTGCAGTTTCCAAACTGTCTTCAAAGGCAGCCCCACGTAGAGTGCATTGCAGTAATCTAACTTGGAGGTTACCAGAGCATGGACAACTGAAGCCAGGTTATCCCTGTCCAGATAGGGACGTAGCTGGGCCACCAACCGAAGTTGGTAGAAGGCACTCCGTGCCACCGAGGCTACCTGAGCCTCAAGTGACAGAGATGATTCTAGGAGAACCTCCAAGCTACGAACCTGCTCCTTCAGGGGGAGTGCAACCCCATCCAGGACAGGTTGGACATCCACCATCCGGTCAGAAGAACCTCCCACTAGCAGCATTTCAGTCTTGTCTGGATTGAGCCTCAGTTTATTAGCCCTCACCCAGTCCATTGTTGCAGCCAGGCACCGGTTCAGCACATTGACAGCCTCACCTGAAGAAGATGAAAAGGAGAAACAGAGCTGCGTGTCATCAGCATACTGATGGCAACGCACTCCAAAGCTCTGGATGACTGCACCCAACGGTTTCATGTAGATGTTGAACAGCTTGGGGGACAGAACTGACCCCTGAGGAACCCCTAGGGTGCTGAGCAATGTTCCCCAAGCACCACTTTCTGGAGGCGACTTACCAAGTAGGAGCGGAACCACTGCAATGCAGTACCTCCCACTCCCAACTCAGCCAGTCTCCCCAGAAGGACACCATGGTCGATGGTATCGAAAGCCACTGAGAGATCAAGGACAATCAACAGAGTCACACTCCCCCTGTCTCTCTCCTGACAAAGGACATCATACAGGGCGACCAAGGCTGTTTCTGTGCCAGAATCAGGCCTGAAACCCGACTGGAATGGATCCAGATAATCGGTCTTGTTAGGTTCAAACCCAACACGCAAGCTGTCAGTGCCTTCTCAGCTCACATACACCCAGGAAGGTGCGGAGTTGAGTGCAAGCATCCACTACCAGAGGCCAGGAAAGAAACACAACACAATAATTACCTTTGCAAAGCAAGATGCCTTTCAGAAGTGGGAACCCCGTTTATTGAAAAGACAGAGATTATATAGTTCCTTTAAGATAACAAGTAGGGGGGACTTCCGGGAAGGGTGACTTCGCTTGTGCCTGCTTTTGGGACGGGCTCCCGCCTCAAAAGAAGCTTATTCAGATATAAATCAGTCAGAACATTTTTTTTTTGACTGATGAAATTTCTCCCGGGCAGGGAGAAACGTAGAGATCAACCTCAAAAGCCTGTTTTTGTTGGGAGGACTGGATTTCATTAATTTATGAGATAAGGTCCAGCCAACAATGCCGGACGGACTTCCTAACAAGCTCTATCTGTTTAAGCGATACGTTTATCTTTTCTTTAAAGAGAGAACGGACTAACAGGCAAGCCCCCTTCTTTCTATTATTTTTTTTACTTGGTTTAAATTGTTGCAGCAAAAGGAGATTTGTCAGATTGATCGGCTTTGGACAACTTATGGGTGAGATATAGCTCTTCTCTGTTATTCACGAAATTAACAGCTTATCTCTGTTTCTGTCGCAAAAAGCTGTCCTGGAAGTGCATTCTAAAGATAATAAACAGAAGAGGGATTTCTATTCCTGATTTCTATTCCGAAGAATATTATATTGTCTGGGACTATTCTCTTTTTGGTCTATTTTATTTTGACGAATCTGCTTCTTCACGACGCCACTAACTGTTTTGATGCTGGGAACTAAATTTGTTTTGCATTCTTGAACATAGAGAGATAAGGCAGGTTGCTCTGTTTATACTGTGATGTCATCAAGCCTGGAATATTAACCCAATTGTTGCTGAAATAAGAAGTGGTTCTTCTTTATTTTTGTTTTGCTTTGTTTTCGTGGTTTTAAAAATGGCAATCAAGAAAGTGGCTGAGAATCTGGAAGTAACTATGTTTCAGAAAATAATGGATGAGATTGAGATAACGAAACAAACCCTGCGACAGGGTAGTAAGGAGCTGAAAATTGAACTGAGCAAAATGACGCAGGAGCTTAAAGAAATAGGGGATCCTGTGAGAGAGGAGAATGAGATCAGAGATGAGAAAAGAAAAAATAAAGGGAAGATACAAGCCCTGGAGATTGGAACAAATGTGGAATTGGAAAAAGATCTGGAGTTTATGGATTTTAGAAATAAAATCTACTGTTTGGAATTTAACGTTATCTCTGAAGAAATTAATGAAGATATTAGAGATAAAGTTATCAATGGCTTGGATAATCTTCTGGACTGGAATGATGTGATGGAGCTTGATATAGAGAAAATCTATGGAATTAACTGCAGCCATGTGACAATGGAAAAACTCTTAAGAGATGAGCCAGTGCATTTTGTAAAAAAGAAGAACACAGATATGACTTTACAACAGTATTTCAGCAACTTATTCAGAATGGATGGCAAGAAAATATTTGGGATAGAGGAAATTCCCATCAGACTCTTATTATATGACTATGGCTACAACAGCAAGATTATTATGGAATACTGATAATGGAAGATTGGACACTGAAACTACAGGACTTAACAGGACTATTGAAGATGGAAGATGGAACTAATAGGGATAATGGAATAATGGCTATTGAAATTATTGGACCTAACAGATTCTGATGAGATGGATTAATCGAAATGTTTATTTGGACTATGGTTATGACAATAAGATTATTATAATTATTAACGAGATGAATTAATTGACGTTTATTTGGAGAAAAATTGATAGATATATTTCTTAAAGAATTGAAACCTCTCTTTGACTTTTTGTGGAAAGAATAAAGTAATGTTTATGAGATTTGATGATTAATTAAGATAACTACTGGAGGAAAGCGATTTTATAATATGATTTAAGAGACAGGATTGTTATATATTGTAGATCTATAACTGATTTGATATGTGACAAATGGGAAGTCAACATTTTATTTTTTTTTGTTTAATCATTTTTTTTGTTTTGTTTTGTTTTGTTTTTTGTCTTTGAATGTTTTATGATTTTGTTTTCTATGTTTTATGAAAATTTGAATAAAAATTATTGTAAAAAAAAAAAGATAACAAGTAGGGGGTTACACGTCATAGAATTGCATAAAATATTGCCAGTCATAGTAACATCTAAGGAATAGAATTGGGGTGCTTGAGATAAGAATGAGCCAGAACATTCAGCTTCTTGCTAGACAAAGTAACATTGCAGATATGGAAAGAGGGGTACTTTAGAATAACAAAGTAAGGCACATCTTGGTTCCTGAGAGAGGGGCTCACACAGATATGCGACCTTGAGATAAGCGCTTTAGACTTTAGCAAAACAAAGGCAGATAGTGTGGGAGAAAGAACAGACTCATGCAAGATCATTTCCAAACCTAACAGTCTCATCCAAGAGTGTCTGGAGCTGGCCCTCAACCACTCATTCAAGGACCTTGCCCAGGGTTAAGTTGAGACCTATCCCAGTCTGCATCTGTGTTAGAATTGCTTGTTAATATGTTTTTTAATACTTTTTAACCCTTTTTAAAAGATGTTTTTAAAGCTTTTTAAAAAAATGTTTTTAACGTTTTGTTTTAATGTATTTTAAGGTCTGTTTTTATGATGTTTTAAAGTGTTTTTAGCGCTTCTGTTTGCCACCCTGGGCTCCTGCTGGGAGGAAGGGCGGGATAGAAATAAAATAATAAATAAATAAATGTTAAAAAGAACTTAATGAAGAGTGAATGGCTACAATTAATCCTTTAAAGACGGAGATTAAGAGCCTTTCAGAGAAGATTGGTAAGATCACTAAAACAGCAGATGTGGCCCTAGATCTAGGCCCAAAACAGAAAACCACCATTTCGGCATTACAAAAGGCCACCTTCAGACATTCACCATAGGATGTCTGAATGGGAGGATCAGAGCCGCAGAAATAACCTGAGGACCTGGGGGATTCCTGAATCAGCAGGGAGCCAAAACCTCCTTTCTTTCTTTATCACTTGGGCTAATGATACCTTCACTGATATACATTTGGAAGAGAGAGACATTGAACACATTCACAGGGCCTTAAATCAAAAGGCGCCTCAGGGACAGCGTCCTATAGAGACATTATAATTAGATTCCACCATTACCAAGTCAAAGACAAAATAATGCATGCAGCTCCAGCAAACCCTGATCTCATGTGTGCTGGAGAAAAAAATTACCTTTTTCAAGATCTGAGTAGTAAAACACTGCAAAAAGGCACAAAAGCTGAGGCATGCTGAAATCGGATACGGGTAGGGATTCCCCTTTAAACTGATAGTAATCAGTAATTAGTTAAATGCAGGAAAGAAATGTGAGGTTGTTTTTCTGTTGTGCAGAGGATAGCAATAATAATGGTATGGGGCAGGGGTGGGGGTAAAAATCAGAGCTTGGAAGACTACTTTTAAAAAGTAATAAATTACTCCCTCTCTCATAATACTAGAACTCGTGGACATTCAAAGAAGCTGCATGTTGGAAGATTCAGGACAGACAAAAGGAAGTCCTTCTTTACTCAGCGCATAGTTAAACTATGGAATTTGCTCCCACAAGATGCAGTAATGGCCACCAGCTTGGACGGCTTTAAAAGAAAATTAGACAAATTCATGGAGGACAGGGCTATCAATGGCTACTAGCCATGATGGCTGTGCTCTGCCACCCTAGTCAGAGGCAGCATGCTTCTGAAAACCAGTTGCCGGAAGCCTCAGGAGGGGAGAGTGTTCTTGCACTCGGGTCCTGCTTGCGGGCTTCCCCCAGGCACCTGGTTGGCCACTGTGAGAACAGGATGCTGGACTAGATGGGCCACTGGCCTGATCCAGCAGGCTCTTCTTATGTTCTTATGTTCTTATGTTCTTATGTACAGTTACAGTTACATGGCCCAAAAAAGTAGTAATGCCGTTACAATTACAACTGCTCTGAAAGTAACTGATTACTTTACTTTCCCTCCAAGGTAATCACTACAATTGCATTTCAGTTACTTTAAAAAAACGCCTACAAGGTGCTGGCCTTGGCTGCTGCACATCTAAGTAGCTTAAAACAACATTAAAAATAAACACACACACACAGAGGTAGTAGAATAATAATTCTTTTTATCCACATGATAGCAATGGTGGTCTGTCCGCTGATAAGTGTGGTGGGGAGGGAGACTGAGGCCACTACTCAGATCTTTGCACGTCAAACCAAGTGCAACCCCCCCACTCAACCAACCAGCATAATCTCTCTCACTTAACCACCTCCCAGACCCTGCCCTGCCACCAACTAAGGGACACTCACTCAAGCAAACATTTTCCCCTGAGATGCAAAAAAGTTAAAATACTGCAAATGCCACACAGTAGCCAGAGAGGGTGGGGGAGGCCACTTTGTGTGCCAAGTGCAAACACAGTATTCTCTCTCTCTCTCTCTCTCTCTCTCTCACACACACACACACACACACACACACGTTGTCATCTTTCACCTCCACAGTTCTTTATCTCCATTCTGCTGCTGCCTCCTTCTCCTCCTTTATCCATGTTCTTGACCTCCGGATTCTTTTCCCCTCCACTCCATTCTTCATCACCACTATCTGTTTTTTAAAATAATTGTTTTCTCCACTCCACCCCATCTCACTTTCCTCTTCCTCCCTTGTCGCCTCCTACCCATCCACAGAGCATGAGGAATGAGCGACACTGCACAGAAGCCCAGTTTGAGGCACATGATTTTCATCGACAAATCAGAGGAGCAGAAGACTTCCCCTGCTCCCCCCCCAAGTAATGCCCAAAAGTAATTCTGGAAATGTTACAATTACTCCACAAAAGTAGTAAAATTACTCCTATTACAATCAAAATATAAAGGAATTACCCACTCATTACTCAAAAAAGTAATGAATTACAAGTAATTCGTTACTTGTAACTAGTTACTTCCAAGCTCTGGTAAAAATGTCCTCTACCTTAACTGCCTATCCATCATTGCCTCTCCTGAGGGACTGGACAGACTCTGGGCTTGTACTGAGTCTGTGGAGGGAGCCTTGTTTGTTGGGGGGAAATTTGGGGGTGGATGGTTGTTCAGTGTTGAAGGAGAGCATATTCCATGTTTATCTTTGGTATACATTTTATTTATTTATTTATTACATTATTTTATTTATATCCCATCCTTCCTTCCAGCAGGAGCCCATACATATTCATTTGTATACTTGAACTGTCTCTGGAATTTAGTGCTAAACAGTTCTTGATTTCTCCCAGCAGTTCAAGAGACCAAACATCACTCTTGAGGGCTATAAGTTGGCCAGTTTTAGCAGATAAAGATCTCTCTCAGCGTTTGATGAAACCAAGCCTATGACTTATTGCTAAGTGTTTTGTATTACTAACTAATGGAAAGGGTGGGTCTACATTAATTCTAACAATGTTATGGGTCTGAAAGTCTGTACATGGAATATTAATGGTATGGGCAATCCAGTTAAGAGGAGAAGAATATGGTCTGCATTAAAAAAAAGAAGCTCCACACATAATGGTACAAGAAACTCATCCAAAAAAATCCACAGATTTAAAACCTTTGATCCCTTGTACGCAGGGCGAATGGCATATGGCCCCAGGCACCTCCAAGGCTAGAGGTGTGGCAATATGGACTGTCAACAGTTTGGGCCTAATGGTGCAAGACACATTAATTGACCCTAAGGGCAGATTTATTTTTATTAAGGAACTAATACAAACTGTAGAAAAAATGATAGGTTCCATATATAGCCCTAATAATGGTCAAGAATTTTTACAACAAATTCTTCAATAGCACAATTTGCAAAAGGAACTATAATTCTTGGTGGAGGTTTAAATTGGATCACTGATGCAAAAAGGATAGGAGAGAGAAACTGAGAAAGACTGTGATTTGTGAAGATTCTAATTTAAAAGATATTCTTGATGCTGCTGATCTGATAAATATATGGCGAGAAAAATATCCAACAGACTTAGATTACACATATTTTTCCCACAGACACAATTCGTACATGAGGATAGATTACTTATTAAGGACAAAAAATCTGGCTGGACAAATACTTTCCTCCTATATAGGTTCTTCAGGTCCTGAGATCATGAGCATATTGTAGCCACTGTACATTTAATGAACCCTCCTCCAAAGACTGTATCATGGAAACTGAATCCCTCTTTATTACTTAACAGACCTAATACAGGATACAATGAAAGAGGAACAATAATTACTTCACAATAAATGACACCAATGAGTTATCTGAGGCTACCATTTGGGACTCAATGAAGGCAGTAATGAGGGGCCATTTGATAAGTGAATATGCTTATATAAAAAGAGCAAGAGGGTTCATTAAATGTACAGTTTAAAACAAAACAAAATTAAGAATCTCAAAAACAATCATAAACAGGCAGAAAACGGATTTATAGGATATTGCTTCAAAAAAGGACTGAATTGGCAAATCTAGAAATTGGGGAAATTGCAACTGCCGTGTAATTTAATAATCAAAAATATTATGAACAAAGTGATAAAAATTCCAAAATCTTAGCCAATAAACTCAAAAGGAAAATCACAAGAAACAGGACTGCAAATATACAAGGATCCACAGGAAAGCAGTTATACATAACAGAACAAATAGGAGAAAAGTTTCAAGCATTCTCTACTGATTTATACAAAACAAGAGCAGTTGATAGAACCTCTATCAATGCCTGTTTGGGTGATACAAATTTTTAAAAAATTAGACATAAATCAACAAAAACATGAAACCAGCCAAGGCACCAGGTTTAGATGGATTCATATCACAATTTTATAAAGTCTTCAAAGAACAACTAAAACCCAAACTGAAGACGTTATTTAATTTCATAGGGACAAGCGAACCTATACCACACACTTGGCAGGAATCACATTTGGTGATTCTCTTAAAACCAGGAAAGGACCCAACACAAGTAAATTCATACCGACCTATAGCATCCTAAAACAAGATGCAATTATTTTTAGTAATATATTGGCAGACAGGCTAGCTCTGATCTTACCTGCTGTTATAGATAAAGACCAAGTTGGCTTCATTAGGAGCAGACACACAGCTGACCCAAATAGATGATTAATAAATATAATTTACTATTCCAGTCTGTCTCTATAGTTTCACTCTACTCTAGCTTGATTGAAGCTTGAGACTGATAGACAAATGGTCAAGGGATACCTAATCACTTTGAACAAGTTCAAATCGGCAGGGCCCGATCAACTGCATCCTAGAGTATTGAAGGAACTGCCTAAAGAACTCACAGAACCGCTGTCTATTATCTTTGCGAAATCATGCAGCACTGGTGAAGTGCCGGATGACAGGAGGAGAGCTAATGCTGTCTCTATCTTCAAAAAAGGCAAAAAGGAGAAACCGGGGAACTACAGACCAGTCAGCCTCACATCAATCCCTGGAAAATCTCTGGAGCAGATTATAAAGCAGTCAATCTGTAAGCACCTTGAAAACAATGCAGTGATCACTAGGAGCCAACATAGATTTAAGAAGAACAAATTCTGCCAAACTAATGTTATCTCATTTTTTGACCAGGTAACCTCATAAGAACATAAGAACATAAGAAGAGCCTGCTGGATCAGGCCAGTGGCCCATCTAGTCCAGCATCCTGTTCTCACAGTGGCCAACCAGGTGCCCAGGGGAAGCCCACAAGCAGGACCCGAGTGCAAGAACACTCTCCCCTCCTGAGGCTTCCAGCAACTGGTTTTCAGAAGCATACTGCCTCTGACTAGGATGGCAGAGCACAGCCATCACGGCTAGTAGCCATTGATAGCCCTGTCCTCCATGAATTTGTCTAATCTTCTTTTAAAGCCATCCAAGCTGGTGACCATTACTGCATCTTATGGGAGCAAATTCCATAGTTTAACTATGCGCTGAGTAAAGAAGGACTTCCTTTTGTCTGTCCTGAATCTTCCAACATTCAGCTTCTTTGAATGTCCACAAGTTCTAGTACTATGAGAGAGGGAGAAGAACTTTTCTCTATCCACTTTCTCAATGCCATGCATAATTTTATACACTTCTATCATGTCTCCTCTGACCCGCCTTTTCTCTAAACTAAAAAGCCCCAAATGCTGCAACCTTTCCTCATAAGGGAGTAGCTCCATCCCTTTGATCATTCTGGTTGCCCTCTTCTGAACCTTTTCCAACTCTATAATACCCATTTTTGAGATGAGGCGACCAGAACTGTACACAGTATTCCAAATGCGGCCGCACCATAGATTTATACAACGGCATTATGAGATCGGCTGTTTTATTTTCAATACCTTTCCTAATTATTGCTAGCATGGAATTTGCCTTTTTCACAGCTGCCGCACACTGGGTCGACATTTGCATTGTGCTGTCAACTACAACCCCGAGGTGTCTCTCCTGGTCGGTCACCGCCAGTTCAAACCCCATGAGCGTATATGCAAAATTCAGATTTTTTGCTCCAATATGCATAATTTTACACTTGTTTATATTGAATTGCATTTGCCATTTTTCCACCCATTCACTCAGTTTGGAGAGGTCTTTTCGGAGCTCTTCGCAATCCCTTTTTGTTTTAACAACCCTGAACAATTTAGTATCATCAGCAAACTTGGCCACTTCACTGCTCACTCCTAATTCTAGGTCATTAATGAACAAGTTGAAAAGTACAGGTCCCAATACCGATCCTTGAGGGACTCCACTTTCTACAGCCCTCCATTGGGAGAACTGTCCGTTTATTCCTACTCTCTGCTTTCTGCTTCTTAACCAATTCCTTATTCACAAGAGGACCTCTCCTCTTATTCCATGACTGCTAAGCTTCCTCAGAAGTCTTTGGTGAGGTACCTTGTCAAACGCTTTTTGAAAGTCTAAGTACACTATGTCCACTGGATCACCTCTATCTATATGCTTGTTGACACTCTCAAAGAATTCTAATAGGTTACTGAGACAGGACTTTCCCTTGCAGAAGCCATGCTGGCTCTGCTTCAGCAAGACTTGTTCTTCTATGTGCTTAGTTAATCTAGCTTTAATAATACTTTCTACCAGTTTTCCAGGGACAGAAGTTAAGCTAACTGGCCTGTAATTTCCGGGATCCCCTCTGGATCCCTTTTTGAAGATTGGCGTTACATTTGCCACTTTCCAGTCCTCAGGCACGGAGGAGGACCCAAGGGACAAGTTACATATTTTAGTTAGCAGATCAGCAATTTCACATTTGAGTTCTTTGAGAACTCTCGGGTAGATGCCATCCGGGCCCGGTGATTTGTCAGTTTTTATATTGTCCATTAAGCCTAGAACTTCCTCTCTCGTTACCACTATTTGTCTCAGTTCCTCAGAATCCCTTCCTGCAAATGTTAGTTCAGGTTCAGGGATCTGCCCTATATCTTCCACTGTGAAGACAGATGCAAAGAATTCATTTAGCTTCTCTGCAATCTCCTTATCGTTCTTTAGTACACCTTTGACTCCCTTATCATCCAAGGGTCCAATTGTCTCCCTAGATGGTCTCCTGCTTTGAATGTATTTATAGAATTTTTTGTTGTTGGTTTTTATGTTCTTAGCAATGTGCTCCTCAAATTCTTTTTTAGCATCCCTTATTGTCTTCTTGCATTTCTTTTGCCAGAGTTTGTGTTCTTTTTTATTTTCTTCATTCAGACAAGACTTCCATTTTCTGAAGGAAGACTTTTTGCCTCTAAGAGCTTCCTTGACTTTGCTCGTTAACCATGCTGGCATCTTCTTGGCCCTGGCGGTACCTTTTCTGATCTGCGGTATGCACTCCAGTTGAGCTTCTAATATAGTGTTTTTAAACAACTTCCAAGCATTTTCGAGTGATGTGACCCTCTGGACTTTGTTTTTCAGCTTTCTTTTTACCAATCCCTTCATTTTGTGGCTAACCTTTTCCGCCTGTCCCTCCTTGGAGGGATATATAGGCTGGCTGGCTGAGAGGCCTGGGAGACCTTCTGCCTGCAGGAAGAGGAACATTGCACTGCCAGGGAAGGAGAGCCCCTCGTCATCTGCTGCTGCTGTGCTGCTTCCCCTGGCTGTCACCACCACCACCCTTCCTGCTGGACTGCTGCTATTAACAGCTGCCACGCCCTGCAGGACCAGGTCCCAGCTTATTTCATCGTTGCCGCTGCACTGCGCGAGGAGAGTCTTCGGCGTGGGACATTGTCGCCGGATGTATGCTGTGTGGTGTGAATGAGATTGGTGTGTGTATGTATGTGAGTCGTTGCTTGTTTTAACTACACTTTAATTGTATTTTATTGTATTTTAATGCTATTTAATTATTTGTTCTGTTGAGTTTGCTATTTATTTCTATGTTTTTGTATTTTATGTTGCTGTTTTACTCTTATGTACACCGCCCAGAGAGCCTTTTGGCTTTGGGCGGTATAGAAATTAAATAAAATAAATAAATAAATAAAATAAATTGTGAAGTTTCCTCTTTTGAAGTCAAATGTGACCGTGTTGGATTTTCTTGGCAATTGGCCAGTTACATGTATGTTTAATTTAATAGCACTATGGTCACTGCTCCCAATCGGTTCAACAACACATCTCTCACCAGGTCCCGGTCCCCACTGAGGATTAAGTCCAGGGTTGCCGTCCCTCTGGACAGGTCCATGACCAACTGGTCTAGGGAATAGTCATTTAGAATATCTAGAAATTTTGCTTCTTTGTCATGACTGGAACACATATGCAGCCAGTCTATGTCTGGGTAGTTGAAGTCACCCATTACTACCACATTTCCTAGTTTGGATGCTTCCTCAATTTCATATCTCATCTCAAGGTCTCCCTGAGCATTTTGATCAGGGGGACGATAGATTGTTCCCAGTATTAAATCCCTCCTGGGGCATGGTATCACCACCCATAACGATTCTGTGGAGGAGTCCACCTTGTAGACTGTGGGAATGCTGTGGACATAATATATCTTGACTTCAGCAAAGCTTTTGACAAAGTGCCCCATGATATTCTGAGATTAGCAAGCTAGCTAAATGTGGGCTGGATGGAACAACTATCAGGCGGATCCACAGTTGGCTCCAGAATCGTACTCAAAGAGTGCTTATCAATGGTTCCTTCTCAAACTGGGCAGAAGTAACAAGTGGGGTACCATGGAGCTCAGTCCTGGGCCCAGTGCTCTTCAACATTTTTATTAATGACTTGGATGAGGAGGTACTGTCGGGACGCGAAATTGGGGTCCCATGGATTTAGAGTCAGAAGATGAGGGGGAGGGGAGCCCCCTGTCAGACTTGAGCGAAGGAGAAGGAGAGGAATGTCCAGAGATAGGGTTGCCCAGCAACGGAGATCCTGGGAGCGCCAGAGTCTCAGAGCCAACCTTGAAATTTCACACACCTCCCCCTCCGCCCGGACCTCCCCTTATGCCCATACCAGAGTCGGAATCTTCAGAAGGGGAGGGGCCGGCACTTCCCCCCTCACCGCGTACTCGACGACGAGTGAAGAGACAAGAAAGGGGGAGGGGGAGACAGGTGGCCCCTGAGGGTGGATTGAGGCGGAGTGAAAGGCTTCGCGCCTGTTTGCGTCCTACTTAAGAGTTGGGCGGGAAAGTGCACTTCGCTCTGTCAACTATCTTTCCATGTCGCAGGATCTGTAAGTCAGTGGCGCTTTATGAGAAGGCGCAGCATTTGTGTGGATGTCACTCTAATAAAAACTGAATTGCTTTCACCCACTGGTCTGGTCCCTCAGTCTCATCCTGGACCTGACAGCTTGACAGAGCCACCTAAATCGCTCTCAACGCTCTCTCCACGGGACGAGGACAAGATGTCAAAGGGAGTGGAGGGAGGAACAAATCCCACTTCTGAGACAGAAGAAGTGAGACTCTTGAGGACTAATGTGGCTGATTTACAGACGGATGTTCAATCCTTGCTGGCAGCAGTCAAGGCGCTGAAAACGGATAATCGGACCTTGAAAGCCACGATCGATCGGATGCGAACCGCCCCTCCAGCCGCTGCAGTAAAGGTGCCCATTGGATTACCCCCAAAGTATGCGGGACAAAGTGATCAGTTGGCAACCTTCGTGGCTCAATGTGAACTATATTTGGATGTCAGGAATGCAGAATTTCCGGGTGATGGGGCTAAAGTGGCATTCGTGATCAGCCTCCTGGAGGGAGAAGCTGCAAAGTGGGTGACTCCGTATCTGGTGAGAAAGGATGCTCTCCTAGGAAGGTACAGAGGATTCATACAAGAAATGACCGAGATGTTTCAAGACCCGCAAAGAGCGGAAACTGTAGCGCGGCAGCTAGGCGCTCTGAAACAAGAAAAAGGAACTGTTTCCGAGTATACTAATGCGTTTAAAATTTTATCCCAAGAGACTGGCTATAATGAGGCAGCCCTGATGTTCATGTACCGGAGCGGACTGAATGCGGAGATCCTGGATGAACTGGCCAGGACCGCCCCCCCCACACCGACCTGCCAGAACTTATTCGGCTGTGCCTGCAGATCGATCACCGACTGGAGGGGAGATGCCTGGAGAAGAGACAGGAGGCCCCTAGATACTCCGCCTCAGCGCCTCGCAGCAAGAATCCCTCCACTTCGGGAACGACGGGTAGCGCGACCGAAGGGCGGGGGGGGCAGACCAAGGCTCTCGGAAGAAGAGAAGGAGAGACGACGCCGAGAACGCTTATGTTTCTATTGTTCCAAACCGGGTCATATGGCCCGAGATTGTGGGCTAAAGAAGGGGAAGACGGAGCCGTCGGAAAACTAGAAACCCAGTCCACGTGAAGGCCGATGGACTGGGGGCAGCGTTGTACAAAGGCCCCCCGATGACCCAGCCTCCCTCCAAAGGAGTGCTGGTTCTACCTGTACGGATTACAACTGCCAGAGGAGTGATGTTCAACTCTACTGCCTTAATCGACAGTGGAGCCTCCACCAACTTCATCGATGCAAAGCTGGCCAAGTGTTATGGCATCTCTAGCTGGACACTGGACACCCCCCTTTCCATGGAGACCATTGACAGGAGACCCCTGAAGTCAGGGGGGGCAACGCAAGCCACGGAGGAATTGAAGCTTCAAATTCCCGGGCATGAAATGCTCATCTCACTGTACGTGTCAGATCTTTCAAGCTTTGAGGTGATTCTGGGGATGCCCTGGCTCGCCATGCATGAGCCTAAAATAAGTTGGAAGGAGGCAGTGGTGTGGTTCACATCTCAGTACTGTCAGGAGAACTGCCAACCAGAAGGAATCAAGAACACCTTAGCGGGAGCCATACAAGAGGGCACGCCAGCGATGCTCCCTCCGAAGTATGAGGAATTCAAAGATGTGTTTGACGAAAAGGAAACGGAAACCTTACCCCCCCCACCGTCCTTACGACTGTACGATCGATCTTGTGCCAGGGGCCAGCATACCGGTGGGAAGGATTTACTCGCTCACAGAGACTGAAAGAGTGGCTCTGAAAGAGTTCTTGGAAAAGAACCTGAAGCAAGGATTCATTCGCCCGTCACAGTCTCCGGCCAGGGCGCCTTTGTTGTTTGTGAAGAAGAAGGGGGGGGAGCTCAGGCCGTGTAATGATTACCGCGCACTGAATCAGATCACCACCCCTAACAGCTATCCACTGCCTTTAATCTCAGAGTTGCTAGATCGGCTGCGTTCAGCCAAGATTTTCATGAAGTTGGACTTGTGGGGAGCCTACAATCTAATCAGAATGAAGGAGGGACATGAATGGAAAATGGGGTTCCTCACGTGTTACGGTCAATTTGAATACCTTGTCATGCCATTTGGGCTTTCGGGAAGTCCAGGAATTTTTCAAAAATTCATGAACGATGTATTTAGAGACTTACTGGACACATATGTAATCTGTTACTTAGATGATATCCTGGTGTTTTCGGAGAATCAAGAGGATCACGACCGACACGTAAGAACCGTGTTAAAGAGACTGAGAGAAAACCACCTGTATGCTAAGTTGGAGAAATGTGGGTTTGACCTCGAGTCTTTGGACTTCCTGGGGTATCGAATCTCAGCGGGAGGAGTGGAGATGGACCCAGGGAAAGTGAGTTGCATAAAGGACTGGGGGCAACCCGTCACGAAAAAGGATGTGCAATGGTTTCTAGGGTTTGCTAACTTCTACAGGAAATTCATCCCGGGGTTTTCCAAACTAACGGCTCCCTTGACCGACTGTTTAAGGGGAAAGGAAAAGTTCCAATGGACGGAGCACACTACGAAGGCTTTTGAAGAGTTAAAAGAGAAATTCGCTACCGAACCCGTTTTGCGCTTCGCTGATCCAAACCGTCCCTTCATAGTGGAAGCTGATGCCTCGGACTTTGCCATCGGGGGGGGGTTGCTACAAGGAGATCCCGAGGGAAAGGAGTTGTACCCCTGCGCATACTTCTCTAGGAAGTTAAAGCCTGCAGAGAAGAACTACACAGTCTAGGAGAAGGAGTTACTGGCCATTAAGGACTCTTTTGAGAACTGGAGGCAGTATTTGGAGGGAGCCTCCCATCAAATTGAAGTGCATTCCGACCACAAGAACCTGGAAAGTCTGCAAACAGCCAGGAAGCTGAACCAGAGGCAGATCAGATGGTCCCAGTTCTTCGCCCAGTTCAACTTCAGGATTACGTATCACGCCCAAGCCAAGAATCAGAGAGCTGACGCCTTGTCCAGGCAGCCGCAATTTAAGGAGAGTGAGCCCCAGGACCAGCCACAGTACGTGATCCCGCCGGAGAAATTAACACTAGGATCATGCCAACCTTCATGGGAGGAAGAGCTCAAAAGAGCGCAACGGGAAGGGACGGGCATGCAGCTGTACATTCACGAGGCGGGGCAGGATCCAGACTCAGAGGTGAATTTCTACTGGCGAGATGGGTTGTTGTGGTTTAAAACGGCCAGGGTCATGCCAGAGGGAGACTTAAGACTCAAAATTCTATGCCAGTGCCATGACTCTGTTACTGCAGGACACTTCGGGATTTACAAAACCATTCAGAATATAGCTAAAGACTTTTGGTGGCTGAAGATGCGCCGGGACGTTGAGGACTATGTGAAATCCTGTTCGGTTTGTATGCGAGCTAAACATCAAACGGGAAAACCGGCAGGGCTGTTACAACCGTTAAAGGTCCCCAGTGAGCCTTGGAAGGACCTTTCCATGGACTTTATAACTGATCTACCAAAGTCACAAGGGATGACTGCCGTTCTAGACATGGTAGATCTACTTACCAAGATGGCACATTTTCTCCCTTGCCCGGGGCCCTTAGAAGTGAAAGAAACGGCCAAATTATTCATCAAGGAGGTTTACCGGTTGCATGGATTGCCCAACAGTGTGGTCTCGGACCGAGGGACTCAGTTTACGGCTAAGTTTTGGAGGGTGCTCTGGAAGCAGCTGCAGACGGAGTTAAAACTCTCGTCTGCCCATCACCCCCAGACAGACGGTCAGACGGAACGCTTGAATGCTGTTTTGGAGAAATATTTACGCTGTTACGTTTCTTATCAACAAACTGACTGGACTTCGTATTTACATTTTGAAGAGTTTACCTACAACAACGCCTTACACTCCAGCACTCAGCAAACCCTGTTCTTCGCAAATTATGGATTTCATCCTAAAGCCTTTCCTAGCAGTTCGGAGGGAGTGTTGGTGCCCGCCGCTGAAGAGTTTCTACAGGAGTTACAAGCCATCCAACAGACCCTGAAACAACAACTGGACGAAGACAAGACGGAGTACAAGCGAGCTGCCGATTTACACCGGAGAGAAGCCCCCCCCCTTCAAGCAGGAGACCAGGTATGGTTGTCCACTCGTTTCCTCCCAATGCCAGGCAAATGCAGAAAACTGCAGGATAAGAGGGTGGGGCCTTTTGAAATAGAGACTCAGATTAATCCGGTGGCGTACCGGCTGAAGTTACCCGATTCATTCAAAGTACACCCTGTGTTTCATCGATCTCTGCTCACCAAAGCAGCCCCCCCCAGTGAGTTGTGGCCAGTGGAACCTCCAGGGGCTCCGATCAGGGTAAATGAGCAGACGTAGTACGAAGTTGAGGACATCTTGGACTCCCGAATAAAACGCAAGAAATTGCAGTATTTGATCCATTGGAAAGGGTACGGGTCTGCAGATAGGAGTTGGGAAAATGAAGTTGATGTGCACGCTCCAGAGTTAGTGAAACGGTTTCATGAGTTATTTCCCCACCGTCCCAAGCCAGGTAGAGGGGGGGGGCTCAGCCTGGAAGAGGGGATGATGTCGGGATGCGGAATTGGGGTCCCGTGGATTTAGAGTCAGAAGACGAGGGGGAGGGGAGCCCCCTGTCAGACTTGAGCGAAGGAGAAGGAGAGGAATGTCCAGAGATAGGGTTGCCCAGCAACGGAGATCCTGGGAGCGCCAGAGTCTCAGAGCCAACCTTGAAAGTTCACATGCCTCCCCCTCTGCCAGGACCTCCCCTTACGCCCATACCGGAGTCGGAATCTTCAGAAGGGGAGGGGCCGGACGACGAGTGAAGAGACAAGAAAGGGGGAGGGGGAGGCAGGTGGCCCCTGAGGGTGGATTGAGGTGGAGTGAAAGGCTTCGCACCCGTTTGCGTCCTACTTAAGAGTTGGGCGGGAAAGTGCACTTCGCTCTGTCAACTATCTTTCCATGTCGCGGGATCTGTAAGTCAGTGGCGCTTTATGAGAAGGCGCAGCATTTGTGTGGATGTCACTCTAATAAAAACTGAATTGCTTTCACCCACTGGTCTGGTCCCTCAGTCTCATCCTGGACCTGACAGGTACAGAGCATGCTTATCGAATGTGCAGATGATACAAAATTGGGGGGCATAGTTAATACCATGGAAGACAGAAACAAAATTCAAAGGGACCTCAATAGGCTGGAGCATTGGGCTGAAAACAACAGAATGAAATTCAACAGGGATAAATGCAAAATTCTACACTTAGGAAAAAGAAACCAAATGCACAGTTATAAGATGGGGGATACTTCGCTCAGCAATATGATGTGAGAATGATCTTGGAATTGTCATTGATCACAAGCTGAATATGAGCCAACAGTGTGATGTGGCTGCAAAAAAGGCAAATGCTATATTAGGCTGCATTAACAGAAGTATAGTTTCCAAATTGCGTGAAGTATTAGTTCCCCTCTATTCAGCACTGGTTAGGCCTCATCTTGAGTACTGCGTCCAGTTCTGGTCTCCGCACTTCAAGAAGGATGCAGACAAACTGGAACAGGTTCAGAGGAGGGCAAAGAGGATGATCAGGGGACTGGAAACAAAGGCCTATGAAGAGAGACTGAAAGAACTGGGCATGTTTAGCCTGGAGAAGAGAAGACTGAGGGGAGATATGATAGCACTCTTCAAGCCCTTTAAAGGTTGCCACACAGAGGAGGGCTGGGATCTCTTCTCGATCGGCCCAGAATGCAGGAAATGGAATAATGGGCTGAAGTTGCAGGAAGCCAAATTTCGACTGGACATCAGGAAAAACGTCCTAACTGTTAGAGCCATACAACAATCGAACCAATTACCTAGAGAGGTAGTGGGCTCTCCGATACTGGAGGCATTCAAGAGGCAGCTGGACAGCCATCTGATGGGAATGCTTTAATTTGGATTCCTGCATTGTGCAGGGGGTTGGACTTGATGGCCTTATGGGCCCCTTCCAACTCTACCATTCTATGATTCTAGCAAGGATTTGACAAATTAAGTTGGGATTTCCTACATGGTTTATTAGAAAAAATGTCATTCCTGAACGAATTCATCATAGTTTCAAAACACCTATATAAAGGCACCCAAGCCTCTATTTGACTAAATGGCTGGGACACAACTAAATTCAACATTGAGAGAAGCACAAAGCAGGGGTGCCCTCTGTCTCCCTTGCTTTTTGCCCTCTCTATGGAGCCTATGGCAAATAAAATTTTCCAGAATAAATTAGTACAGGGAATAAAAATCCACAAATAAAATTTATTATTTATTTATTTATTTATTAGGCTTTTATACCGCCCGACTAGCAATAGCTCTCTGGGCGGTGAACACAGAGAATACAATAAAATCACAATACGATACAGCAAAACAAATAAATCTCTTTGCAGATGATTTTGCTTTAATGTTAGAAAACCCATTGTCTTCTTTACCAGCAGTACTTAAAGAAATCACAGATTATGGTGGTGTATCAGGAATGGAAATTAACTACAAAAAATCTGAGATGCTGAATATTAATGTATCACCACCTGATCAATTACATTTACACAAATTATCTAAAATTAAATTATGTCCTAAACACATAAAGTACCTTGGTGTACTTATTACTAAAAACTGGAAAATGCTGAAGAAAATGAATTTTGATGTCTTGGTAAGATCTGTTAAACTAGACATGAAAAAATGGAACAATCTTCAGCTTTCTTGGTGAGGCAGGATAGCCACTGTAAAAATGTAAGTATTACCCCATTTCAATTTCCTATTCCAGATCCTTCCAATTCAAATTGACACAGAAATATTTTTTAAATGGCAAAAATTAATAAATAATTTCATCCATCAAAACAAGAGAGCAAGACTTAGGAATAATGTTTTCTATAAATCAACAAAATTGGGAGGACTAGGAATACTAAATTTGATGTCGTATCATGACGCAGCCCATATACATTGCACACTTTTAATGATGAAACATTCACAGCAAGGTATGTGGATCTCGCTGGAGCTTGACTCTTTCGACAGAAAACAGGCAGCAGCTCTTCCGTTTCTGACGCACCACCCTGTAGTTTTAAAAAACATTTTACATCCTTTTGCATTTGCAAACCTTCAGGTCTGGACATGCCCGGATTAAGCGTCTGGCTCCAGACATCTCTCCTCTTGTTCCTTTTTGCCATCATCCCATCTTTTATAACAAAACTAAGGAACAACAATTTAATGGGTGGAAGCAAAAAGATCTACATACAGGCAGGGACTTATATATAGGCATGACTCCACTGACAGGTACTCAACTAACAGAAAAACTAGGACCCTTACAGACAGACGGGCTGACAATTCACCAAGCAATACACTTTGCATCTAATCCTATAGTGAGGTCTCAGGCCATCAGGCCACTCAAACCAATAGAACAGCTACTTTTAAACACTACATACACATCCAAAAAATTGCTATAACATATCTAGAAAATTCTCTGTGATGTAATGACGGGCAATCTGGACTCTTTAAAATCACTATGGGAACCAGATTTGAACTGTACAATTGAACCAGCTGAATGGCACAAACTTTGGGGGGAAAAGCCATTAAAGTCCGTATCAGCAAAAATTAAAGAAAATAGCATAGCACAGATGGCATTACACACCTCTCAGATGTCATAAAATAAATCCAAGATCAAACCCGCTATGTTGGAGAGGGTGCTAGCAACTGGGATCTTATTTCCACATGTGGTGGACCTGTGAGAAGGTCCAACGATTTTGGACCTTAATAACAGATGAAGGAAGTCTTATTACAGGTCAGAAGGTTCCTTGTGATCCCAGGCTAACATTACTGAACTTGTTTACTGGAGATTTAAAGGTTGTTTAACAAATTATTAACCCTTTTTATGGTAGCCACCAGACAGGTCTTAACTCAGAATTGGAACACAGCTGCTAAGCTGACACTGGAGGCTTGGTATGAAAATATATGGACCATTGCACTTATGGGAAAACTCTCCAAGCAACTTAGGGCTCTAAAAGACACATCAGACAAATATGACTTTGCGGAAATGTGGTACATTGTTATTCAACATGTTAGAGGCAACATGTCTAGGACACCTCCATCAACTCATGGCCATCTCTGGAGTAACCTGCTGAGACAATGAACATGACATTAACTAAAGCCTGCAACTGACCACAATACTTAAACATAACTTGTTAAATTACTTACCTCTTTGTGAATGATATATATACGTGGAATGTCTGTGGGGAGAGGAGGAGGTAGGGGTTCTTTTGAGTAAAATTGTTTGTATTTACTATTGAAAATGCACAAATAAAACATACATATATATATACATATATATATATATATATATATATATATATATATATATATAAGCTTACAGATGACCTGAAAAAAAGGACACATAAAGGAAGTGGAAGGAAGGCCAGGCCACAAAGGAAGAGTACAGGCAGGTATCACGGAATTGCCGGGATGGTGTCAGGAAAGCTAAAGCTGAGAATTAGCTGAGGCTAGCGAGGGATGCTAAAAGCAACAAAAAAGCTTTCTTCAGGTATGTCCATGGTAAAAGGCAGAGAAGAGAAACGGTGGCACAGCTACTCAATGGGGATGGCAAAATGATAACAGATGACAAAGAAAAGGCAGACGTGCTCAATTCCTACTTTGGCTCAGTCTTCTCCCAAAAAATGGCCTATGACCCTCCCAGGAAACATGAAGTAGAAGGGGCAGGATTGGAGCTTGACACACAAACAGTCAAGGAATACCTAATCACTTTGAACGAGTTCACATTTCCAGGGCTTGATGAACTGCATCCTAGAGTATTGAAGGAACAGAGGGCTTATCCACATGGGAGCATACTTTCATACTAAAGACACTGTTTTTACCGTCATGATAGATTTGCAAGGTCCACATGTGATGTTCCTGCTTATAGTGTAAATATGGTAAGTGCTGTTTATATAGAAGACATATGGTAAGTGGAGTGAAAGAGGAGGGGGGAGTACATGAGCAGTAGAATGCTGGATGATTGGCTGAGCGTTTGAATGGCTGGGAGTATAAATGGAAGAATGACAGTTGAATGAGGGTGGATGTTGGGAGTGTGGAGAAAGAGGTGTTTGAGGGTGGAGGTCAGGAGTGAGGAGAAAGAGGGAGTTGGAGTTCTGATTAATAATAAGTCAAGTACAAAACAGGAATAGATGAAACCACACGCTTGTGAAACATTCTAAAACTAATCTTGTTATTTCTGATATTTAATAAATACTTATTTGGTTTACCAAAGGCCTGATCCTTGGCTGGGGGATATACATACCAGAAGGGAGGGCAAGGTAATTACCAAGGCTGAACAGAAACAGTATCTAATGGTGGCAGCGGTGAAGGGAGGAATAATAACAATTCAAGTATCCAGAGCAACCCAGAGTTGTATGCGTTATCTATAAAGATACAAGGGGGTTCGGAACAGCATAAGCACGCAGTCACAAAAGTAACCGGCTAGAGAGAGACTCAGGCAAAGTCTCTGGGAGTATTGGTTATAGGACGTGACTGGTGGTGCTGCCTAGCAGGGGGATCTAGTGAGGTCTGTGCTAGAGCGGAGTGAGAAACCATATAAAGGACGGTCCAGACTGGTGGTATCCCTGGTGGTGTCTAGTGAAAGGCAGTAGCCACAAGCAGGTGGGAACCTGACAGGGAGAACCAGGGAAGGACGTCACACCACACTTGGTAGCTTCCAATCCGCTGCTTTCCATTCACACTAGTAGGCGTTCCTCTGGGAATGATGAGTGTCGCTGTTTCCTTGTGGTCCCGCCCTCTAATTTTACATCTTTACTCCCTCTGGTTCAAGGCTGAAGCCAGGAGAGCACCTCAATGTGCAATTGACAAGAAAAAGTGAAACTGACTAGACCCCCCTCCCCTTCTTCATTGTCCAAGCCTGAATGAAAGGCAGACAAGGGTGAGAGTGAGTGAAAGACAAAGTAGGCAGAGAAAGAGGAGCGGGCAATGGGGCATAAGAGAGCCCACCCACTAAAAAAAAATTGAAGCAAAGCACCTAACAAGGAGGAGCGTAGCGCAGCTGAGATGGTTTTACCTTTTCGCATTATCAGAGGATTGGGTTGATACAGATTGAAAGGGGGAAACCATGTGATAGCCTCTGCTTGCCTACAACATCATGTGAACCATGTGAATTACAAGGGGATGCAAGTAGCACCAGACACCCACTAAATTGCCATGTGGATGACCCCTGGCTGAAGAACTCTCGGAACCACTGTCTATTATCTTTGTGAGCTCATGGAGGACGGGTGAAATGCTGGATGACAGGAGGAGGGTTAATGTTGTTCGAAACTTCAAAAAGGGCAAAAAGGAGGAACCGGGGAACTACAGACCAGTCAGCCTGACATCGATCCCTGGGAAAATTCTGGAGCAGTCTATAAAGCAGTCAATCTGTAAGCACCTTGAAAAAAATACAGTGATTACTAGGAGCCAACATAGATTTTATTTATTTATTTATTTATTATTATATATATATCCCACTCTTCCTCTCAGCAGGAGCCCATTTATCAAGACCAAATCCTGCCAGACTAATCTTACCTCATGTTCTGATTTCTAACCTTCCTGGTATACTGTGGGAATGCTCTGGACATAATATATCTCAACTTCAGCAAAGCTTTTGACAAAGTGCCCCATGATATGCTGATTAGTAATTAGTATTTCCTTCTCAAACTGGGGGGAGGTAATGAGCGGAATACCGCTCAGTCCTTGGCCCACAGCTCTTCAACATTTTTATTAATGAATTGGATAAGGTGGTGTACGGAATGCTTATCAGATTTGCAGACAATACAAAATTGGGAGGGATAGCTAATACCCTGAAAGACAGAAACAAAATTCAAAGGTATCTTGATAGGCTGGAGCATTGGGTTGAAAACAATTGGGTTGAATGACAGAACAACAGAAGGGATAAGTGCAAAGTTCTACACCTAGGAAAAATAAACCAAATGCCCAGTTATAAGATGGGTAATACTTGGCTCAGAAATACTACATGGAGAAGGATCTTGGGATTGTTGTTGATCACAAGCTGAATATGAGCCAACAGTGTGATGTGGCTGCAAAAAAGGCAGATGCTATTTTAGGCTACATTAACAGAAGTATAGTTTTCAAATTGCATAAATATTCAGCACTGGTTAGGCCTCATCTTGAGTACTGCGTCCAGTTCTGGACATCGCACTTTAAGAAGGATGCAGACAAACTGGAACAGGTTCAGAGGAGGACAATGAGGATGATTAGAGGACTAGAAACAAAGCCCTATGAGGAGAGACTGAAAGAACTGGGCATGTTTAGGCTTGAGAAGAGAAGACTTGAGGGGAGATATGATAGCACTCTTCAAGTACTTGAAAGATTGCCACACAGAGGAGAGCCGGGATCTCTTTTCTTCGTCCCAGAGTGCAGGACACGGAATAATGGGCTCAAGTTGCAGGAAGCCATATTTCAGCTGAACATCAGGAAAAACTTCCTAACTGTTAGAGCAGTACAACAATGGAACCAATGACCTAGGAAGATGGTGGGCTCTCCATCACTGGAGACATTCAAAAGGCAACTGGACAGGCACCTGTCAGGGATACTTTAAGCTGGATTCCTGGGGGTTGGACTTGATGGCCTTATAGGCCCAATTCCATGATTCCATGATTGTATGGAGTAAGGTGGTTGGACCTGATGGCCTTATAGACCCCTTCCAATTCTACTATTCTATGATTCTATGTGTGGTGGGAGACAGGATCTCTATCTACCGGCCCCCAGCAACAAAGAAACATCACATGATGTGACAACATTATAGCCTTTATTGAATAGCATTAGCGGTGGAGTTGAAAGTTAGAAAACACATATATGATGATGCCAAGCAGTTGCTGTCCTGCCCTCTCCTGGAAGGGCTCCTGTGCCCTTAAATGGCAGAGAGCAGAGCAGCAACTGTAGCCTCCCTTCTGGCTCAGCCTTCATGCCTGGCACTGGTGCTCAAGTGTCTGTTGTGGAGCTTGCAAGCTGCAAGAGAGTCTCTGGAAGAAGCAAGTTAGCAACCCCAGAGGGGAGCAGCGCTCAATGACCTGATCACCACCACTAGTCATGTCATGGTGGGCCTTCCCCCACTCCACATTGGGAGGTGCTTGTACTGAGTCAGACCATTCATCCTTCTAGCCCAGCACTGTCTGCACTGACAGGCAACAGCTCTTCAGGATTCCCAGCAAGGGTGTTTCTCCCAGACCCATATGGAGATGCAGCCGGGATTGAACCTGGGACATTCTGCGTGTATATGAAATTCTTTTATATGGTAGATCCCTCTGAGGCCCGTTTTAATGAATTTGCTAGGCACTTCCAGGATAAAATCTTTGGCATCCGCCAGGACTTACACTCCAGTGTTATAGCAGGTGAATCAAGTGAGGTATCCAGAGCACAGCCTTGTCCCGACTTCTTGGATGAGTTTCAGTTGGTGCAGCTTGAGGACGTTGACAAGGTGCTTGGACAGGTTCGTGCAACCACTTCTGTGCTGGATCCTTGCCCTTCTTGGCTAGTAAGAACTAGCAGGGATGGAACAGCCAGCTGGGCCAGAGAAGTGATTAATGCTTCTCTGCGAGAGGGGGTGGTCCCTGGCTGCCTGAAAGAGGCAATAGTGAGGCCACTCTTGAAGAGACCCTCCCTGGATCCAGAAAATCTTAATAACTATAGGCCTGGGGCAAATGTTCCATTCCTGGGCAAGGTCCTTGAACGAGTGGTTGCGGGCCAGCTCCAGACACTCTTGGATGCGACCGATTATCTGGATACATTTCAGTCGGGTTTCAGGCCTGGTTTTGGCACGGAAACAGCCTTGGTCGCCCTGTATGATGACTTCTGTCGGGAGAGAGACAGGGGGAGTGTGACTCTGTTGATTCTCCTTGATCTCTCAGCAGCTTTTGATACCATCGACCATGGTATCCTTCTGGGAAGACTGGCTGAGTTGGGAGTGGGAGGGACTGCATTGCAGTGGTTCCGCTCCTACTTGGCAGGTCACCTCCAGAAGGTGGTGCTTGGGGAATATTGCTCGGCACCCTGGACTCTCCAGAATGGGGTTCCACAGGGGTCAGTTCTGTCCCCCAAGCTGTTCAACATCTACATGAAACCGTTGGGTTCCGTCATCCGGAGCTTTGGAGTGCATTGCCATCAGTATGCTGATGACACGCAGCTCTGTTTCTCCTTTTCATCTTCTTCAGGTGAGGCTGTCAATGTGCTGAACCGGTGCCTGGCTGCAACAATGGACTGGGTGAGGGCTAATAAACTGAGGCTCAATCCAGACAAGACTGAGATGCTGCTAGTGGGAGGTTCTTCTGACCGGATGGTGGATGTCCAACCTGTCCTGGATGGGGTTGCACTCCCCCTGAAGGAGCAGGTTCGTAGCTTGGAGGTTCTCCTAGAATCATCTCTGTCACTTGAGGCTCAGGTAGCCTCGGTGGCACGGAGTGCCTTCTACCAACTTCGGTTGGTGGCCCAGCTACGTCCCTATCTGGACAGGGATAACCTGGCTTCAGTTGTCCATGCTCTGGTAACCTCCAAGTTAGATTACTGCAATGCACTCTACGTGGGGCTGCCTTTGAAGACAGTTTGGAAACTGCAGCTTGTGCAAAATGCAGCGGCCAGATTGGTAACAGGGACCAGATGGTCCGAACATATAAGACCAATTCTGGCCCGCTTGCACTGGCTGCCTTATGTTTCCGAGCTCAATTCAAGATGCTGGTATTGACCTATAAAGCCTTACATGGCTTGGGACTACAATACCTGATGGAACGCCTCTCCCGATACAAACCCACCCGTACACTACGTTCAAGATCAAAGGCCCTCTTCCGGGTGCCTACTCCGAGGGAAGCTGGGAGAATGGCAACAAGGGAGAGGGCCTTCTCAGTGGTGGCCCCCAAATTATGGAATGATCTTCCTGATGAGGTGCACCTGGCGCCAACACTGTTATCTTTTCGGTGCCAGACCAAGACTTTCCTCTTCTCCCAGGCATTTTAGCATGTGTTTTTAAATTGCTTTTTAAAAATGTGTTTTTAAATTTGTATTTGTTTTTTAATGTTTTTAAAGTTGTGAACCATGCAGAGAGCTTCGGCTATGGGGCGGTATACAAATGCAATAAATAAATAAATTTTATATATGTTTTTATTGTTAAATCACTTTGAGATGTTTCAGGAAGCAAACCATACATGGAAATAAATACAATAATAAAGCAATGGTCAGCAGCTGAAGCATGCAGTCCCTGGGCCTGACTGCACCTTCAGGTGTTTGTGTGGAAGTGAGAGGTGAGAGTAAGTGAAGCCACCTAATCTATTTGAGAGGTTATCAGTGCATGGCTCACGGTGTCCAGCCTATCCTGGTCCAGAAATGAGTACAGTTGGCATACCAGCCAAAAAGAAGGTGCTCCTAGCTACTCTAGCCATTTGGGTTCTTAGAGACAAAGATAAATCAAGGAGCACTCCCAAACTGCATACCCATTCCTTCAGAGATAGTGCAGCCCCATCCAGAACAGGCATATTACTCAACTCCTAGACCCAGAAACCACCTACCCTTAGGACCTCCATCTTGCCAGGATTCAGTTTCAGTTTATTGGACCTCATCCAGCCCATACTGCATCCAGATATTGGTTCAGGACATGCATGGCCTCATCTGATTCCAACGTAGCAGAGAAGTAAGCTGGGTATCATCAGCATACTGGTGACACCAAGCTCCAGATTTCCTAATGACCACCCCCAGGAGCATCATATAGATGTTAAATAGCATTGGAGATTATCTGTCTGTCACATGTACAACTATCTGCCTGCTGGACAGAAGTTGTGGTTGTGCCCTTGGTGCAAGGAGCTGCTGTTCGTTTCCTTGCAGCCAAGGTGACTGACTGACCTGGAGAAGCTGGGAGTGGCAGAGAGGCTGGTGGGTGAGGCCTTCGGGGACATTATGGCTGTGTCCCACTCCCAGGATGAGAGCTCCCCTGCTGTCATTGAGAAGGAGGTTTGTTGAGGAAGGATGGCATCACTCTGAGGAAGAGGGAAATGGTGCCTTAGAAGGCACTGTTGGCACTTAAAATAAAAAGGTGAGCTGCTTTTAACCTGATTGTTTAAAAAGCTAACAGCAGCTGATGAGGGTCTGGTTCAGAATAAATCTCTCCCCCAGGATAATGAAGGTGAAAAAATTAAGATGATTTAAATAGAGGGGTAAAACTAGGCATTGAGAGTGCAGGGATGCTTGAGAGCAATTCAGGAGACCAAAGCGCTCAAGCTAAAACCAAGCGCAAACAAACCTTGGAGAGGGACCCTGTATGTAAGATCTGATATGCCAATGTTAAGAGTCTCTGAGCCAAGGTGGAGAATTGGAGTGGTCAGTCTCAGAGGACAACAGTGATAAAGTGGGCATAATGAAACCTGGTGGGATGGAGAGAACCAGTGGGATATGGCTGTCTTTGGATACAAACTACATAGCATGGACAGGGAAGGGTGTAACGCGGGGTGATGTTGCTCTGTGTGTCAAAGAGTCCAACAAATTAGAAATCCCAAAATGGACAGACTCCCCCACAGAATTGTTGTGGCTGGTGATACCCAAGAGTAAATTAGTCCTGGGGCATGCTACCATCCCCCAAGCAAAATGTGCAGGAAGATCTTGAGATGGAGTTGTGGTCAAGGCAGCATCCAAAAGAGGGATGCTACAGCAATGGGTGACTTCACCTCCACTCACATAGACTGGGTATAATGTGTGTTCCAGTCATGACAAATGGTTAAAATTCTAGGTCCCCTAAAGGACTGTGGGAAATTGGCCTGATCCAGCAGGCTCTTCTTATGTTTTTATGCTCTTTTGATTAGAATCAAGTAATTGCCTGCCCGAGGGCTCTTCAGTCCTTCAGTTGCTCCCTCAGGGGAGGGCAGCAGCCACAGGGCAGCTTTGGCTATGTGGGTCTGGTCAGCCCTTCAGGGAGAAGATCTTGAGAAAGGCAGTCGGTCCCTTGCCTGGATGCCTGTCAGCACCTGAGGATGGCAATGGTGAGGGCAGCAACTACATCTTACAGAAAGTTAGGGTATATGGTCATTACAATTACAATTTTGCAAAAAAAAATTTTTTTTTTAAAAAGGTTTTTTAATACATACAATAACAAACACTAAATTTGTACATATAAAGTTTGTAAAGAGACAGGAAGAGTATCTCCTGAATCAAAAGTGTCTAAGTCTTTAGTCCATACTCATGAATGAATACATACATAGCTGCTATAGTGTTTTTTATATAAACTGCTGGTACTCTTGCTTGAAGACTTTAAATCTGTATCTCAATGGAGCAAGATGCGTATATTATGGCCAGATGCGTTTCGACTTATGTGTCTTTCTCAATGGCCTTTCAAGCACATACTATACAGAATAAAATGTACATTGTATATTCATAGAGCTTCCTTTATATGACTAATTTAATTAAAAATTAAAAATTATTACCTACAATTTCTTAAGGGATAGTGGAAAACACTTAACAGATTTTCACTTGGATGAAAAGTAATAGGTGCAGGATAGATGCATTTCCATTAGTTCTGTAGCCAAAGTACATTACAATTAATTTTCAATATAGGAATAGATCTTTTCATTCCCATTAATAATTATTTCTTAAATTGCTTACCATTTTTTATCCAGTTCCTCTGGACAGTTTTTATCAACAGCATTCATATAGAAAACCCCTCAAAATACATGGGGGTTGAATGCAAATGCCTGCTCAAGGTATTTAAAAGGACTACTTGTTAAGTGAATTCAGCTGTAGAAATTATCTTAAAGTGATATCATAAAAAATTGCTCTTGCAATCCTTCTTGAGCAGGCATTTGCATTCAACCTGAGGGCCATGCAGAACAAGTGCTTGCTGCTCTTCCATCTGGCAGCTGAGCCAGCTTTTACATCTTGGCCCTCGGGATACTATAGATTCATCTGTAGCCCGCTGTGATGAGTTCGCTGGACACTTCCAGGACAAGATCGCTAGCATTCGTCGGGACTTAGACTCCAATATTATAGCAGTTGGATTCAATGAAGCATCCAGAACACGGTCTTGTCCTTATTTATTGGATGAGTTTCAGTCTGTGCAGCTTGAGGATGTTGACAAGATCCTTGGACTGGTGCGGGCGACCACGTCGGTGCTGGATCCTTGCCCCTCTTGGCTGGTGAAAGCTGGTAGGACCGGAACCGCCGACTGGGCCAAGGAGGTAATCAATGCCTCTTTGCGAGAGGGAGTGGTCCCTGACTGCCTAAAAGCGGCGGTAGTGAGACCACTCCTGAAGAAACCCTCCTTGGACCCAGATAACTTGAACTATAGACCTGTGGCGAATGTTCCGTTCCCGGGCAAGGTTCTGGAGCGGGTGGTGGCCGGCCAGCTCCAGAGGCTCTTGGATGACACTGATTATCTCGATCCGTTTCAATCCGGTTTTAGGCCTGGGTTTGGTACCGAAACAGCCTTGGTCGCCCTGTATGATGACCTTTGTCGGGAGAGGGACAGGGGGAGTGTGACCCTGTTGATTCTCCTTGATCTCTCAGCTGCTTTTGATACCATCGACCATGGTATCCTTCTGGGAAGGCTCACGGAGTTGGGAGTTGGGGGTACTGCTTGGCAGTGGCTCCGCTCCTACTTGGTGGGTCGCCACCAGAAGGTAGTGCTTGGGGAACATTGCTCGATGCCCTGGACCCTCCATTGTGGAGTCCCGCAGGGATCAGTACTGTCCCCCATGCTTTTCAACACCTACATGAAGCCGCTGGGTGCAGTCATCAGGAGTTTTGGAGTGCGTTGTCACCAGTACGCTGATGACACGCAACTCTATTTCTCCTTTGCATCTTCCTCAGGTGAGGCTGTTAACGTACTAAACCGTTGCCTGGCCGCGATAATGGATTGGATGGGAGCTAACAGACTGAAGCTTAATCCAGACAAGACCGAGACGCTGTTAGTAAGTGCCTTCTCTGCCCAGATGGTGGATGTTCACCCTGTTCTGGACGGGGTTACACTCCCCTTGAAAGAACAGGTTCGTAGCTTGGGAGTTCTTATCGACTCTTCCTTGTCTCTTGAGGCTCAGGTAGCCTCAGTGGCAAGGAATGCTTTCTACCATCTCCGATTGGTAGCCCAGCTACGTCCCTATCTGGACAGTGACGACCTCGCCTCAGTCGTTCATGCTCTGGTAACTTCTAGATTGGACTACTGCAATGCGCTCTACGTTGGGCTGCCCTTGAAGACAGTTCGGAAACTACAGTTAGTCCAGAATGCAGCGGCCAGATTGTTGACGCGGACAAGAAGGTCCGCTCATATCACACCCGTTCTGGCTCGTCTGCACTGGCTTCCTATTTGTTTCCCGGCTAAATTCAAAGTGCTGGTTTTGACCTATAAAGCCTTACACGGCATGGGACTGCAATACCTGGTGGAGCGCCTCTCCCAATATGAAACTACCCGTACACTGCGCTCAACATCTAAGGCCCTCCTCCAAGTACCATCCCATCGAGAAGCTCGGAGGGTGGTGACTAGAAATAGGGCCTTTTCGGTTGTGGCTCCCGAACTATGGAATGGACTTCCCGATGAGGTGCGCCTGGCGCCGACGCTGCTATCTTTTCGGCGCCAGGTGAAAACCTTTTTATATTCCCAGGCATTTTAATGCGTATTATTATATGTATTGTTGTATTTTGCTACTGTTTGATTATTTTTGTTTACCTTTGTTGGCTTGATTTTATTGTATTATTGTATTTATATATTCCTGATTGCTTTATTTTATGTACACCGCCCAGAGAGCCCTTGGGCTTAGGGCGGTATATAAATTAAATTAAATAAATAAAATAAAAATAAATAAATTGTAGCCTCGTGGAGCCCCCAGCCTGGGAAAAGCCCTTGGTTGAGAGCAGTCAGAGTGTAGCCACATAGCAGCCTTACTCCCCTGGAAGGCAACCTTCAAAGATTTAGAGGCAGCCAACCTTCTACTCAGCCTGAGATTTATCACAGAAGCACAGCGGCCCATTCTTTAGCAGCCTGTCTGGCCAAGCACACACAGTGCTAGTCCTGGAAACCTCAGCAATGTTGGCCCTTTGGGGTGGGGTGGGGATGAGCTGCCCAAAGATTTCGCCTAGTGGGGAGTTCCATTACATGGTTTCGGCCCAGTTTATCTCACGGAGCGCCTTCAACGCCACCAATTATGCCGCCCGACAAGATCGGCCACACAGGGCCTTCTCTCAATCCCGCCAACAAAAACAGCCAGATTGGCGGGTACTAGAGAGAGGGCATTCTCAGTGGCGGCCCCCACTCTTTGGAACTCCCTCCCACAAGATCTCCGGCACGCCTCTTCCCTAAATGTGTTTCGGAAAGCCTTAAAGACCTGGCTCTTTCAGCAGGCCTTCGGGGTATCTGGGGAGGGTTAATTGTTACAACTGTAATGCCTCCTGCCCAGTTTTAATATTGTTGCTGCAGATGTATTGTTTTTATATTGTATTATTATATTTTATCAATTGTATTCTAACAAATTTGTAAGTCGCCTAGAGTGGCCATCGGCCAGATAGGCGACGAAGAAATTAAATTTATTATTTATTATTATTATTATTATTATTCCATTACACACAGGATTCCTGGTGGGAAATGTGTGCTTGTGCTGGACCACACTGAGAGAGTGAGCTGTGGTTTTGTCCCATCCGTGCTTTCATCCCCAGTGGTCTCAGGGCAGAAGGCTTTGGTGCAAAAAATGTTCTCAGAATCCTAATCCATCACATCATCTGGGTTAGCCCTTCTGACACCCTCAGTTCTAAAAGACTGGTGAGGAAATGACCAGCCAGTTGAGAATCTAGGCAAAACCGTGAGGTCTCTTAGGCACGCCATGTGTGAGTAACTACTCTGCTGCAAAAGGGGAAGAAGGGACCAACCAGGCTGCCTGCCTGCGGGATGACCAGGCTTTGCTTCAGTTGGAGCAGAAGTTTGAAGGGTGAAAGATAAGGAGGCCCATCCCTGACAAACTGTCAGCCTTTCCTGAGTGATCGGAGCTGAGATTTCACCATCCAACTGAAATGCTTGTTGTGTTGCATGTAGCACCCCCATTCCAACAGTGACAGTAAGATACTCCATAGGGCATGAATTTGAAAACAGACACAGGAGTTCAAACCCCACCAGGGGAGGAGGTGAGAAATGCACACATTAATGTTTTGTATGTCTGGGGGGGGAATGCATGCCCTCTTGATCTTGGGGTGGACTTAGAGGGTCTGCACCTGATGTTAAGCAAGAGAGAAAATGACTGGGGGTGCTGCTGGTCTTTCAACCACGCTATTTCCCAGTGGCATCCCTGACTGAGCTTGCCGAGATGGTCTCTGGTGTGGTGCTGGAAGGTCCCAGGTGATAGTGCTGGATGACTTCAACCAGAGCTGTCCCTAGGCACCAGGAAGCGGGGCAGTTGCCCTGGGCCCCATGCTTTGGGGGCCCCCCACACTTGGTGATCTGCTCACCAGCCGGCTCCTCCCTCCCTGCCTGCTCGCCTTTGCCACGCCAGGCAGGGCGCAGCGCTTGCTTGCTCTATCTCCGCCCGCGACAGGGGCTTGCTTGCCTGCCCGCCTGCCCCCCATGCTGAAGCTGCTGCTGCCGCCGCCACTGCTGCTCCTGCTGCGGTCAACGAGCGGTAGCCACCCTGGGGACAGCGAGCTGGGCCGGTAGTTCCAGGACTGGTGCCTGCACACCTACGGCGACTTGGCCAAGACCAAGACGGTGACCTGGAGCAAATGTGGGGGGGCTCCAACTATGGTTTTGCCCCGGGCCCCGCACATGCTAAGGGAGGGCCTAACTTCAACATCCATACAGAGGTGGCCACTGGCTTGCATGGGACTTCATGGCCTCCATGACAATCATGGGGCTGTCTCACATTACCATGGGTCCAACACATCAGGCAGGACTGAAGACAGGGGGCATGCAACACAATCCCTTGTCATGGTTGGATCATTACCTAGTGAAGTTTGGATGGGTAGCGGCCTGGCCCACCCTCAGAGACTGATGAAACCTGTTGGGTTCCTGAGTTCTCTGGGGGATTTTCCAGCAGAGCATCCTGTGGAAGCCCTGGGCTCACTATAGAATGGTGAGATGAAATCTAGAATGCAAGTTGTGCAAGTCTCACTCCAAAGTTAGTGCACACAATCCTGCCTACCATGTGGCAGTGCAGGCTGCGAAGAAGGGTCACTTTGAAGCTTGCCTTGCATTCTCTAGTAGCCACCAGCAGTTATTTTGAACTGTTCAGCGGTTACTGACTCCCACTGGAGGCCAGGAGCTCTTGGAGCATTTGAGGACCCACTGTGACCAACTGGGTACATATTTTGAGGATAAAGTCACTTGACTTCAGAGTGACCTTGACTCTGCAGTTATCACAGTTTCAGATGAGGTACCCAATGCCAAAGTCAGTGAGATGCTCTGGGATCAGTTTCAGTTGATGCAGTCAGCTCATGTGTACAAAGTGCTAGTGGCTACTCGTCCAACCAAATACCTTCTTGACCCCCCAGCTTATTAAATCTAGCGGGGGAGGTGACTGGTTGGGTCCAGAGTGTGGTGAACATTTCACTGCATGAGGGGATGGTCCCTGCAGCCTTGAAAGAGGAGGTGGTGTGCCCACTCCTAATGAAACCGGTCCTGGACCCCGTGGATTGGAATACCCTCTTCTAGAGGAAGGTGTGGAGAGCATAGTGGTGGAGCAGCTTCAGGCATTCTTGGATGACACAGATTATACAGCTGTGTTCCAATCTGGGTTCAGGCCTGGCGATGGGACTGAGTCCTGATGGATGACTTTAACAGAGAATGGGGAAAGGGAGTGTGCTTCTTGATCTCTCTACGGCTTTCTTTACCACTGACCACAGTATGCCCCTGGATCAGCTCCAAGGAATGGGAATTGGGGGCACTGTGCTATGGTGTTTCTGGTCTTATCTATGGGACCAAGTCCAGAGAGTAGCATTGGGAGGGTGCTTTCCACCCACCTAACATAAGAACATAAGAAGAGCCTGCTGGATCAGGCCAGTGGCCCATCTAGTCCAGCATTCTGTTCTCACAGTGGCCAACCAGGTGCCTGGGGGAAGCCCACAAGCAGGACCCGAGTGCAAGAACACTCTCCCCTCCTGAGGCTTCCGGCAACTGGTTTTCAGAAGCATACTGCCTCTGACTAGGGTGGCAGAGCACAGCCATCACGGCTAGTAGCCATTGATAGCCCTGTCCTCCATGAATTTGTCTAATCTTCTTTTAAAGCCGTCCAAGCTGGTGGCCATTACTGCGTCTTGTGGGAGCAAATTCCATAGTTTAACTATGCGCTGAGTAAAGAAGTACTTCCTTTTGTCTGTCCTGAATCTTCCAACATTCAGCTTCTTTGAATGTCCACGAGTTCTAGTATTATGAGAGAGGGAGAAGAACTTTTCTCTATCCACTTTCTCAATGCCATGCATAATTTTATACACTTCTATCATGTCTCCTCTGACCCACCTTTTCTCTAAACTAAAAAGCCCCAAATGCTGCAACCTTTCCTCGTAAGGGAGTCGCTCCATCCCCTTGATCATTCTTTTTGCCCTCTTCTGAACCTTTTCCAACTCTATAATATCCTTTTTGAGATGAGGCGACCAGAACTGTACACAGTATTCCAAATGCAGCCGCACCATAGATTTATACAACGGCATTATAATATTGGCTGTTTTATTTTCAATACCTTTCCGAATTATCGCTAGCATGGAATTTGCCTTTTTCACAGCTGCAGCACACTGGGTCGACATTTTCATCGTGCTGTCCACTACAACTCCGAGGTCTCTCTCCTGGTCGGTCACCGCCAGTTCAGACCCCATAAGCGTATATGTGAAATTAAGAGTTTTTGCTCCAATATGCATAATTTTACACTTGTTTATATTGAATTGCATTTGCCATTTTTCCACCCATTCGCTCAGTTTGGAGAGGACTTTTTGGAGCTCTTCGCAATTTCTTTTGTTTTAACAACCCTGAACAATTTAGTGTCGTCAGCAAACTTGGCCACTTCACTGCTCACTCCTAATTCTAGGTCATTAATGAACAAGTTAAAAAGTACAGGTCCCAATACCGATCCTTGAGGGACTCCACTTTCTACAGCCCTCCATTGGGAGAACTGTCCGTTTATTCCTACTCTCTGCTTTCTGCTTCTTAACCAATTCCTTATCCACAAGAGGACCTCTCCTCTTATTCCATGACTGCTAAGCTTCCTCAGAAGTCTTTGGTGAGGTACCTTGTCAAACGCTTTTTGAAAGTCTAAGTACACTATGTCCACTGGATCACCTCTATCTATATGCTTGTTGACACTCTCAAAGAATTCTAATAGGTTACTGAGACAGGACTTTCCCTTGCAGAAGCCATGCTGGCTCTGCTTCAGCAAGGCTTGTTCTTCTATGTGCTTAGTTAATCTAGCTTTAATAATACTTTCTACCAGTTTTCCAGGGACAGAAGTTAAGCTAACTGGCCTGTAATTTCCGGGATCCCCTCTGGATCCCTTTTTGAAGATTGGCGTTACATTTGCCACTTTCCAGTCCTCAGGCACGGAGGACTCCCCAGCAGTTATGCTATGTGATCCTTTACTCTGGATTCCTGCACCAAGCAGGGGGTTGCAGGCCCCTTCCAAGTTTACTATTCCAGGATTCAAGTAGTAAGATTCAAGTAGGATTCAAGTAAGTAGCTGGAAAATGGTACATAGGTGGGGAGGGGGATCCTAACTTCACACATACTCTAATTGGGTCTGACCAGGTGGTTGAGCAGGAATGAGACCTTGGGGTGTAGTGGATAGCTTAATGAAAATAATGACTCAGTGTGTGTGACAGCTGCGAAAAAGGCAACTTCCATATTACAGATCATTATTAGGAAAGGAATTGAAAATAGAAATGTCAACATCATAATGCCTTTTGTACAAATTTATGCTGTGACCAGACCACACTTGGAATGCAGTGTACAGTTTGCTGCATCTCAACAAGATATTGTAGGGCTGGAAAAAGTTCAGAAAAGGGCAACCAAAATGTTCAAAGGGATGGAGCAACTCCCCTATGAGGGGTTTTTAGCTTATAAAAAAGGCAAGAAAAGGGGGACATAGTTGACAGATGTGTATAAAATTATGTATGTTATGGAGAAAATAGACAGAGGTACATTATTCTGCCTCTCATAACTCTAGAATTCCTGGACATGCAATGAAGCTGAATATTGGAGGATTCAGGACAGACAAAAGAAAGTCCTTCTTCATGCAGCGCAGAGTTAAACTATGGAATTCTCCCACAGACTGCCAGAAGAGCCTTCCATTTGGATGGCTTTAAAGGGGGCTTAGACCAACCCCTGGAGGGTGAGGCTAGCAATGGCTGCTTGTCCTGATGTCAATGTACCACCTCCAGCGTTGGAGGCGATTAGCTTCTCATTGCCAGTTGCTGCTGGGGAGCCCAAGTGCAGAGGGTGGCTGTTGTGCCCCTGTCCTGCTTATGGGCTTCCCAGTGGGGAACCTGCCTGACCACTGGGGAAAGAGATGCTGGGCTAAGTGGGCCACCTGTGGTCTGATCCAGCAGCCAGGACCTTCTGATGGTCTGTCCCTCACACACACAAGCTGTAGCTCCCACACAGGAATCTCAGGAGTAAATGTGCCCCCCCCTGCAGTCTATTGACAGATGCGGGGTGCTCCAGTCCAGTCATGGCTCCTGTTGGCCAAACAGTCATAAGGACTTTTGCCTTGCCGGATCCGACACTGGACAGGTGGAGCAGAACAAATAGCCTCTGCACGCACACAGACAGACAATTCCACTGTTACTGCTTAGAGTGGGTAAGGGGTAAGTATTGATATAGTCCTTGCAGCCTTCCTTCAAGGGGGAGGGAGGCTGAGACAAGCCCAGGAAAATAAACCACCCTCAGAAGACCCTTTAATAAGAGTCCTGCTGCTGGATTGGACTCCAGCACCTGAGTCCCAGGTGGCCAGCCAGGTACGCCCCAGCAGGGCATGAAGGAGGCAGCCCCTTGTTGCTCCCTCCAGCGGGGATCCAGTGCTCTTCTGCCTCTGAGACTTGAAGTTCCCTGTTGCCATCATCACTCCTGGTAGCTGACGAACTCTCCCCCTCCCCCTCCTTGAATTAGTCTAATCTCCTTTTAGAAGCAACTAATCCAGCAGCCGGGGAAGGGAGAGGAATTCAATTCGGTCTGCATTTAAAGCCAAATCTTTCCAGTTCTCCCTTTCTGAAATGATATGAGAAGGGAAACACAGCCATCCTTCAAAATCCCACTGATTCAAATTTTGTGATGCAGTTCTCCAACCAAGGTTTACAAAAATGCCTATAGGGGTGCATGAAATGTAGTAGTGAAAATAGCATACAAAACACATTATGCTATGATAAATTGCTTGCAAAAATGTGTACATTAGTCAAAACAGCAGACAAAAATGTGTTTATTGGGAGAAATTTACACTAAAATGCTGGAGAATATTCAAGAGGATTTTTTTTTTTAAATCACAAATTGCTGCAGATGTTGGGAAGTGAATTTAAGGCTGGAAAAATGAGAAACTGAGAGAACCAAAACTGACAGATCATTTCATCCCCCCCCCAGGGGCCGTCAGACCTTGGGGGCAGAGAGAGGCTTGTGAGTCTGTGGTTAAGGTGAGATTTGGACTGCCTGACCCAGCCCATACCTCAAACCCGTGGCCAATGCCTTGCAATGAACAGGCTTTCTTTGCTCAGCAGCTTCGCAGTTAAAACTGCAACCACTTGGTGGTTAAAGATTTCATCAAAGTAGTTACACACACACACACACAATGTAATCCTGGGCCTGTGAGCATCCTCCCCGTGGCGAGTGAGGCCAGCCAGATTGCCCCCCTGGGGGGGTGGCTTAACAGAAGCCAAGAACTGCCAGGTTGACCAATACCTCCCCCCCCCGATTGCCCCAGCACTCTTCCTCCTTCGAGCCCCCGTGTTGCTCCAGCGTTTCCCCTCCACTTTCCTAACTCTTTGTGTCATCATGAGTCACCCAAAAGTGGGGCAACACTTCTGGCCAAAGAGAGGCAGGAAGGCTCCCAAACCTCCAGTTCCATCATTGGGGGGGGAGCATCAGGGGCAGCACCAGTCTACCTGAAGGAGCACCTCCAGCATCAGCAGCGATGCCACCCAACAAGATCAGCCTCAAAAGGCCTTCTCTCTATCCCACCAGTCAAAACAGCTAGACTGGTGTGGACTAGGGAGAGGGCTTTTTCAATTGTGGCCCCCACTTTGTGGAATTCCCTCCCAAATGATCTCCACCATGCCCCTCTATGATGAGCTTCCGCCGAGCCTTGAAGACCTGGCTGTTCAGGCAGGCTTTTGGGGTGGGCTAGGTTTTATTATTGTTGTTGAGATTTTTAATGTTTTAATGTATTTGTATGTTTTTATTTTGTACGTCGCCCAGAGTGGCTGGACAACCAGCCAGATGGGTGACTAATAAATTTAATAAATAAATAAATAAAGGAGGGCAACACCCTCCAAACAAGGAGCTCATCCCCCACCTAGTGTATTTCACCCACCTAGAAATCTACATTGCCCCATCTGTGCCCCCCCCATTATTTTCTGGTGTCATTGCTGGGGGGCAATGGGTAGGCTTCTGCTCACACTCAGCAAGGCACAAGAAGACCAAGAGGAATTTGCCTGGGGAGCCAGGTGTAGCCGGGGTCCATATCCACGGGGATCCCTGCCCAGCCCCAAGGCCAGTTTCAGGCCAGCCAATGGTACAGGAGGGGCAGCCCGTCTACCCCCAGGAGGAAGAGCAGCTATGCCTCCCCTTGGAGCACTGGACAGAGGAACCGTGTAGGAGGCTGGCACAGGGAGGGGTGACCAGGATCTGAGTAAGCTCACCAGCTGGCACAGGGCTGGGGGAATCTCTGTTAAGTTGGGGAGCAAAACTCTTGAGTGGATGGGAAAGGAAATGTTCCCCCTTATGCTGCCCCCCCTTGCCAAGCCCACTCCTAGCAGCAGCAGCACAGCGCATGACCCCCCCCCCTGCAAAAGCAGAAGAAGGGCCTGAGATGCAGAAAGTCTATGGCAGGAATCAGCATGTCCAGAAAAGGTTTCCCACCAAACTTGATGGTGGCAGAGCTGGTGTGTGTGCATGTGTGTGTCACCCTCACTTAGCTGAGCATCATGCTGCTCATTGCTCCTCCCTCCAAACAAGTGGGTAAGTCACACTTGTGGGGAGCGATCCTTTCCACACTGTTATACCGCCAGTCCATCGCTGGAGAACATGCAGAACTTGAAGTAACCAGATTCCCTAGTCAGGATGTTCTGAGCAGGAAAACCATCAAGTAGGGTGTGGCCCTCCCTGTGAATCCACTTGCCAGTGGCCTCTCCGGAGAAGCCACTCAGGGCTGAGGCAGCTGAGTGGAGCAACACGAAGGGAAGCCGCTGAGCTGAATCAGTCATGAGTCGGGAAGTGCTGCTTCCTCTATGGTGGCCTGGAGGATGGTGGAGTCAATAGAGCAAAGGAAAAGGGAACTCTTTTGAGCTTTGGCTTTCATACAAGGCAGCGAATAAGAACAGATACATAGCAATATAAAAACGTAAGAACATCAGAAGAGCCTGCTGGATGAGGCCAAAGGGGGGCCATCTAGTCCAGCATCCTGTTCTACCAGTGGCCAACCAGATGCCCCAATGGGAAGCCCACAAGCAAGCAGGACTGGAGCGCAAGAGCACTCTCCCCTCCTGCGGCTTCAGGCGACTAGTATTCGGAAGCATCCTGCCTGACTATGGTGACAGAGCACAGCCATCAGGGCCAGCAGCCAATGATAACCTCATCCTCCATGAATTTGTCTAACCCTCTTTTAAAGCCACCCAAGTTGGTGGCCATCACTGCTTCTTGTGGGAGAGAATTCCATGGTGTCACTATGCACTGGGTGAAGAAGTCCTTTCTTTTTCCTGTCATGAATCTTCCAACATTCAGCTTCATTGAATGTCCACGAGTTCTAGTGCTATGAAAGAGGGAGAAAGGCTTTTCTCTACCCATTTTTTCCATGCTATGCATAATTTTATACTTTCCTATCATGTTGCCTCTGACTGGCCTTTTCTCTAAACAAAAAAGCCCCAAATGCTGCAACCTTTCCTCGTGGTGGAGTCGCTCTATCCCCCTGATCATTTCTCTTTTCTGAACCTTTTCCAACTCTATAATATCCTTTTTGAGGTGAGGTGATCAGAACTGTACACAATATTCCAAATGCGGCCGCACCATAGATTTATACAATGGCATTATGATATTGAAAGTTTTATTTTCAGTATCTTTCCTAATGCTCCCAAGCATGGAATTTGTCTCTTTCACAGCTGCTGGGTCAACATCTTCATCGAGCTATCCGCTACATCCCTAAGGTCTCACTCCTGGTCAGTCAGCGACAGTTCAGACCCCCTAAGCGTATATGTGAAATTAAGATTTTTTTTGATCCAACATTCACGCTTGTTTAAATTGAATTGCATTTGCCATTTTATTGCCGAATGGGTGAGGCATTTCTCTAGGCCACTTACTATATACCCTGCAGTGTACATGTTGCACAAAATGAGGTTTTCTTTATGTGTTACAATTGCCTGCATAAATGCCCAGTCCACCAACAGATTGCCTGGAAAGCGCATCATCATGTGGTACACAACAGCATCCCTTCTCTTTCCAATATGGAGGTTTATCTGAGTAATTGCAATGTGTGAGAAGTGGCCCGAAGCATATCCTCTCTTTCCCAGAAAAAGTCAGCAACGTAAGGAGAGTGCTGGAGCTGGATCAGGCCAAGGGGGCCCATCTAATCTAACATCTTGTTCTCACAATTGCCAGCCACGTGCCTCATGAGAAGCCCACAAGCAGGGCACGAGTACAATAGCTAATGAAGTCAGTCTTCAACCGAGAAGCCCCTTTGAGAGCACTGGTGTGTGTTTTACAACTGTCCATTCTCTGTGTGGTTTGCTTAGAGGACTTGCTGTTTTGAGATATTTAATGTGCAAAAGTGAGAGATGGCATGGCTGCACCAGGAAGGAAGAGGCACACTGGCATGCCGTCTGCTTCTGGGTGGCACCAAAGCTCTACCGACTGGCACAAGACAAAGCTCTGTCTTGACTTGGATGTGGCAGGGGGCTGCTTCTTACCCTTAGCAGAAAATAGCATCAGACGCAGGTTCGTTCACCCCTTGCTCTCTTCTGATCCAACATTAAGAATTGCTCTAAGAGCGGTTTTACGGCTGTAATTCAATTGAATTAGCTCTTTTTCTTCTCTTCTTTTTAATTGTGCCAATTGGTGAGCAAGTAGACTCCCTTTCTCAGTGTCTGGGCCCATTAATTCCTCGGCGTCCTTGAATCAACAAACAGGGAGTGTTCACTGATAAGGCCTCAGTAGTGAGACAGCAGCGGCTAATTACCAATAACAACAGCAGCTACAAGTCTGCTTCTTTGACTACAGAGACCAAACAGAGATTAAAGCGTAAAATTTATAATGGTCCTTACAAGAAAAGCTAGAAAAGAACAGAGAGAGCCCTTACCCCTTGAGAGCCTCTCTAGCTCGGGAAGAACAGCCAAAAGGAAAGACAGACCAGCTCAAATCTCCCCCCTTAATTTAAAACCGGGGGAGTATTCAAAGCTTGACGGGGGCCAATTACAAATTACACACTTTTTCTCTAATAGCTCACTAAAGCAGGCAAAAGTGGCCCCCATGCAAACCTGCTCTACTCCCATGGACTGGTCCTTTTCTGTTAAGGACAATATACAGTGGTTTATGGATGAAACCCCAGCTTTAAGCCTAGCTGCAGAGATAGCACAAGCCATTGAGCAAGAAGAAAATGAAATAATGCAAGTTCCTGTTGACTTTTGTAAATTAGTTCCACCAGAAGTACAGCAGTCTGTTATTAAAGTGCAGCTGGAGGATACCCCAACCGGGGCTCCAAGTCAGGATATGCTCCTGGACCCACGCTCTCCGCCAGTGATGTTATTACCACTGGACTCCTTGCCCAATAAGACTGAACCCACAACTATTAATACTTCAATGAGATCTCCCAGTCTATTACTTCAACCAAGCCTCATTGAAGAGGTGCTGCTACTGATAGGCTGGCTGTCTATGATGGCAATGGAGTTGGAACATATAAAAAACTTTCTGACTGAAAGCAACCACCTATTAACAATTCTTGTGAAACTTTAGCAGCAGCCTGCCAATCCAGCCCCCCCAACGGCCACTCCTCAGACATTGAATCTACCTACTCCATCCTCAGTTACAGAAACCAAGCCGGACACTTTGCCACCTAAGCGCAGCCGAGCAAGGAAGAGGCCAATCGTCACCAAAAAGAAGAGCAAAAATCTTAAAAACCAGAAACCAACACGGGGGAAGAAAATGAATTTTCAGAAACTATTTAATCTACTAGATAAGGATCCGTCAGGAGACAGGGAGAAAAATGAGCCATTGCCTCCCAGTGCTTTGAGAAAGGACGATACACACATGCAACGGGAACCACATTTAGACCATTGCCTTGTGGATCCCATTCTAATACCAATGCCTGCTCCTCCATTAAGGATAATGGACTTACAACCTCTTAAGCAAGATCCATGGCAGGAGGTTTTATGGAAGGAAAAGGCTATACAGAAGCCAGAGGCCAGCAAAATAAATCCAAGCTGGAATCTAGTCCTGAATCATTATAAACTAGCCTTTGTTAATTATCCAAAACCCGAAGGAATTGTGGAGCAATCAGCTAGGAAACATCATCTAATGGAGATATTAAACGACATCTTCTCACTGCGATTAAAGATCCAGGACATAAACTCAGTAGAGTACCTTTATTATAATGGTATTAGAGCAAGAGCGGTGACTACATTTTATTCATCTCAAGTAGTGACCCAAATACTATGCCATAAGGATAAACTGGCTAAATTGAACATTGTCCCTGGAAGGTTCTTCGAAAACAAGGCAGCGCCAGAATCTCTATTTCCTAACCCCCGGTCTTGCCCAAACTTCCATTAGGACAATAAATATGGATGGCTCATTGACCTGGAGACCCCGGAAAAAAGTCCTAAGAAGGAAAAGTCAGCATCCCAAAAAGAGAATATAATCTTTACACCGCAAACTACTCCTCAATCGGCTAGTGTATCCAATATCTCATATGTACAGGAAGAGCAGGAACTCTTACAATCTTTTGGAGCTCTTGCCCTAGAAGATCACACTGAAATATTATGCAGACTTAAGCAATTGTCAACACAGCTGACAAAGATCCACAGCAACAGCCTGGATTACCAGGGTGGCGAGATAGACACTGCACAGGAGTGGGATGCGAAATGTGAGCTCACCCGACAATATGAACAAGGGAGAGCCCCATTAGCTTTTTCATCTACCTCATGGTCTACTACAAGTTCCCCGACATCAATGCACTGGGATGCCCCAGGGATGGGGAGCCTGCCTGAGTGACAAACAAGGAGGGTGGTCATGTGCAGACCGGAAAGGGATACCATAGGGAGGGTGGGAAGCCATGATATTAAGAGGCTGGGTAGCAGATCCTGGAAAGGTGTATACGGCAGGCCATGCCAACTTAGGGGAACAAGGGATAGATGTATAATATCCATCCCATGCTCCGGGCCTGTCCATAACCAGAAGACTACTGGGGGAAGCAGGACTCCATCCAACCTTCGTCTGCTGTTGTGTAATGCCAGGTCTGTAGCCCAAAAAACATCACTCATCCATGATGTGATCTTGGATGAGGGCGCAGACCTGGTATGTATTACGGAGACCTGGCTGGATGAGACCTCAGCTCCCACGCTTGGGGCCATGTGTCCAGCCGGTTTCCAATACGCACAACAGCCAAGGGTTGGTAGGCGGGGAGGGGGAGTGGCAGTCATCTATCAGGAGTCCTTGGTTTTCACCAGACCCCCTCTCCATGAGACCAAGTTTGTCGATTGCATGTACTGGAGGTTGGGCCCAAAGGGCAGTTTAGGGATTCTGCTTGTGTACTGCCCTCCCCGCTGCACAACAGACTCCCTGACCGAGGCGCTTGAGGTGGTCGCGGGTGTACGGTTGCTCTCCCCCAATCTTTTGGTTTTGGGGGACTTCAACGTGCACGCCGAGACCGTCCTCACTGGAGCCCCTCGGGATTTCATGGAAACCATGACTTCCTGGGGACTGCACCTTAGTACTATAGGGCCAACCCATATAGCCGGTCATGCTCTTGACCTTGTGTTTGCCTCAGGAGGGGAGGAAAGTGCTCTGAAAATAGGGGCTGTTTATTCTTACCCTTTGTCATAGTCAGATCACTATCTGATGAATTTAGAACTCTCAATGTCACACACCCTCCGCAGGGGACAAGGACCTATTAGAATGGTCCGCCCCAGACGCCTGATGGATCCTATAGGATTCCTGAATGCGCTGGGAGATCTAGAGCCTGCTGAAGGATGTCCGGTTGAAGCCCTGGTGATGGAATGGAATGGAGAGATCACTAGGGCTATAAACCGAGTGGCTCCGAAACGTTATCTCCCCCTGAATAGAACTCAGACAGCACCCTGGTATACACCACGGTTGCGGAGTCTGAGACAGGAGGTGAGACGACTAGAGCACCGGTGGCGGAAATCTTGCTCTGAAGACGATCGGACACTGGTTAGAGCAGCAATAGCTGCCTTCCAGGTGGCAACAAAGGCAACGAGGAGGGATTTCTTTGCTGCCTCTATTGCGTCCGCAGAGTGTTGTCCCAGGAGGTTGTTCCAAGTGGTCCGAAGCCTGGTTGGTCCAGTTGCTCAGGAACCCATGGAACACTCTAAAGCCTCCTGTGACATATTTGCTAAACACTTTGCCGATAAAATCGAGCACCTGAAAAGCATGATTCCGTGCGCCATGGATACAGGAAGTGAGCTAGAGTCGGCCAATTGCATTCCGGTCCGCTGGGATCGATTTTGGCCTCTTCCCTCTGAGGAAGTGGACAAGGTGCTCTCTACGGTGAAGCCAACCACTTGTCTTCTAGATCCTTGCCCATCATGGCTCATTATGAACTGTAAAGAGAGGCTGAGCGAAAGGATCAAGGCAGTGGTAAATGCATCCTTGGAAGAGGGTGCAATGCCATCAGCCCTCAAGGAGGCAATAATAAATCCCATCTTGAAAAAGTCCTCTTTGGATCCTCAAGAGCCAAACAACTTCCGCCCAGTCTCTAATTTACCATTCTTGGGCAAGGTGATCAAGCAAGTGGTGGCCAAACAGTTGCAGACACACTTGGATGAAGCAAATTATTTGGATCCATTCCAATCGGGCTTCAGCACTGGTCATGGAACTGAAACAGCCTTGGTCGCCTTGGTGGATGATATGAGAAGGGTGTTGGATAGGGGAGAACATACCCTCCTCATCCTTCTAGATCTCTCAGCGGCTTTTGATACTGTCAACCATGGTATCCTTTTAGATCGCCTGGAAGGTTTAGGAATAGGGGGCACCGTTTTGAGGTGGCTTCATTCCTATCTTTCTGACAGGCATCAACGCGTGGCATTGGGGGATGAGGTTTCAGACCCTTGGCCTCTCACTTGTGGAGTGCCACAGGGTTCTATCCTCTCCCCCATGCTATTTAACATCTATGTAAAGCCACTGGGGGCCATCATCAGGAGATCTGGGCTGCAGTGTCACCAATATGCGGATGACACTCAGCTCTATCTCTCATTCAAGTCCTCACCAAGGTTGGCTGTGGATACCATGACCAAGTGCCTGGAATCCGTTAGTGAATGGATGGGGAGGAATAGGCTGAAGCTGAACCCTGACAAGTCCAAGGTGTTGCTCGTGGGAAATAAGAGTAAGTTGGGAGATATAGACCTGGTGATTAATGGAGTAAAGTTGCCACTGAAAGACCAGGTCCGCAGCCTCGGGGTTATTCTCGACTCCCAACTGTCCATGGAGGCTCAGGTTTTGGCAGTGAGTCAGGCAGCTTGGTATCAACTTCATCTGATACGGAAGCTGCGACCCTACCTTCCTGTTCATCTGCTCCCACGAGTAATACATGCCCTTGTCTCCTCTCGCTTAGACTACTGTAATGCGCTCTACGTGGGGCTGCCCTTGAAAACGGTCCGGAAATTACAGCTCATACAAATTGCGGCGGCACATTTAATTAGTAACTGCCGTCGCCATGATCACATCACGCCGGTGTTAGTAGATCTACACTGGCTACCAGTTGTTTACTGGGCCCAATTCAAGGTGCTGGTATTGACCTTTAAAGCCCTATATGGTCTCGGCCCAGTTTATCTAAAGAAGCACCTCCAGCATCACCAATTAAGCCGCCTAACAAGATCAGCCACACAAGACCTTCTTTCGATTCCGCCAGCTGAAACAGCTAGGCTGGTGCGAACCAGAGAGAGGGCATTTTCGATTGTGACCCCCACCCTCTGGAACTCCCTTCCTTTTGATATTCGCCATGCCCCCTCCTTGATAGGCTTTCGCCGAGCCTTAAAGACCTGGCTATTCAGGCAGGCCTATGGGAACTGTTAATTTTTTAATTCTATTAACTACCTGAAAGAGGTGTTAGCTTTTAATTGTTGAGTATGTTTGTACTGGTTTTTTATACTGTATTTTATTATACATGTATGTCGCCTAGAGTGGCTGTTAATTCGGCCAGATAGGCGACTCACAAATAAAATTTTATTATTATTATTTATTATATTATGGGAAGGCCTTGGAGGAGGAGAAGGGGGAAGAGGGCTCTTTCAGGTATTCCTGTGAGCAAACTTGCAATGCTGGAAGGATTCTTGGAGCTATCTGCTCATGACTCAAATGCGAGTTTTGCTATGAATCCAGGAGTGGCTCAGCATAGCTGCATCTGACTCATGAGTAGACACACAAAGGGACTGCGATTCCTTTCCACATGATGGTTTTACCAAGGGGCGTGACACAAGGAAGTCCTCCCTTAGTCACTGCCATGATGGGGTCACTTATGCAAATAGCTGGATTCTGAAAGTCCTCCTGGCAGCTCCTTGGACCTCCTGAAAAGTTCACCAGCCAGATGCAGAAAGCTGTTGCCTTGGATGCAGCTGGAACATCTGAAAACTAGGCGCCGACTATGGGTACTGCCCAACAGCGGGCAGGGCAAGTGCTTGGCTGTTATACCTCATCAGTATGGTGACTGCAACCATGCAAACACAGAACAGAAACACACAAGATGCAAGTACATTTCGTGCACTCAGCTCTCATATGGGTTGTTTAAATTTTAAAATAGATTGAAAGAGATCCCTCAAATGCCACTCCCCAATGCCTCCCTTGACAGAGAAAGAGGAACAGAAACAATGATAGATGTCTACATGCCACATTTTAACCAAGCCAAGTAAAATCAGATTAACATGAGACTCCTGGGCCAGATGTTGAGGCTGGCACAGAAGCTGCTGCTGCTGCCTCTAAAAATCTGCACCCATTTCTGTGGGGACATGAGATATCCTGTGGACACAAATTGGGGCATTTTAGCCCCCTAAAGATACACAAACATTTTGCCATCTGCAGGGTCCCCTAGCAAACAGATTCATGGCAGCCTCTGCCCTGTTCGCAGCCTGAGGAGACAGGTGCCTTGCTGCTCACACACCACACTTGGGTTCTAGAAGAACAAAGCTCTGTACAAGCCACCAGTCCTGTGGCAGTCATTCAAGTACCTTCCCACTGCCTGTCTAGTCCCAGCCCTGGCTGAGAGAAGAGGGGATGGAGACGCCTCAGGGAAGAGCTGGCTCTGGAAGCTCCAGCAAGCTAGTTCGCAGCTGCGTGAGCAAGGTCTGCTTCACATGTGTGCAACAGAAATAAAGGTGGGGCATGAATATGCATCAGTTATGCAAGATGCACATTAATATAAGAAGCTTTCAGCCTCTCCTGCCTTTCGCTTGCCCAAGAGCGAGAGAGAGAGAGCGACCCTTCCTGAGGTGTGTTTTTGAGGTAACCTCCTTCCTTGACTGCACTGTTGACCCAGGCCTGTCATCAGTGCATAGCCAGGAGGGGGCTGTTTGTCAGAAATGGCTTTGGTCTCTTTGGCAAATGTTTCAAGTAAGAGCTGACCTGCACACAGGCAGCTGCAGCCATGCCAGCAGCTGGAAGGACCTGAGCGGGATCAGATATGGAGTAAGAGGGGGAGACATAGCGTGAATTACCCTTTGAAGGAATGCACATTAATTAGGTTGCACCATCAAGCTGCTCCTCATTGGGAAATGCTGGCTTTGTGGCTGCATCAATTAAGAGGCTCCTTTCATTGCCAAGAGGCACGCAGTCCCCTGCCCCCAGGGGCTGCATGCATGAAGGCCACTGAAGGCATTTCTGTCCACTGCCTGTCTGGAAGTTGGAGGGAAAAGGTCATCGGTGCCAGCTCTATGACTCAGGTCCCCTTCCCTCTTGCCTGGAAATGACTCCCTGCACGCAGCCATTCTGTCATCAGTCTCCCTGGAGTGAAGAGGCATCCAGCGGCGTCTCCCCTTTTGCTCTCCTCTTGCACAAGGGCAGCCGCCTGCCAGGGAGGGTTACAGCACCGCTGGTATGACCTGTGAGCCTCGCCCACTGCCTCAGGCTGTCCCTGGTTTGGGCAAAAGGAGGAGTCTCCTTGGCCTCTATATAAGATGCTTCCAAACCCCTTGAGAGTTTCATCTCATCATAGGAAGCTCTTCCAGTGGAGCCCAGGAAGACCCAGAGCAAACAGAGCATGGCTGGTGAGTAGGAGCCTCCCTTGGCTGGCTGCAGGTGCTGTCAGAAGCAGAGCACGGGGGAAGATGGAGGGGGTCGGCCATTGCCTTGTGGACTTGTTGGGCAACCCAGCAAATGGAGGGGCTGGTGTTGTTTCCACCCTTTCCTCCATGAGAAGTGGCTCCCCCAAACCCATCGCTAGCAGAATACAACATCCAGGGGGGACTCTTGCTTGGGCCTTTGCATCTCTCTGATGGGCTGGCAGTCCTGGCATCTCTGCCTTGTTGGATGGGCCCCCTGCCTCTCCCCCGTGCCAAGAGGGGATGGCACTGCCATGCCTATTCCCCGCCATAGGGGCCCCATCCCGGCAGGGGTGGGGGGCCCTACTCTGTAGAATGGGGACAGGCTTTGGTGGGGAGCCAAGCAGTGCCTGGTTCATCGTGAACATGGATGGAAATCAGGGCCAGGTGCCCCAAACATGCTGAGCCATCATGGGCAGGGCAGTGGGCTGAATCAGAGAGAGGGAAGGAAAGGACCCAGAGGCGACTAGGCTGAGCTGAGCTGGAGGCCCTGCCCCCACCCCTGCACAGCCCGGCCTCTCTCTCTCTCTCTCTCTCTCTGCATCCCTTCAGGGCCCCCATCCACTCACCTCCTACAAAGAGGGGCTAGGAGCAGCCCCACCATAGAGGCAGGGCCAGGCTCTTCGCATGAAAAGCTCTGGCAGCTGGTAAAGCAAAACTCTCTCAAGGGTTACGGTTAAGGGAAGTTAGCCACAAAACCGCAGCTTCCGAAAGACAACGCTTTCTCTCCCTGTGGCCGCCTCCTAGATTGTGACCTGGGACTGCCCTTTCCCCAGGATACCTGTGCCGCTGTGTGTGCTGACAAGGCGGTGGAGGACACTGTCAGCTGGGAGTGTTGCCTTTTTCCCATTTAAAGAGCCTTAATTATAGGGGGAGGTGGCAGCAGCACCTGGTGGCAGGCAAGCCAGCTCTTGCTCCCGGACATGGCTGGGCTTGGTGCCTTTGGGCAAAAATGCCTTCTGTTTGCAGGCCAGGCCAGGCCAAGCCCCCCACCCCACCCCGGGCAGTTCCAAGGACAGGAGTTGTCTAAAGTTCTGCAGAGGAGGGTGCAGAATATATACTGCTAGTGGACAGTTGCAGCATGTGGTGCAGGTTTCAACACATCTGGAACGCAAGAGGCCTCCCATCTGTAGAGGATGGGAAAGTGCCCGGCTACCTGGCTTACCTCTTTCCATTTTTCTCAGTGAATGGACCAGGAGTGGAGAGAATTCAGATCTTAGAGCTGAATCCTCCCTAAGCAATGGCCACCATTGCCAAGGGCTTGCAGAATGCCAGCTAGCCAGGCCCTGAGATCATAGATTTATGGCTCAGTTGTAATTCAAACCTTGACTAATATAATTTGACATTGGTGATTATTCCAGTCAGGGGTCTGAATACATGACCAAACACATAGGATTAAGCAGGAGGTGCCTCTTCCATTGACCACTGGAGGGTATTGGGGGTGGGGAGGGGGCAGAGAGAGCAAGTGTGGGAATGTGGACTTTGTGGGGTTCATCCCCAGTGGCAAGTCATGACCTTGGCTCCTTAGCCAGGACCATCTACCTAGGATCCTCTTGCTGACTCCTTGTCAGGCAGACCATCGTAGCTCTGGGGCCGTGGCGCAAGGGAAAGCGTTCCATGCTCAGTGCTCTTGGTCGGTCATTGTCACTCTCCCAATTTGCTGCACTGGAACGGAAGTGGAGCCAGCTAAGAAGCACTCCCAGAGGGCCTAAAAGTCCTCAGGCATAATCCCCAAGACCACGTCTTCCCTGGCTCACTCTTTTGTGCTCAGGATTAAGGAGGCAAAAGATTCGGCATTTGCACATGGTCAGTACATACTTTTATGGGTAGAGAACTAATTTGAACAGAACTGGGAGGTGATTCTGGATGGGCAAATCCAGAATAAGCTGAGGAAAGTCTTGCTTAAATAGCACGAGCATGCCTAAGTTCCAAGGTGGGTTTGGTGGGTGGACGTTGTGCCAAAGGGAGAGGGAAGGAAGACCACACAACCCCCTTGTCCGCCGTCCCTCCCGTTTGCTCACCTCTCTCTCTTGGGCTGCTCTGCCGGGACCATGGCTGTTCTGCTATATTGCTGCTAATGGGTGTGTGTGTGTGTGTGTGATGTCATGTTGCGCACACAAATAAGGTACTGAGGCTGCACCAGGCTGAGCGGAGCCAAGCGCTGATGTGATGCTCTGCCCACCAGGCAGTTTGGCAGAATGAGTGAGCCATGCCTGAGAGGGGCAGGCTGGCTGGCTGGTGCTCTGCCAGCTGTTGCTCCTACCAAAGCTCTCCACAGCCCCACATTAGTCTGTAAAGGGGCCCTTCTGCACCTGCCATAAATCTCCTGTTCCTCTTCCACATAAGATACACTTTCATTGGTGTCAAATGCAGCAAAGCTGAGTATCCAGAAAACTATTTTATGCACCACTAAACTGAGTGAGATTAATCCGAGCATATTTTTCAAGCAGTCTTCCAGGTCTGAGGAGAAGGGAAGTGAGGAAAGGCAGGAACTTGGCTCTGCATCTCAAGTCCAGATAGGACCATTGGAAGCTGCCTGAGTCCGACTCAGGCCGACAGTCCATCAGGCTCAGTACTGACCACACTGGCAGGCAGCAATGGCTGTCCAGGGTTCCAGGCAGGAGCCCTTCCCCATTGGGGCTTGAACCGGGGACCTTGGGCAGGTGAGGCAGATGCTCTGCCACTCAGCCACGACGCTTCCCCAAATGCTGGTGTAGGCAGGGGAAAGGATCCCTGTGTGCGTTAGGGAGGCCTTCTGCATCATGCTGGGGGTCATGGGGGAGACGTTTGGGGCACGTCCTGGTGAGGACTGGTGCAGAGGAGGTGCGCTTAGTTACAACCTTCCTGCCTCAGTCTTTGTGGTCCTCTCCCCTCCCCCCCCCGCTTGCAGCTTCGGTGAAGGTTGACTGGAAGCTGAAGGAGAATGGCCACAAACACCACACGGACCAATACTCCGGCACGGAGCTGGTTCTGCGGCGAGGACAGCCCTGTACGATCACCGTCGTCTTTGGTGGATCAGTGCCAGCTCCAGACAGCCTCACCTTTACTGTAGCAACAGGTAACCCACCACCATCCCCCTCCAGCCTCTCCAAGCGGAGTGACCACCCTTCCTCCTCCTCCTCCTCCTCCTCCTCCTTTCTCCACCCTTCCTCAGAAAATGCACAGGAGGCAGCATGGAGCCCATCCGTTGACCTGCAGAGCCGGGCTGGGCAACTCCTTGGATCTCTATGCAGATGTATTCTCTCTATCTTGACTCATCAGACCGCCTGGTAGACTGTGGGCTGTCTTTCAAGCAGTCTTCAGGGTCTGAGGGGAAGGGTCATGAGGGAAGGCAGGAGCTTGGCTCTTGATCACAAGTCCAGATAGCCACCGCCACGTTTGGAGGTCTCACCCTCCTCATCCTCATCCTCCAGCACTTTCTTCCAGGGTCGACTGCTGCTCTGCAGGCAAAGACACGCGTGGCATTTGGCATCTCCAGCTCACCAAGCAGCAACTCCTGGGGTGCAGTCCAGACCTCTGCAGCGTCTGGCTCCATGAACATCTCCATTTCAAGCCCGGCAAATGCCGCCATTGGGCGCTACCAGCTTGGGATCCAGACCGGCAACGCATCTTCTGCCCACCTCGGCACTTTTGTACTGCTTTTTAACCCTTGGCTATCAGGTAAACAAAGCATGTCCCCTGAGCTACAGCCAGCTTAGCAGTTCAGAGCCGGGGCGTCCTCAAGCCCACTTGCAGCTTGTGCCAATCACGCAGTGGGTGTGGGTGTGGGTGGGGGGAGAAGCAGGCAGGATCTGAGGGGAGCAAGGTCAGCATTTGTGAGCAAGAGCTCCAGCCTCAGCAGGTAGGAGATCCACAGGTCCAGGGATGTTTTTATTGTGGGGTCGGGGAAGCTGGCTTGGGACTTTGCTTCCCTGGTGGCTCAAATATTAACCCCAACCCCCAAGAAGAAAAACCTTGTTCTGGAATGTGCTGGGGCGGGGGAGCTCCTGTCTTTCAAAGGAGAAAGGGGGGGGTTAAAACAAATAAGCAAACTGCAGCAACAAGAAGCATTGGGAGGGCATTGGTTAGGGTGTCCCCAAGAGGTCGTGGGGAGGATCCCAGCTCTTACCCATCCAAATTGCTGTCACAACACCAGCCTGTCACTGTCACTTCCAGAGGATGACGTCTTCATGCCCAACAATGCAGAGCAAGAGGAATATGTCCTTTCAGAGTTTGGTCTTGTCTTTGCGGGCAGCGCAAATCGTATCTCTCAGTTCGGATGGAACTATGGCCAGGTAAATATGAAGTGGAGGGCTTGGGAGATGGGCGGAGGCTGGATGTATTTTGAAATAAATCCCCCCCCCCGTTCAGAAATCCCCAGACCACTTTGAGCCAGCAACCTCCCCCCAGCTCTCTCACCTACCCATTTACCTCTTTTTAACACTTTCTCAAACTATTAAGGGGAAAGAGGAGGGAGGGAGGGAGGGAGGGAGAATGGTGACTGAGCCTAAAATTGAGGGCTCTTCTGACCTGTTCCTCAATTCATGAGGAGAATCTCATGAAATGCAGTTTCTGCCCCCACCCCGCAGTTCAGTGACCAGAAGAAATCTTTTTGAATGCATGCAGTTCCTAGATCAGGAAGGCCTGTGCATTCTCTCAAGGGGGGTCCATTTCAGGGAGCTGAGGGGGGATGATGGAGGGGGGAGGGGCTCCCCTGCCTGGGTCTTCTTTGGACGCTTGGAGAATTCTCTGGGGAAGCCTGCAAGTCTTCTGAGCACACGCTAAACAGAGAGAGAAACAGACAGAGATTCTGAATCAGTGCGGCAGGCTCCATGCATCCAAGCCAGAGCTCAGCAGTGAGCAGCTGGCTATGCCAGAATGTATTCTTAGAAAGCTCTCTCTGTGCCAAGAATATGATGCTGCCGCCGCTGGCAAAATGAACAAGCGTTGTCTTATGCTTGCCGTGTGTGTCTTCCTCTGTGGACAGTTTCAAAATGACATTCTGGACATCTCCCTTTCCATACTGGACCAAAGCTTAAGCTATCGCAAGGACCCAACTGCTGATGTGCGCAAACGAAATGACCCCAAATACGTTGGGCGGGTGCTCAGTGCTATGGTAAGCAAAGGCTTGCATGAGCCACTCTTTTCACAGAGGACACAAGGGAGTGTCTGTGTCCAGCCCATAGAGTGACTCTCTCCGGCCTGCCTGCCTGCCTGCCTGTGTAGTGCCAGTCCCCATCCAGAAATGATAGCTTAAAAAAGTGAATGAACTAAATGAGTAGTGTGTGTGTGTGTGTGTGTGTCACTGCAGGGGGGGAAGCCTTTCCTGAGGGTCGAGGCGCTCCCTGTGGCTGAAAAGCCTGTTCTGGAGTCTCATTCCCCAAGGCCTGCCACAGAAGTCACTGTACTAGGAGAGATGGAGAGCCCCTTGTGGCCTAGTCTGTGTCACACACACACACACTCCCACACACACACACACTCCCACACACACATGCGAGGAACATGCTCTTCCATATTCTGGAGAAGTGAGTTCACACATTTCAAAGAAAATTCATTTTCAAAATATGCGCAGGATATTGTTGTTGTTGTTGTTGTTATTTGATTTATATCCCGCCCTTCCTCCCAGCAGGAGCCCAGGACAGCAAACAGAAGCACTAAAAACATTAAAGCATCATAAAAACAAACTTTAAAACACATTAAAACAAAATATCTTCAAAATCGTTACTTAAAAAAAGCTTTGACAACATCTAACATTAAAAACATTTTTAAAAAGGTTTAAGAACATATTAAAAAGCAATTCCAACACAGACACTGACTGGGATAGGTCTCAACTTAAAAGGCTTCTTGAAAGAGGAAGGTCTTCAGCAGGCGCCAAAAAGATGACCAGAATATTAAATGGGAGGGAGTTCTACATGGTAGGTGTCGCCACACTAAATGATAACATGGTGGCCCTGGTGACTATGGGGGAAGGACACAGGTGGCCCCAGGCAGGTCATGTTCCTCTTGAAAGGGCTATGATGCCTGAGGTGCATAGTGGTGATCACATACACAGCAAGTGGGGGGTGGCGGTGGGGGAGCATGAGCTCTTCCTTTACCTACCAAAAGAAAACCCAGGGAAAGCAGACCAATCTGGCCCAAGAGCAACTGTGGTGCCCCCCCTCCCCGTCACTCACACACACACCCCTCACGACATTCAGGCATCTGCAGCTGATGCAGCTGACCCATTTGCACTCTGTGTCCGTTAGAGGATTTATTTACAATAAATATATTTAAGTTCTGCAAGCATTGAAAGAGAGGGGGGTTATCTTCACACACAAAATATCCTTATCCCACAAGGCAGGCAATGTCCCCCCCCCCGCCACCAATGCTCCCTTCCCATTCCTCCCTCACCTTATCCTCCCTCACTTAGTGAGGCAACATTTGGATTGGGTTGTGCCTCTGGGAAGTTGAGGTAAGCCAATAGAGGTTTGCACTTTGGTGAAATGTCTCTTTCTTGAGGGGAAAATGCCTGGATTGTGCACAAGAGGTGGAGAGAAGCAGCGTGTTGGTCGCACTCTCAACGGAGTCTCTGGACTCTTCCCAGGTCAACAGCAATGATGACAATGGAGTGTTGCAAGGAAACTGGAGTGGGAATTACAGTGGTGGAGAAAGTCCAAGCAGCTGGACCGGAAGTGTGGACATCTTGAGGAGATGGAAGGACTCTGGATTTAAACCTGTCCGGTTTGGGCAGTGTTGGGTCTTTGCAGGAGTGCTGACTACTGGTATGTCTCCTTGGAAACACCTTAGACACACCTGGTGTGGCTGTGCCCTGCCAGGAGGAGGAATTTGCTCAAGCCTTCTGGGCCCCGGTAGAAAGCAAAGTGGCACGCTTTGTTGCATCTCATCAACCACCAAATCACAGATGGCAGACCTGCAACCTGCATTTAATCTAGGAAGAAATGTTGGATGGGTGAATATAAAAAGCACCATGGGACGCCTGCCTTTTAGTGGCACTGAGCTTGCCCCCCCCCGCATGTTCAGAGGGGTCACGGAGCCTCTTCTAGTGGTTCCTTGGGCTCGGGTGGACAGAGGAGCCAGAGGAAGATCCATGCACCAGCAGGGGGCGCTGGGGAGGCTGGGGATGCTGGTTAAGCCTCGGTCCCTGCCCTCCACTTCCAGCTGCCCTTGATCTGGAGGCGGGGAGTGGCCCCTGGTGCTAGCCATTGTCCTGTCGCTGCCGGGTGGGTGAGATTCCCCGTCTCACTGGCAAGGTGAGGGAGCTGTCCAACAGGGCAAGGCGAGGGAAGTGTCCAGCCCAGGAAGCAGGACCAGCGTGCAAGGCCCAGCTTCCTGAAGAGTCCTTTGCATCAAGGTCCCTCCTCCACCGCCAAGGGGTGCTGCATCTTGTGCTGCTTAGAGGCGGAGCTGCACCTTCTGGCCTGCGCGTTGGTTCAGACCCATCCCATTTCTGACACCAGGATCCAAGGCATGGAACCGGGGAGGGTGTCTTGTGACTAGGGAGGGTGATGGCCTCGGAGCATTTGGCAGGTCCTCCTGACTCCTCTTGGCCTCTTCGGTGTGGCTGCGGACAGCAAATGTGGGACATGAACCAGCCATCTCTCTAGTGATACAGTTTTGAACATGCCTATCAAGTGCGCAGCTTCAATCAGCCCTTGTCACAGGGGCTATGAGATCCTGAGTGGAAACAGCCACCACATTCCACTTCCTCCCTGTCAGTGACCCCTTGGGTCCCAGTCCTTCAGCCTGCTTGCTGTGCCAGCCCACTTGCAACATTCCCTCATTAACCATGACACGGGGGGGAGAGTTGTTGGTAAATGGCAAGATCTCCCACAGAGCACGCTGGCCTGCCTGACAAGATGATGTTTGCTCCAAGGAGTCAGCACAGAGGATCCTAGGCGGACGGTCCTAGCTAAGAGACCAAAGTGGTTGTGTGCCACTGAGGTGAGCCCCACAAAGTCCACTCTCTCTCTCTCTCTCTCTCTCCCTCTCTCAGCCCTCCGCTGTCTAGGAATTCCAACACGCATGATCTCCAATTTCAACTCTGCCCATGACACCGACAAGACCCTGACTGTGGATGTGTATTATGACAGCTCAGGAAACCCTCTGAACATTGCCTCAGACAGCATCTGGTAATGCACCCTGGCTCTCCTCCTCTTCCCCTTCCTCCCCCACATGCACATCAGCATCAGCTGCATTTCTGTGCACAGAGGCAGCTCCAGAAACAGCGGCAGGGGCACAGCAACCTCTGCAGGTGCAGGTACCCACTCTGGGGCCAAAGCAGATCTTGCTGTCCTTCCCTCCCACTCAGTCTTGGTGGCTTCCCTTCCTCCAGGCACTTTCACCAAGGATCCCTTCCTCCCTCATCCCTTTACTCCTCCCAGGCCACCCATCGCCAGAGCCCCCCTTATCCCTCTGGGCAGCCCATTCTCCGCCCTCCACGCTTGGTGCTGTCCAGGCATATGAAGCAGAGCCCCAACATCACTGCCAGCGAGGTGTCCCAGTTTGGCAGGGGCTCATCCATCCTGCACTAGCAGCATCACTGTGCGGGGCTTTCTACAGAACTGCCCCAGCTGCCATAGGGTAGACCCCTAGGAAGGCTTTGCCTGAGCCCCCAAAGTCAGAGGCAGCTCCAGAAGCATCAGAGGGGGCTCACTCTGGCTCGTCCCTGGCTGTGGTGGAGCCATTTGTCTTGCTGTTGCTGTTTTGCCATTTGCTGATGGAACCCTTTAGCGTAGCATATGTGGAAAGAGGTTACATAAACCAAACGCCAGCCACAATGATCACGGATGAGGCCACCTTGGTCGGATCCAGCTGCAGCCTCCTGCTCCTCCTCCGCTCCTCCTCATTGGACCTTCACATTTGTTTATTTAACAAAATTTACATGCAACTTGAATGTCATAAAACCTCTAAGTGTTTCACATCAGGTTTGTTTATTCTCGGCCACAGGAATTTCCATGTCTGGAATGAAGGCTGGTTTGTTCGGCCTGATCTTGGCTCCGAGTTCAATGGCTGGCAAATTTTGGATGCAACTCCACAAGAGAGGAGCACAGGTAGGAGACACGTAGACTGGTTTGCCTCACACAGCTGGCTTCTTGCCATACTGTTCCACATGACAAAAACGCCCAGATCCTCTTGTGGGCTGGTAGTGGGCCCAAATAACAGGCACCAGAGAGGAGCAGGAGGGATCTGTGTCACAGAGCGTGGAACAATCAGAAGATTTGCCTTGTATCTGTACCACTGAGGAGCATCTTGATCCGTTTCGGATCCTCAATGTGCTGCTCCAATTCACTCCATTATTTGGGACCAAATCAGATCTATTAAATCCAAAGCTTTATTTATCCCGTTTGATTATAATGGGGAATGTAAAATCAACTTTAAAGTGTTTTTTTTCCCAAAAAGAAAAAAGAAAAGGTCTTACCTTTTAATTTTTTGCCAGAATTAGATGCAAATGGCAGGCATGGTCTCCCCTTCTGAGGGGATGAAGCCTGCCAATTTCAGAATGGGAGGTTCTCACTCAAGGGCAGACTTTCCCTCCTGGGGTGGGAGAACAGAGATCAAGTCCCATCCCTGAGTTTTTGTGGACAGGGCCTGTCAAGCTAGGTGAGTTGGCTTCCATTATAGACAGCTGAAACAGTCACAGTTTTTCCTCCCCCCCCCCCCCCGTTCCTAGAATGATCTTCCAGGAAGAAGAAAAAGACCCAGGAAGCTGCGGTTTTTACTTGTTTGCTAAGAAAAAGAAGGGTTGGGAAAGAAGCTGGCCACTCCAATAGCGTTAAGTCTGCCACACGGGCTTTTCTTATGGGAATAGCAGTCTGCGTCTGTGTTGGAATTGCTTTTTAAGATGTGTTTAAAAGCTTTTTTTTAAAAAAAGATGTTTTTAAAGGTGTTTTGTTTTAATATATTTTAATGCCTGTTTTTATGATGTTTTATAGTGGTTTTAGTGTTTTTGTTTGCCGCCCTGGGCTCCTGCTGGGAGGAAGGGCAGGATATACATTTAATGAATAAATAAATAAATAAATAAATAATTTTAAAAAAAACAAGAACTGCTAGTATCATCATAGGGTTATAGCTGTTAAGAGTACTGGTAAAATTAGCAGAGTTTAGCTGAGTGGAGCTTGCTCAGGGTTTCTGTGCAGCGTGAGCGTGCATTATTTACCTGAGAGAAAGCAAGTTTTTACCTTTTTTTGCTTTGAAACACTGAGACTTTAGACTTAGTAAAATAAGGAAAGACCATAATTATTTTTAAAAATAATTATTTTTATTAATAGAAATACATACTTGACAGGGAAAGCTCTAGTTCCAGCTGACTAACTAAGCTGGAGGCGCAATGGCCAGGCTTGGTCCTTGACCCCAAGCTAGAGAAAATGAGAATGGGAAGATCCCTGCTGTCCCTCAACTGGCCCGAGGAGGAGGAAGAAGAGGATGGAGGTGAGGTCAGCTTCCCTGAGCGTATCAGTTTGTGACGGAAGGAGGACATGTAGAGAAGAGCTCACATATAGATAGGCAAGCCTAGCCAGCTGGAGGGCCCCCTCTCTATCTCTCCTTAGGCATGCAGAGAGAACCAAACAGGCGTTGCTGTCGCCACACTTCCAACAATATCCAGCACACCACCAAGTCAGGGTCCTGTCAGCACAAGGATTACTGCTAGTGCAAAGGGATTTCGCCTTCTCTCCTACCCCAATCCCCCGCTTAATCTCTTCTAGGGGTTTTCCTCAACCCTCCAGAGTAGATTCACCTCCATCCTCTTCTTCCTCCTCCTCCTCCTCCGGCCAGCTGAGGAAGAGCAGAGATTTTCCCCCTGTCTCTTTCCTCTAGCTTGGGGGCAAGGACCAAGCCTGGCCATATATATATATATATATATATAAAACTATGTTAAGTTCACGGCCATTGCCACCACTAGCTCCCTGATGCATCAAATGTGCAAGGAGGCCCCTGCCGCCCTTCTCTGGCCAGGCCTCCTGCATTTGAGCCAAGCTGAGTCCTCCCTGCTGAGCCAAGCCCCACAGCAGCTCTGCCTGGTTCTTTCTCCGTGACGCGGCATCTCTGTGGCTGGGGTCCTTTGTGCTGCCCACCCCAGCAAGAAAGACAGACCTCCTCCTTGTCCTTCAGGCATCTTCCAGTGCGGTCCGGCTTCGCTGACGGCCATCAAGGAGGGAGACGTTGACCTGAACTATGACTCCCCGTTTGTCTTTGCGGAGGTCAACGCAGACCGTGTCACCTGGACATATGACACCGCCACGGGAAAGTCAACCAAGGTTTACTCTGAGACCAAGTCCATTGGCCAGTTCACAAGCACAAAGGCTGTGGGGAGCTACACCCGCCAGGACGTCACTGACAATTATAAATATGCAGAAGGTAAAACAAAGGAATCAAGCAAGATCTTTAACCAGGTGGGAGAACTGAGGCGGCTGACTTGTTGCCAAGACTTTTTTAAAAAGGAATGGTCACTTCACTCTTGGTGGGAGCAGCAATGGCGGTGGGCCTTATGTGACCCATCCTGCCCCTTGCATGGGAGCATTAGCAGTGCCAGCCAGCCAGCCAGCCATTCATGTCAGAGCAGGAGCAGGATGCCAGGCACCGATAAGGAGACCAAAGCACAGAGACAGACAGACAGAGAGAGGGGCAGCTCAAAGGTATTGCTGAGTAGTTGGGCCAGGGCAGCAAGGGCAGAATGCGTGACCATCCACCTGAGATCACACAGCAGGCACATCCCATGAGAGTGCGCAAAGACCCTCCCTCCATGGCCCACACCCCCGCTAGGCCTGAGCAAGTAGCCACCATGCCTCCCAGCCCTCAGTGCTAGACTGTGCACTGCCATGATGGCCAAGCGGCTAAGGGCCAAAGAGACTGTGGCCTCTGGCTTAGGGAAAGAGAGGTATGGTGCACATCACACAAGCCACTGATCCCTGAGGCTACTCACGGGCTGGCCTTATCTGGGTCTGATGGCCCCAGTGGACTTTGCTACCCTGTTCCATCTCTTCCAGGCTCTGCCAAGGAAAGGGCCGTGTTTCAAAAGGCTCGTGCCAAACTAAACCTGAACACGTTCCATGCCACAGCTGCCAAGGCAGCGGAAGCGGTAAATCCCCACCTCTTGGGGCAGTTCAAAGTGGAGAACCCCCCCGAGGTCGGCAAGGACGTCAACTTAGTCTTGACCCTGAAGAACCTCGCCTCTGCGGCCAAGAGCCTGACGGCCAAGATGACCGCATGGTCCATCATCTACACCGGGAAGCCCATCCATGAAGTCTGGAAGAACTCTGTCTCAGTGACTCTTGGTCCTCAAGAAGGTAACCCTTTTGTGGGCTCCTCACAGCCAGGCTGTCAGCCGGGGGGGGGTGGCAGCTAAGCCACAGGACCTGAGCAGGACAAGAGGGGCAACTGGACACTCAGAGCAGTCCCCAGAGAGGAGGGCAGTTCTGAAGCTGATCACACAAAGTCTGACACACCTGCAGAAGGGAGGGGTTCGTGTCTACCTAAGGAATTCAATTGGCCATTGTGATGGGTGGAGGCTGGCAAGAGACCCACCATTCCCAGATCAGAAATGAGGGTACTGCATGGGACGTTCCCCTGGAGAGCAAAATCGCAGGCAAGGGGCCTTCCTTCCACCAAGGGGGCTGCTCCTCTCCTTTCCTCCCAGGGCCTTGATCCTCCTTCTGTGCCCACTGAACAGTTGCATTAGCCACCACCCTCAACCGCCAAGTGGCCAGCGCTCCCCCTTCAGCTCAGACTCCACACTCCAGGCCATCTCTCCCCTCCTCTGTCCCAAACGCCACTGCTAAAATCAGCCCCTTCTCCCTTGGCTCAGACCCTCCAAATCCCCCAAGGGGATTCCTCCCACAGTCTCCTCCTGTCTCTCTCCTCTTGCAAGGCTCCCCACAGCCCCTCCCCAAGCATGAATGTGGCTGGGCCTTCTGGAGCAGCCCCAGCCTTGAGTGACGCCATTGTCGGCCACTGGCTCCTCCTACCATCCCAGGCTGGTGCCACGAGTTCTGATCTGGCCCAGGACATACATTGCTCTTCAGCAGAGTGTGGCAAGGGAGGGTCTTGCCTCCTCTGAGCCTGGGAGTGCAGACACCTGCCCGGTGTGCATGGCCTCTCCTGTGTCTGCTTGCAACACCCAAGAAAGAAACATAGTGCAGGATGGACCTGCTTTTGCAGCCATGGGCAATGCTGGGGCGGGGTGGGGCGGGGTGAGGGTGCCCTCCCCAGTCCTTCTTCTTCTGCTAGCAGAGGGTTGCAAAAGAGGATCCCCCAGAAGGCACGGGCCTGGCCAGGCACGTTCTGGTCAGGCAAGCCAAGGGCCAGCAAGTCTGTGGCTCACATCTGATAGTCAGCCCTTCCCTGTCGCTTCTTTCAGAGAAAGCGTTTCCTATCAAGATCTCCTATGCCGAGTACCAGCAACACCTGACACCAGACAACATGATCCGAACCACAGCCTTATGCCAAGTCAAGGACGGGGGCGATGCTGTGGTGGAAAGGGACATCACCCTTGACAACCCCACTGTCACCATGAAGGTAACCCCCTCAGCCACTCCCTTGCCAGGGCAGCCTCTGCCCTCCCACCCTTCTGCCCAAGGCACCCCAAGAACCACCGCACTCCTGCAGCTTTCCATGGGGGGGGAAGGGACCAGCAATGGGGTGAGCTGGAACTGCTGCACGGCCTTCCCAGAGAGGCCCCAATGGGGCCTGGAAATGCCTTTGGCAGAGGCCTGGCCACTCCTGGCGTGCCCCCCGTCTTGCCCTATGGTCCTCGCCTCCTGGCCCAGGCCAAGAGGGGAGAGGCCCAGGCCAAGTGAGAGCCCCTCCGCTCACAGGTGTCTTTCCCTGCACAGGTGCTTGGGCAGGCGAAGGTGGGCCAGGAGGTGAAAGTGGAAGTGGTCTTCACCAACCCCCTCAACGAGGAAGTGAAGGACTGTGTGCTGCTGGCTGAGGGGAGCGACTTGCTGACAGACAAGCTCAAGATAGAGTAAGTACCGGCCAGGAATGCCCGCCAGGGAAGGCAGGCAGCGCATGATGGCCCCACAAAGCATGACACCCGGAATAGCACAGTGGGCAGGAGAGCCTGGCTGGGAGTCCACAGTCTGTGAGTTCAAATCCCCGCTCATGTCTCCTGGGCGTCAAGGGCCAGCCAAAGATTATCCCCCCCCCCCAGTGAGTGGCTCAGGGATTACGTGCCCTGTCACCTGTGCAGCCGTGGGCAAGCTGCAGAGTCCCAAGGAGCCCAGTTGCCCCCCAGCTGGCAGTTATGGACAGGAAGGGGCTGGCTTGTGCAGCTGTGGCCAGCTGAGCAGGCCCTGGCCAGCTGGGGAGGACTAGCCTCAGAGGGAGGCAAGGGGAAACCCCCTCTGAAGACCGCTTACCATGAAAATTCTATTTAACCTTTTTTAAAAAAGATGTTTTAAAGCTTTTTTATGTTTTTAATGTTGCTTTATTTTAATGTATTTTAAGGTCTGATTTTATGATTTTTTAAAAGTGTTGGTAGCGCTTCTGTTTGCCACCCTGGGCTCCTGCTGGGAGGAGAGGCGGGATATGAATCAGATAATAAATAAATATTCATAGTAATAATAATAATACATTTTATTTTTCAGCCACCTATCTGTCCGGGTTAGGGACACTCTAGGCGACGAACAACAAGAATAAAAACAATACGTATAGATCAACATAATCAAATTTTAAGCTAAAAAACCATTCATTAATTCAATTGTAACGTAAATTAATCTGTGCCAATCTTGTAGGTCTGCCTGAACAGCCAGGTCTTCATGGCTTGGCGATAGCTGGACAGGGAGGGCAGGGTCACCATAAGTCAGGATCAGCTTAAAGGCAGTCCATGTCCACAAGGTGTGACACCTCCCCACCCACCTCACTCCACCCCAGGCTGCCCAAAGATATGCTGGGCCACACCTTAAGGAGGCCCATTCCAGAGAGAAAGTTGCACGTTGGGCCTGTTCACTTCCCAATGTAAAGCTCTGACAGGATTTTAACATTTTTAGGGGCAGGAAGGAGGTGAGGGGGAATCAAATCTATGGCTTCTGGATTAGAACACTTAAATCCCACAAGCCTAGTCTGGCTCCCCTGCCCGCCAGAGAACTTGGCACCGGTGGGCTCGGCGCTCACTGCAGTCTGAACTCCCCCTCTGGGGAACGTCTGGCTTGGCCCCAGGTCAGGGAGAGGAGCAAGAGGAATCCCCACCGGAGACCCTTCAGAGTCCCCTCACACTTCAGCCTCCCCCACTGCAGCACGGTAACCCTGAGCTGGGGGAAGGGCTGCCGGGGCTGCTGTTGAGGTTCTGGTGCACAGGGTGGTCCCAGAGGGAGCTCATGGCAAACAGCTCAACAGCCACCCAAGTGGGACCATCCTGCAATCTGCTCCCCAGCTGCCCCCCCCACTCGTTTGTGTAACCCTTAATATAGTGCAAGAAACCCTAACCCACCAGCTGCCTGGCTGCCCCTCAGGCCTCTGATCCGCCTGAGCGGCTAACACATGTCCAGCCTTCCAGCAGGGACATCGCTCACTGGGGGAGCGTCTGCTTTGCATGGAGAAGGTCCTGCATTCAATCCTCGGCAGCATCTCCAGGTGGGGCTGGGAGAGGCTTCTGTCCGAAAGCCCCAAGAGCTGCTGCCAGCCTCTGTTGACATTACTGAGCAAGATGGACCACTGAGATGACTCAGTCTAAGGCAGCTTCATTTGTCCCATATGTTCAGATATGACTCACTGTCAACCCAGCTCTGGCTGGAAGCAGTAACCCCTCCCCCCCCCGGTCCCAAGCAAAGGTCTTTGGCCAGCCACTCCCCTGCCACTGGCCACGGGCCCTTCTCCATGCAAAGCACGTGCTCTTGCAGCCTGGCGGTTGTCCTGTAGAAGCCATAAAGAAGCCATCAGTGGAGGCAGCAGCCAGGCCTGGTGGGGACTGAAGAGCCACTGACAGGCCTCCTTCAGCCCCGCCCTGCCCTGCAGTACAAGGTCCCCAGCGCCCCAGGAGTAAGACAGAGGGGGCCCAGATTGGCCAGGCTCTGTGGGAATCGTGCTGCAAGCGTCTTGGCCCCGTTGCTCCTGCTGGAGCCTCTGCTGGCAAGCTCCTCCCTGCTGCTGGGCCCCAGACCACACGCCACACCTGCAGGGCTGACCGGCCCCTTTTGCTCCTTGTCTGTCCCCAGCGCACCACCACTGAAGGCCAAGCAAAGCTCCCGGCTCCAGTTTGAGGTCAGCCCCAGCAAGAGCGGAACCAAGCAGCTGCTCATCAATTTCTCCTGTGACAAATTTCAAGACATCAAAGCCTTTGAGACCATCCAGGTGGCCGAGTAACCTGAAGCCAGAGTGGAGCTGGGATGCCGTGAGCGAGTCCGCGGTGGGCGCTGAACCCAAGAGTTTTACTATTGTTTTAATACACGTTTTCTTCTTGTACCTCAACTGTGTGGACTCCTTTTCTTGTGTCTGGAGTATCCCTTTGACAAATCCCAGGAGCCGGGTGCATTTTGACTCTTGGGACACAGCAGGGACAAGCAACAGGGGTGGAGCAACCCAGGAGGGTGGCAGTAAAAAAGGTGTGAGCTGGGAGAGATGTCCTACGTGCTCCAGGTAGACAGGACTGGAGGGAGAGAGGTGAGAAAGGGCAACCTCTTTGCCAGGAGGATGCTGGGAAGTCACCTGTGTGGGAGGGGTAGTTGCCCGTGTAGCACTGCCTTGATTTTTAAAGAAGCGGTAGGCATGTCATTCTCCAGCCTTCCTCCATGACTTCTATCTGTTCCTCCATATGCTCTGTGGAGAATCACAGAATCATAGAACGGTAGAGTGGGAAGGGGCCTATAAGGCCATCGAGTCCAACCCCCTGCTTGATGCAGGAATCCAACTTAAAGCATCCCCAAAATGTGGCTGTCCAGCTGCCTCCTGAATGCCTCCAGTGTTGGAGAGCCCACCTCCTCTCTAGGTCATTGGCTCCATTGTTGTACCAGTTAGGAAGGTTTTCCTGATGTCCAGTCAAAATCTGGCTTCCTGCAACTTGAGCACATTATTCTGTGTCCTGGACTCTGGGACGATCGAGAAGAGATCCCGCCCTCCTCTATGTGACAACCTTTCATGTACTTGAAGAGTGCTATCATATCTCCCCTCAGTCTTCTCTTCTCCAGGCTAAGCTTGCCCAGTTCTTTCAGTCTCTCCTCATAGGGCTTTGTTTCCAGTCCCCTCATCATCCTTGTTGCCCTCCTCTGAAACTGTTCCAATTTGTCTGCATCCTTCTTAAAGTGTGGTGTCCAGAATTGGATGCAGCACTCAAGATGAGGCCTAACCAGTGCCAAATAGAAGGGAACGATACATCACACGATTTGGAAACTGTACTTCTGTTAATGCAGGCTAAAATAGCATTTGCCTTTTTTGCAGCCACATCATACTGTTGGCTCATATTCAACAACAATTCTAAGATCCTTCTTGCATGTGGTATTGCTTATCCAAGTATCCCCCATCTTATAACTGCATTTGGTTTCTTTTTCCTAATTCTAGAATTTTGCACCTCTCTGTTAAATTTCAGCCCGGCAGGATTTGTTCTTGACAAATCCATGTTGGCCCCTAGTAATCACTGCATTGTTTCCAAGGTGCTCACAGACTGATTGCTTTATAATCTGTTCCAGAATTTTCCCAGGGATCGACGTCAGGCTGACTGGTCTTTAGTTCCCTGGTTCCTCCGTTTTACCCTTTTTGAAAACAGGGACAACATTAAGCCTCCTCCAGTCATCTGGCACTTCATCCTGTATGATTTCACAAAGATAATAGACAGTGGTTCCAAGAGTTCTTCAGCCAGTTCCTTTATTACTCTAGGATGCAGTTCATCAGGCCCTGGAGATTTGAACTGGCTCAAAGTGATTAGGTATTCCTTGACCATTTGTCTATCAACCTCAAGCTCCAATCCTGCACCTTCATGTTTCCCAAGAGGGTCGAAGACTCTCTTTTGAGAGGAGACTGAGCCAAGGTAGGAATTGAGCACTTCCGCCTTTTCTTTGTCATCTGTTATAGTTTTATTTATTTTGCCATCCTCACTGAGTAGCTGTACCACTGTTTCTTTTCTCTGTCAAAAGCATTAAAAACACTCTAAAACAGCATAAATAAAAACAAATAAAAACAGACTTTAAAATATATTAAAACAAAACTTCTTTAAAAACATGTTAAAACATCTTTAAAAACATCTATTTTAAAAAAGCTTTAAAAACATTTATTTATTTATTTATTATTTTATTCTATTTATATTCCATCCTTCCTCCCAGCAGGAGCCCAGGGCGGCAACATCTTAAACATCTTAAAAAGCAATTCCAACACAGACACAGACTGGGATAAGGTCTCTACTTAAAAGGCTTGTTGAAAGAGGAAGGTCTTCAATAGGTGCCTAAAAGATAACAGAGATGGTGCCTGTCTAATATTTAACAGGAGGGAATTCCAAAGTGTCGGTGCCACTACACTAAAGGTCTGCTTCCAATGTTGTGTGGAATGGACCTTCTGATAAGATGGTACCTGCAGGAGGCCATCACCTGCAGAGCGCAGTGATCGGCTGGGCATATAAGGGATAATACGGTCTTTCAGGTATCCTGATCCCAAGCTGTATAGGGCTTTGTACACCAAAACCAGACCCTTGAACTTGGCCCGTTGGGCAGCCAGTGCAATTCTTTCAGCAGTGGGGTGACATGTTAGTGAGCAGTCTCGGCGCCGCATTTTACACCAGCTGCAACTTCTGGACCAACCTCAAGGGCAGCCCCACATAGAGCGCATTACAGTAATCCAGCCTGGAGGTTACCAGTATGTGGACAACAGTGGTCAGGGTATCCCGGTCCAGAAACAACCGCAACTGTCTTACCAGCCAAAGCTGGTAAAAGGCACTCCTAGCCACTGAGGTCAACTGGGCCTCTAGAGACAAAGATGGATCCAGCAGCACCCCCAGGCTACGGATCTGCTCTTTCAGAGGGAGTATGACCCCATCCAAAGCAGGCAACTGACCAATTATCAGAACTCGGGAACCACCAACAGGAACAAGATTTGGAGTCTATGGACTTTAGAAATAAAATCTATTGTTTGGAACTCAATGTTATCTCTGAAGAAATGAATGAAGATTCTAGAGATAAAGTTATCAATGGCATGGATAATCTTCTGGACTGGAATGATGTGATGGAGCCCAATATAGAGAAAATCTATGGAATTATCTGCAGCCATGTGACAATGGAAAAACTTTTAAGAGATGACCCAGTGTATTTTGAAAAAAAGAACAGAGATATGATTTTACAGCAGTATTTCAGCAACCTATTCAGAATGGATGGCAAGAAAATATTTGGGATAGAGGTAATCCCCATCAGACTCTTACTATATGACTATGGCTTTGACAGCAAGATTATTATGGAATACTGATAATGGAAGATTGGATATTGAAATTACTGGACTTAACAAGATTACTGAAGATGGAAGATGGAAAATGGAACTAATAGAGATAATAGAACAATGGCTACTGAAATTATTGAACCTAACAGATTCTGATGTGATGGATTAATTGAAATGTTTATTTTGACTATGGTTATGACAATAAGATTATCATAATTAGTAATGAGATGGATTAATCGATATGCTTATCTGGAAAAAAAAAATTGATAGATATATTTCTTAAAGAATTGAAACCTCTCTTTGACTTTTTGTGGAAAGAATAAAGTAATGTTTATGAGATTTGATGATTAAGTAAGATAACTACTGGAGGAAAGTGATTTTATAATATGACTTAAGAGACAGGATTGTTATATATTATAGACTTATAACTGATTTGATCTTTGACAAATGGGAAGTCAATATTTTACTCTTTATTTTTTATTTTTGTTTTTTTTTCTTCTTTTTGTTTAACTATTTTTGATTTTGTTTTTTGTCTTTGAATGTTTTATGATTTTGTCTTGTATGTTTTATGAAAATCTGAATAAAAATTATTGAAAAAAAAAAAAAAAAAAAAGAACTCGGGAACCACCAACCCACAGCGCCTCTGTCTTGCTAGGATTCAGATTCATCCAGCCCACTATTGAGTGAAGGCATCAGTCCAGGGCTTGTATGGCCTCTCCCAATTCAGATGTTACAGAGAAAACCAGCTGGGTATCATCACTGTACTACCATCCTCATTGAGTAGCTTTGCTTCCATTTCCTTTCTCCTTGTTTTACTATGGATGTACCTGAAGAAAGCTTTGTTGCTGTTAGCATCTCCTGCTAACCTCAGCTCATTCTCAGGTTAGCCTTACTGACGCCATCCCTGCAATTCTATGATACCTGCCCATACTCTTCCTTTGTGGCCTGGCCTTCCTTCCACTTCCAGAATGCATCCTTTTGTGTTTTCAGGTCATCTCTGAGCTTTCTGTGAAGCCACATTGGCTGCTTCTGCTGTCTTCTCCCTTTTTTCCTTGATGGAATTGTTTGCCATTGTGCCTTTAGAATTTCCTCTTTTAGAAACTCCCACCCACCTTGGGCTCCTTTCCTCATTAGGGTTGCTTGCCTCAGAACCTTACTTATTGTTGTTCTGAGTTTATTAAAATCAGCTTTCCTGAAGTCCAGGGTATGTGTATGGCTACATCAAGCTTTTGCTTCCTTTAAAATCAAGAACCCAAGTATAGCGTGGTCACTTTCCCACAGAGTTCCCATAACTGCCACTTCATCCACCAAGTCATCTCTGTTGATTAGAATCAAGTCAAGGATAGCTGATCCTCCAGTTCAGTGGTTCCCAACCTTTATGAGTATGGGACCCTGTTTGTAAGCTCCAAAAATTTCATGACCCCCCCACATTGTAATTTTAGTTTCTGTTAATTGAAAAAATGGTGTGTGGCAAAATCACATCTCCAAATATCCCTTTCCATAAGAAACTCCCTGCAGACAGGGAGGTGTTGCTTTTTTTTCTTAATGCAAAGGTCTGATCAAATTGGTATCCCCCTCCACCCCCCACAGTCTGTACAGTCCTGTCTCCCAACACCAGCAGATTACAGTGTTGGGCTAAGGCCCAGGTTCAAATCCCCACCCAGCCATGAAGCCCACTGGGTGACCTTGAGCCAGACACAGTCTCTCAGCCTGACATATCTCACAGGTTTGGTGTAAGGATAAAATGGAAAGTGGGGGACCATGTGCACCACCTTGAGCAACTTGGAGGAAGGTGGGATATAAATGCAATAATAATTAAATAAATACATTTCAGCTGCTGTATGTGGACCCCAACGTCAGTCAACCTGCTGAGCTTTTTAAAAATAATAATCAAGAAGCAGCAGTGTGTTAGTGGTGGGGATGCTAGATTGTGAAGACAAAAGGGTGCACAGATGGAGTGGGGGTTAGTGCTTTTAGGCCTTGGGATGATCATCAGAAGTGATAACTTGGTTAGCGTGCATTTGGGGCATGAGAGTGGAGCAGAAGACAGATCAGTGCACGCACACGCACAAATACACCTGCCCCTCCGGCAAGCATCTGCAGGCGTGCATGCATTTGGGCATGTGGGAGGGGGGAACCCTCCACTCCTGAAGCATCTTGGAGAGAGGGACTGGGGGGGTGGAATGTAGGTGGAAGAAAGGGGGGACACCGGCGCACACACTTAGCCTCGGAGATGGGGGGTGAGCAAGTCCTGAACTTCCTCACTGCTCCTTGGCTGCGTCTGGGCCAAAGGCAAGATCTGGGCGGCCTCACAAATAAGAATAATTTTTAAAAGGAGGTGGTAGCGAAGCAGGAGCCAAGAAAGGCAGGCAGGCTGGCTGCCAGGAAGGAAGGGGGAAAGCAGCCTTTCCTTGCAGCCTTGTTTCTTTTTGCTTCACGAAAAGCCCTCTCTCAATCTGAGTAAGGGCGTCGTCAGCAGCAGCAGTGCGAGGAGACAGGAGTCGGTGATAGTAATCTCCTCTTCTTCCTGGTAGCTCCACCCTCAGCCTTCTTTGGCATCTGCCATGTGTGGTATAGGCAGATGCCTGCCCTCGGCACACCTGAAAGACACTCTGGAGCTTCAGCAAAGTCCTCCCCTCTCATTTGGAGCAAGGGGGAGGTGTCATCTGCAGCGGCAGTGGGGAGCAGACAGCGTCCAGGTAGTGAATCCTTTTTTTAAAAAAATTAATAATTAATTTCTTTACCGTTCATGGCCCCCTCTGGATTATTTTGCAGGTCCCCTGGAGATCACGGCCCCCAGGTTGCGAACCATCGCTCTAGTTGCTTCCTCCACTTTCTGTAGGAGAAAGTTATCTCCAACACAGGAATTTCTTGGAGGAGTCGTGTTAGGCAGAATTTGTTTCCCAACAGATATCGGGATAATTGAAATCCCCCATTGCTACTACATCATGTCTCCTCGAAACATCAGCAATTTGCTCTTCAAAAGTTTCATCCTTGCACTTCCTTCGGCCTCTTCTCCTGAAATGTAAGAGGAAGAGCTGAGTTCAGCCCAATTTTATAGTAGAAGCCTTGATCATCTTAGTCATGAAGGGCCGCACTAGCCTGGAGTGGGGCAGCTACATCTGTGGGCCCTGTGGAACCTGGGGCAGTGGCAGGTGGGCCTCATTTTCTCATTCAAAGGGGTGGGAGGAGCTAGACACTCCCCCCACTGTTCCCTGCCTCCAGCCCCTTTTCTCCCAGCCCAGTTCTGATTCCTGGAGACGGGATCTGCGGGGACTACCCCTCCAGTTGCACCCCTTGCCCAGGCAGCCTTGCCCTGGAGGAAGGGAGGGTGCCCCTGGCTGCTAACGTGAGCAGCAGCCCTCACAGGCCTCTTTACAAAAACAGGAAGGCTGCTGCCGCTCCCCACCGTCCCAGCTCCTCTTGCCTGAATTATGTCTCTGCCTGCCCCGGAAGAGGCTTTGGGAAGCTCCCCACCTCTAGAGCCACCCCCAGCCAGGCGCTGGTGCCCACTGCAGACGCCACCCCGTGCGCCTTCCCTTCCTCTCATCCATCCTTCTGCTCACTGGCATTGTGTGTGGCGGGAGCTAGGGCCCCCCTCTCCTCCCCCCTCCTCTTACTGGCTGGCATTTCCCACTCCGGCTCTGCTGATGGACATTTGGTGGAGTCTGTGGCCTCCATGGGGCAGTGCAACCTCCTCGAGGGGCCAGGAGGCCTCTGATGCTGCAGACTGGTGGGACCTGGGAGACCAGGATTCAAATCCCCACTCCACCATGAAGCTTACTGGGTGACCTTGGGCCAGCCACAGACTCTCAGCCTAACCTACCCCACAGGGTTGTTGTGAGGATAAAATGGAGAGGAAGGAGAAACATATGTGCCACCTTGAGCTCCTGAGAGGAAAAGTGGGATAGAAATGTAATAAATAAATATCAAATTATGCCTCTCAGGCTCCATGACACACACACCCCTTGTCCGACTGGTGTGGGGCCAGTTTTCTTGCGCACTCATTTCAGCTGGGCCAAGCCTGCCTGCCTGCGTAGGGTGGGCACCCTCTGGGAGGGCTCAGTGCCAGCCAACCAGCTACACGTCCCAAGGAGGATATGGAGACTGGAGCCAATCCAGGGCCACAGGTTCATTTATTCATTCATTCATTTGTTAAATTTATATCCTGCCCTCCGCCCAGAAGGAGCCCAGGCAGCAAACAAAAACACCAAAAACTCTAAAACATCTTAAAAACAAAAGACTTTAAAAGATATTAAAACAAAACATCTTAAACATATCACTAAAAACAACTTTTAAAACATCAAAAAGCAATTCCAGCACAGATGCAGACTGGAACGTCCCTACTTAAAAGGCTGGTTGTAAGAGGAAGGTTGCTCCTGGGCAAAGAGGACTGAAGCGGCAGAGAGGAGCGGCAATACGCTCATGGGGTCTGAACTGGCGGTGACCGACCAGGAGAGAGACCTCGGGGTTGTAGTGGACAGCACGATGAAAATGTCGACCCAGTGTGCGGCAGCTGTGAAAAAGGCAAATTCCATGCTAGCGATAATTAGGAAAGGTATTGAAAATAAAACAGCCGATATCATCATGCCGTTGTATAAATCTATGATGCGGCCGCATTTGGAATACTGTGTACAGTTCTGGTCGCCTCATCTCAAAAAGGATATTATAGAGTTGGAAAAGGTTCAGAAGAGGGCAACCAGAATGATCAAGGGGATGGAGCGACTCCCTTACGAGGAAAGGTTGCAGCATTTGGGGCTTTTTAGTTTAGAGAAAAGGCGGGTCAGAGGAGACATGATAGAAGTGTATAAAATTATGCATGGCATTGAGAAAGTGGATAGAGAAAAGTTCTTCTCCCTCTCTCATAATACTAGAACTCGTGGACATTCAAAGAAGCTGAATGTTGGAAGATTCAGGACAGACAAAAGGAAGTACTTCTTTACTCAGAGCATAGTTAAACTATGGAATTTGCTCCCACAAGATGCAGTAATGGCCACCAGCTTGGATGGCTTTAAAAGAAGATTAGACAAATTCATGGAGGACAGGGCTATCAATGGCTACTAGCCGTGATGGCTGTGCTGTGCCACCCTAGTCAGAGGCAGCATGCTTCTGAAAACCAGTTGCCGGAAGCCTCAGGAGGGGAGAGTGTTCTTGCACTCGGGTCCTGCTTGCGGGCTTCCCCCAGGCACCTGGTAGGCCACTGTGAGAACAGGATGCTGGACTAGATGGGCCACTGGCCTGATCCAGCAGGCTCTTCTTATGTTCTTATGTTCTTAATTGGGCTGCACCAGCACCAGCAATTCACCCCAGCTCATTTCCCTTGCCAAGCAGCAGCCGCCGGTGGCTAGGCAGACCAGGAGAGGCAAAGGTGCTCAGCACATGCCCCAGAGGGCCTCCCTCCCAAGGGGAAACCAGCAGCTGACACCCCCTGATGGGCTACATGGCAGGGGAGCAGTGCCTTTGGAGAGCAAGAGGGTGCCCAGGGACTCCTCACTAGCCCTGCCAGCGGGCGCTCTGCTTGGCTCTGTGCCCATTCAGCAAGGAGTCTGCCCACTCTGTGAAGGAAGACCAGCTGCTGCTTCACCCTGGGTCAACCTGGACACCTGGGCAGGACTGGGCAAAGTTCAGAAAATGGAAATAGGCATGAGAGCAGTTGTAACAGTGCTGCTGTTTTGGCATTTGGGGGCATTTACATGTCCCAAGTAAGTGGTAGCAAAGATTAAGTTTATGGAATGGCACAAAATATAATTAAGAAAAAAGTGTTGTAGAATTGCAAAGAAGCACCTGGGCCACCTTTGTATGTGTATGTTTGAATCCTTGCTAAGAAGCACACCTTCCCTGGAATTAGTCACACTGAGACTTTGGGCTACAAAATAAGCAAACTACTTTATTTAGGAAAGACATGCTTTGATCTGAAAGAGTACTACATTTAGTTAGCTACCTAAGTTGGAGACGTGTCTGTCCTCATGCTGCCAGGAGAGAGATAAACGAAAGGAAGGTGCTTTCTCTCTCTCCCAAGAGAAAGAAGAAGAGGAAGAAGGAAAGTATGGTCAGCACTCCAAGAGTATCAGTTTACACAGGGAGGAAGAGGTAGCAGGAGATCAAAGGATCAGTACAGCCTAGGAACCAGGAGGTCTCCTCTCTAGCTACCCTTTTTAACCTCATGGAAACCCAACCTAGTCTGAGTTGCATCCCACATTGCCAACAAAAGGAGGGAGAGGGGTGTGTACAGACAACAAACTTCCTTTTCTCAGTTGTGGAAAAGTCAAGGATGATGGCCAGATTCACAGTAGGGTATGTGTGAGTCCCATTGAGGGTGGATGCCAGTTGGAGGGAGGGGGGAAGCATGTTCTGGGAATCCTTATCAAATTTGTGATAACACAAAAGTGGGAGGGATAGCAAGAAGAAGAAAAATCAAGATGATCTTAGCAGAATGGGAAATAGAATTGTAAGCTTTGGCTCAAAATGAAATTCAACAGAGAGAAATGCATGTTTCTGCATTCAGGCAAAACTACAGCTACTAGATGCAACCAGCATCTTCCAGCACAGGATGGCTTGGCGGCAGGATTATTAAGGCCCTGCGGCAGCAGCTGAATTAGGCCAAAGGGGGCCCATCTAGCCCAGCAGCCTCATCTCACAGTTGCCAACCAGATGCCCAAAGGGAAGCCCACAAGCAGGAGTTGAGTGCAAGCAGCCAGTCAAGATAATTCAGTACTAGTATTCCCTCAGTGTAGGGGTGTGGGTGGGGGAGAGAGAGAGAGAGAGAGAGGAATGCCTTAGGCCACCTAGTGAGTTTGTGCAGAGGTGAGATTTGAAGCAGGGACTTTGACACTAAGTCCCTTCACTGGTTGACCATGCTGGAGGCCTCTTACATGCCGCCAGGCAAAGTTTACAGGCCTGCCTTCTGTGAATGAGCCAGGCCAAGGGCAACAGGAGAAACAAATCAGGCCAGCAGACAGTGACGCTCAAAAGCCAATCGGTAACTCAGAGAGCAATTTGCAAGCCTTACGCAGACAGCTGCAGGCAAGTGGAGAGAGAACTTCATTGAAAGGAATGGATGTTGTTTCCCAGATGCCTGGCCTGAAACTCCCACCCTCAACCAAGGCCTTACATGGTATGAAATGTTATAACATCAAGGCATTTGCCCAGAAACTTTACTAGAAGGAAGACATTCAAGGCATTTATGGAAAAGCTTTGCGAGAAGGGCATCTCTCACTGCTGAGGATTTAGTGATGTACAAAAGAAAATTCCTCACTGGGGCAACTGAACCCCCAGATGCCCATGTTCACAGCTTTGGGATTGGAAGTCCCAAGGGTGTCAGTAGATGGAAAGCTGGACAGAGCCAGGATCAGATGCAGAGCTGGCAATGTAAGACCAAGAACAAAAAGGGCAAAGCTTTTGGAACCAGGAAGCCAGCAAGAAAGTCAAGGTTCAGCAGAAAAATGGCAGAGTGAAAAACAACAACAGGGCCCTGAAAACAGAAGTGGCAGAATGAGGAGAGCTTGTCATGAGAGTTCTATGATGTTGTTCTTGTTCATATTTAAACTATTTATTTTGCAGATTATAGACATTAATGAAATTTATACATGTAACATCAAGATTCCACAAGAGGGAACACCTGCATATCACTATAATTTGCAAGAGCCTCAAATGTGACTTGATCACCATATTTAGGTGATAGTGTATCTTCTTGTTCCACCATGCCCTGGTTTTAAACGTGACAGCTGCTCATCCTGCCTTCTCCTGGAAGGGGTACCGGAGGCATGTTGGTTCAGGGCTTAGAGTGCAATGAAGCTTACAGAATGGAACTGCAGATGCGGAAAGGCTGGTTGGGCAGGAATCCCTTTATGGCACAGTCATTAGTAGTGGCTGAAGGTTGGACAACCTGAGTCTTTGATTTAACATGGGTAGTAAAAACAGAGAAGAACTGTTGATGCTTAAGAAGGGAACACCTGGATGCAGCTCCCTTACAAAAGTTGACCCCAAAATCCGATCTAAGGCTCCTGTAACTAGTTAATGGTGAACCACAAGTGGCTTGACAGCTGCTAAAGGTCCATCATTTTATTTAGTTATTTAAGAAAATGTATATACTGCTTGATTAAAAAAAAACACCCTTTAAGTTGTTTACAAAAGACATTAACATTATCAACAAAACAGTTAATAACAAGTAATTAGAAACATTTTAAAAATAACAACAAACAAACAAACCCCATCAACATCTATGTGGCTATTTGGCCTGTTCAAACAAGAACCAGCAGAAGCAGATGCCGAAAGGAATGCAGTGAAGGCGCTTGCCTGATGTCAACAGGCAGGGAGTTCCAAAGAGTAGGTGCTGCCAACCTAAAAGAATGATTTATTACATTTTATTTTTTATTTATTTATTATTTGATTGATATCCCACCCTTCCTCCCGGCAGGAGCCCAGGGTGGCATGTGCAGAAACAAGCATTATGCAGCATCGTAACGAGGCCAGTTCCAAAGATTAAAGTGCTTAAATGTACACATGTAGGGTAAAGTGGTCCAACAAGTAAACTGGTCCCAAGCTGTTAAAGGCTTTCTATATCAGTAATAACACCTTGAACCTGGCCAGGTAACAAATCAGCAACCAGTGCAGATCCCTGAGCAGATGTGTTATGTGCTGACAGCAATCTGGCTGCAGCATTCTGCACTAATTGAAGTTTCCAGGACAAGTGCAAGGGAAACCCCACACAGAGTACATTGCAGTAATCCAGTCTTGAAGTCACCAGTGCCTGGTGGCCAAGCTCTTCCATCCAGGAGTGGTCGCAGTTGTCTCACTAGGTGCAGCTGATAAAAGGCACTTCTAGCCACTGAGACTTACCTGGGCCTCCAGTGACAGAACCGGGTCCAAAAGCATCCCCAGACTTCATACCTTCTTCTTCGGGGGAGTGCAACCCCATCCAGGGCAGGCAACCGACCAATTTATCAGATGCGGGAACCACTCATCCACAGTGCCTCCTCCTTGCCAGGTTTTGAGCTCAACTTATTTTCCTGCATCCATCCAGGCACTGCATCCAGGCACTGGTCCAAGGCCCACACAGCCTCTCCTGATTTGGATGTTATGGAGAAGTAGGGCTGAGAGTCATCAGCATACAGATGTCACCTTGCCCCCAAACTCCTGATGGCCACTCCCAGCGGCTTCATATAGATATTAAGAGGATTGGGGATACAATGGTACCTTGCGGCATCCCATAGCACAATTGACAGGGGGCCTAATGATAACCACCCAATGCTACTCTCTGGACTCGGTCCTGTAGGTAGGTCTGAAACCACCGCAACACAGCGCCCCCATTCCATGGAGCTTGTCCAGGAGGATATCGTGGCCAGTCATCAGGCTAGTCTTTAGCTAAACGTGCATGGGGCTGGAGGGTAGAAGATGCTAAAGAGACTCCTACCTGCAGGGCTAGACACACCCTTCCCTCAGCCCAAACATTTCTAAAATGAGGGAGACTGTGGAAGCGTCCAGAGTGTCCTCTCTGCTCCCCTACAAAGGAAGCCAAAGAGCCCCCAAGAGAACCACCCCTGGCACCAGCCGCCTAGTCATTCCGGTCTGTCCCACTGCTGTTGCCGTGACCTCAGCTGCAGCTGGGAAAGTGGTGCTTGGAGGCTGGACCTGATTATTTATTTAAATATGTGTAAGCCCTGCTTTCACAGGAAATATAGCAAATTAGTGTAAAACAGAAAAACACGATACAACAATAATAATATTGGTAAAAGCACCAGTAACATGTCAATAAAAACTGGTTGGTAAAAAAGAAAACCATTTACATTCCGAAGACCTGTCTAACCAGTACAGGAATGACTCCTGCTGCCTTCTCTGGGCAAGGAGTGCCACAGGGCAGGGCTGCCACACTAAAGGCATGGTCCCCGGTAACAGCTCTCCAAATCTTAGGCGTGTGAGGAACCACAAGAAGTGCCTCATCTGAAGACTCAGCAATCAAGGCAGCACGCAGGGGAGCAGCCAGTCCATGTGGAACTTTGGGCCCAAGTTGTAGGTTCATAGAACCATAGAATAGTAGACTTGGAAGGGGCATATAAGGCCATCAAGCCCAACCGATGCTCAGTGCAGAAATCCAACTTAAAGCATACCTGAGAGGTGGCTGTCCAGCTGCCTCTTGAATGCCTCCATTGTTAGAGAGCCCACCACCTCTCCAGGTCATTGGTCCCACTGTAGTACTGCTCCGACTTAAGAACCTTGAATCTGCCCCAGTAGCTAATTGGCAACCACTGCAGCTCTCTCAGCAGAGGAGAAGCATTGCTAGTAGCTTGTTCCTGTGAGCAGCCTGGCCAATGTATTCTGCAGGGGCTGCCGCTTCCAAATCAGATACAAGGGCAGTCACACACAAAGTGTGATACTTTCATCAAGCCTTGAGGCTGTCAATTCATGGACCACTGTGGTCATGCTATCCTGGTTCAGGTCAGGAATGGTTGCAGCTGGTATTACCAGCTGAAGCTGGGAGAAGGCATTCCTGGCCACAGAGGTTGCTTGGGGGACTAGTGGCAAAGATGCATCTAGAAGTACCTCAGGCTGCAAACATGCTCCTTCAGAGGGAGAGCAGCCACTTCCAGAACTGGCAATTTATTTATCTCCTGAACATGGGAACCGTAGTCGCCCACAAGTCTTCTGTCTTTCTAGGATTCAGGCTCAAGTTCTGGTCTGCATCCAATCCACCACTGTGTCTAGGAAGCGGTCCAGGGCTCCACAGCCTCTCCTGTCATGGCAAAATAGAGCTGGGTACTGATGATACCTCCCTCCAAAACCTATTGACTGCCCCCAGTTTGACTCTGGTTGTGGCAGAGACAAAAGCTTCCTGGCTCATAAAGCACCATGTGGTGGAAAGGTAGGATGCAAATATTATTATCAAATCCAAAAGCGGATGCACATCAGAGTATTGCCTCAGAGGGTGGGGCAAAGGGCAGTCTATTGCTAGGTAGCGGAGAGGTCAGTGTGGAGTACACTGTGGAGTGTGGAGAACACAAAGTCTGGCAAAAAAAATGCAAGAAGACAATAAGGGATGCTAAAAAAGAATTTGAGGAGCACATTGCTAAGAACATAAAAACCAACAACAAAAAATTCTATAAATACATTCAAAGCAGGAGACCATCTAGGGAGACAATTGGACCCTTGGATGATAAGGGAGTCAAAGGTGTACTAAAGAACGATAAGGAGATTGCAGAGAAGCTAAATGAATTCTTTGCATCTGTCTTCACAGTGGAAGATATAGGGCAGATCCCTGAACCTGAACTAACATTTGCAGGAAGGGATTCTGAGGAACTAAGACAAATAGTAGTAACGAGAGAGGAAGTTCTAAGCTTAATGGACAATATAAAAACTGACAAATCACCGGGCCCGGATGGCATCCACCCGAGAGTTCTCAAAGAACTCAAAGGTGAAATTGCTGATCTGCTAACTAAAATATGTAACTTGTCCCTCGGGTCCTCCTCCATGCCTGAGGACTGGAAAGTGGCAAATGTAACACCAATCTTCAAAAAGGGATCCAGAGGGGATCCCGGAAATTACAGGCCAGTTAGCTTAACTTCTGTCCCTGGAAAACTGGTAGAAAGTATTATTAAAGCTAGATTAACCAAGCACATAGAAGAACAAGCCTTGCTGAAGCAGAGCCAGCATGGCTTCTGCAAGGGAAAGTCCTGTCTCAGTAACGTATTAGAATTTTTTGAGAGTGTCAACAAGCATATAGATAGAGGTGATCCAGTGGACATAGTGTACTTAGACTTTCAAAAAGCGTTTGACAAGGTACCTCACCAAAGGCTTCTGAGGAAGCTTAGCAGTCATGGAATAAGAGGAGAGGTCCTCTTGTGGATAAGGAATTGGTTAAGAAGCAGAAAGCAGAGAGTAGGAATAAACGGACAGTTCTCCCAATGGAGGGCTGTAGAAAGTGGAGTCCCTCAAGGATCGGTATTGGGACCTGTACTTTTCAACTTGTTCATTAATGACCTAGAATTAGGAGTGAGCAGTGAAGTGGCCAAGTTTGCTGACGACACTAAATTGTTCAGGGTTGTTAAAACAAAAAGGGATTGCGAAGAGCTCCAAGAAGACCTCTCCAAACTGAGTGAATGGGCGGAAAAATGGCAAATGCAATTCAATATAAACAAGTGTAAAATTATGCATATTGGAGCAAAAAATCTGAATTTCACATATACGCTCATGGGGTCTGAACTGGCGGTGACTGACCAGGAGAGAGACCTCGGGGTTGTAGTGGACAGCACGATGAAAATGTCGACCCAGTGTGCGGCAGCTGTGAAAAAGGCAAATTCCATGCTAGCGATAATTAGGAAAGGTATTGAAAATAAAACAGCCAATATCATAATGCCGTTGTATAAATCTATGGTGCGGCCGCATTTGGAATACTGTGTACAGTTCTGGTCGCCTCATCTCAAAAAGGATATTATAGAGTTGGAAAAGGTTCAGAAGAGGGCAACCAGAATGATCAAGGGGATGGAGCGACTCCCTTACGAGGAAAGGTTGCAGCATTTGGGGCTTTTTAGTTTAGAGAAAAGGCGGGTCAGAGGAGACATGATAGAAGTGTATAAAATTATGCATGGCATTGAGAAAGTGGATAGAGAAAAGTTCTTCTCTCTCTCTCATAATACTAGAACTCGTGGACATTCAAAGAAGCTGAATGTTGGAAGATTCAGGACAGACAAAAGGAAGTCCTTCTTTACTCAGCGCATAGTTAAACTATGGAATTTGCTCCCACAAGATGCAGTAATGGCCACCAGCTTGGATGGCTTTAAAAGAAGATTAGACAAATTCATGGAGGACAGGGCTATCAATGGCTACTAGCCATGATGGCTGTGCTGTGCCACCCTAGTCAGAGGCAGCATGCTTCTGAAAACCAGTTGCTGGAAGCCTCAGGAGGGGAGAGTGTTCTTGCACTCGGGTCCTGCTTGCGGGCTTCCCCCAGGCACCTGGTTGGCCACTGTGAGAACAGGATGCTGGACTAGATGGGCCACTGGCCTGATCCAGCAGGCTCTTCTTATGTTCTTATGTTCTTATGAGTAGGGTTGCCAGGTCCATGGCCTGAGACTGGTCCTGTATCTTTAGAAGAGAACGTCAGCCAAGTGCAGGAGTTCTTGCAACACTGTAATGGGGAAAACCACAATGTGGAATTCTTCCTTCTTGGTTGCCAGGCCCGGCCTCCAAGAGGTCTCCTGTATCTTTAAAAGCTTGTGGTTTTTCCCATTACAGGGTTGCAAGAACACCTGCACTTGGCTGACTTTCTCTTCTCCTAAAGATACAAGATCAGTCCCAGGCCATGAACCTGGCAACCCTAGCGTGGAGCAACATTAGGCCCAGGGCGCCTCAACATTTTTATTGATGACTTGGATGAGGAGGTGCAGGGAATGCTTATCAAATTTTCAGATGATATAAAATTGGGAGGGATAGCTAATACCTTGGAAGACACAAACAAAATTCAAAGGGATCTTGATAGGCTGGAGCTTTGGGCTGAAAACAACAGAATGAAATTCAACAGGGATAAATGCAAAGTTCTACACTTAGGAAAAAGAAACCAAATGCACAGTTATAAGATGGGGGATACTTGGCTCAGCAATACTACACGGAGAAGAATCTTGGGGTTGTTGTTGATCACAAGCTGAATATGAGCCAACAGTGCAATGTGGCTTGAAAGAAGGCAAATGCTATTTTAGCCTGCATCAACAGAAACATAGTTGCCAAATCGTTTGAAGTAAAGTTCCCCTCTGTTCAGCACTTGTTAGGCCTCATCTTGAGTAGTACGTCCGGTTCTGGATGCCGCACTTTAAGAAGGATGCAGACAAACTGGAACAGGTTCAGAGGAGGGCAACAAGGATGATCAGGCGACTGGAAACAAAGCCCTATGGGGAGAGACTGAAAAAACTGGGTCTGTTTACCCTTGAGAAGACTGAAGGGAGACATGATTGCACTTTTCAAGTACTTGAAAGGCTGCCACATAGAGGAGGGCCAGAATCCCTTTTCTTTGTCCCAGAGTGCAGGACACGGAATAATTGGCTCAAGTTAGAGGAAGCCAGATTTCGACTGAACATCAAGAAAAACTTCTTAACTGTTAGAGCAGTATGACAATGGAACCAACGACCTAGGGAGGTAGTGGGCTCTCCATCACTGGAGGCATTCAGGAAGCAGTTGGACAGCCACATTTTGGGAACGCTTTGTTGGATTCCTGCATTGAGCACGGGGTTCGTCTTGATGGCCTTATAAACCCCTTCCAACTTCCCTAGTCTACGATTCTGTGATCTCTCTCAGTATCCAAACCTCCAGTTTCTGAGTCAGGCACTGCTGCAAGCAAAGCCCTTCTCCTGCTTGTGACCTTTGGCTGGGAACCATCCTCCTAAGTCCCCTTCTGGAAGAAGAGTCCTCTTCCGCTCACCTGCTCCTCAGCAGGGAGCCTGGAGCTGCTCCTGTCCCCCAGCCCCTGCAGCCGCACCAAATACTCCTTAAAAAGGGTGTCTCTTTCACAATTTCCCCTGTACAGAAGGTGGATTTTGGGTCTCCCCAGATCTCTCTCTTCCCCCCCACCTGTTCCTCCTCCCTTTTCAACTCAGAAAGGGCTTGCCAAAGAATTGCTAACTCACTGTTGGTGTTTCACATTTACTTTTTACTGTTGCCAGGACCAATCGTCTCTCTTGCCACTTCGATTGTGCAGTGAGTGACCCTCTTGAAATCCCCCCAATGGCTCTCCAGCCCTTTCCATCTCCAGGCCGGCCTAGCTTTGTCCTGCACTTTCCCCGTCTCCTTAGTTCTCAGGCCTGTGGATTTCATGCCTCCAAATCTGCCCATCCCCTCTGCTGCTCCAAAATCTCCTGCTCTTTTAAAAAGCTCCACCCTTTCCCCTTTGCTGTCCTTTACGCCTGAGTCCTCCTCCCAGAAACTCAGGAGATGCTGCCTCTTCCCTTTCCTTCAGATCCTTCCTCAGTGGGCTTGGAAAGAGGCCTGCCCTGTGCTTTGAAGTCCTGGCAATCAGCTTATTGTTGGAACGTCAAAGTGTTGTGTCACTTCACATCACGGTGATGTCAGGTGATTGACGGGTGAATGGTCCTGCTCACCTGTCAGAGTTGTCCTATGTGGGACAGGGGTGATAAAGATGTGGTGTGCCAGCTGGACCCAATTTCTCACCCCTGGGTAGCCCCAGGACCTGAGGAGGGAACAGTTTGTACAAAATCACCCCCACCAGGACGAAGATGGAAAGCTTTATGAGCGTGTAAACAGAAGAGTCACACGGAGGCACTGGGAGTGCAGGGTCACAGGGGAGCAATCCAGAGCACCACTGCAAAGATGTTGGGAGCGGGGGTGGGGGACAGAGAGAGGAGTGCTTATACACAAATGCTAGAAGCCTCCAAGACAAGACAAGCGAGCTGGAGCGCTTGGACCTGGGGGAAAGCATTGAGCCAGTGGCCCTCACAGAAGCCTGGCGTAACGGAGAGAACCAGTGGGATACAAATGCCATACGACGGACAGGGTAGGACGGTTTTGCCCGGATGAAACCAGCACTCGTGGCTCCAGTGGTCATCTTCATACCCACATGACATTGCTCGCCAGGACCAGTGACACACTGCCTGGACTCCAGACGGAGGAAAGGGCAAGATCTCTGCGCCTGACAGTGGGCGATATTTTGAGGGAAGAGCCTAAGCTCTATCCAGGCATAGAAATCTTTATCCAAACTCTGAGTCTTGACTCCCTTCAGGATCAGGTATGTTCTTGCCCCTCTTTTCCTCTCTTTTTAGTGTAAGTGTTTTAGCGTAACCCGATAATAAATGTTATGCTCACTCTCCAAATTTCTGAGCATATTAGGGACAGCTTTATTCTCATTTAGATCAAGTGTGTGAATGTGCTAGTTATAAAACTGCTTGCATATAACTTCTAAGACCTGATACTATCTTTTCCCATCTCTTGTAATAAACAGATCTTTTGTTCAAATCTTTATGTGTGTGTGTTCTGTATTGGGCAAGAGGGCTAAGGGCTTTACATGCATTTAGAATGATGCACTTTTTTACTCCATGGAAAAGATTCTGCTACTCTCTTAAAGGGTGTGTTTGGAGTGTCATGCAGGCGAAACATGTAAGAGAGTTCATAGAATCATAGAACCATAGAATAGTAGAATTGGAAGAGGCCTGTAAGGCCATCCAGTCCAACCCCTGCTCAGTGCAGGAATCCAACTTCAAGCATCCCCAACGGGGCTGTCCAGCAGCCTCTTGAAGGCCTCCAGTGTTGGACAGCCCACCACCTCCCTATGTCATTGGTTCCATTGTTGTACCACTCCAACCATTAGGATGTTTTTCCTGATGTTTAGCTGAAATCTGGCTTCCTGTAACTTGCACTCATTATTCCGTGTCCTGCACTCTGTGATGATCAAGAAGAGATCCTGGCCCTCCTCTGTGGCAACCTTTCAAGTCCTTGAAGACTGCTATCATATGTCACCTCAGCCTTCTCTTCTCAAGGTTCCAATCTGAGGCTGAATTTTCTTGAACAGAAGTTAAAGAGATCTTCAAGGCTTGGTCCCAACAACTCCATCACCATTACATTGTAGTCACCTTCAGCACCACACCATTTGATAGTGGGAATGCCCACTCCACCCTGCATCATTTTGTAAATTTTGCTTTCTATATGGAGTTGAGGATGTTTGGTTTTCACACATTCCAATTTGATGGCAACCTCTTCTCCAGCAGCAATGTCAGTCCCGAGGTAAATGTCCCCGAAGGAGCCACTCCCGATCTTCCAGCCAAGCGGGTACCGGTTCCTGACTCTCAACTCCATCGAGGCAGCTTGACTGGACCCAACCCAGTTGTGAGGACCCTGACTCAAAGCAGGGCAACGCTGGCTATCATCGTGGCCCTTAGCCCTGGCTCTCTATGCCGGAGGGTTTCGGGGGTGACAGTGCACTCCGGGTGGGGAGGATGGATGCAGATTCCCCAAGACCCGGCTCCTCCCTCAGCGCAGCTAGGTCCGAGCCGCCATATTATCTCTTCTCAAGGTTAAACATGCCCAGTTCTTTCAGTCTCTCCTCATATGGCTTTGTTTCCAGTCCCCTGGTCATCCTTTGTGCCCTCCTCAGAACCCATTCCAGTTTATCTGCATCCTTCTTGAAGTGTGGTGTCCAGAACTGGACCTGGCACTCAAGATGAGGCCTAACAAGTGCCTAATAGAGGGGAACCAATTCACACAATTTGGAAACTATACTTCTGTTAATGCAGCCTAAAAATAACATTTGCAATTTTTGCAGCCACATCCCACTGTTGGTTCATACAGTAGGGCCCTGCTTTACAGCACTTCACTTTACAGCACTCCGTTATACAGCGGTTGTCAATTGCAGAAAGGCCCTGCTCCTACAGCGCTTGTTCCACTTTTACAGCATTTTCTGGCCATTGGGCGCCATTTTGGTCAATGTAGGTCAATGCATTCCGCTTTACAGCGGTTTTCACTTTACAGTGGGGGTCCGGAACGTAACCTGCTGTATGAGTGGGGCCCAACTGTATTCAGTTTGTGATCAACAACAATCCGAAGATCCTTCTCACATTTGTATTGCTGAGCCAAGTACCCCACATCTTATAACTGTGCATTTGGTTTCTTTTTCCTAAGTGTAGAACTCTGCACTTTTCCCTGTTAAATTTCATTCTGTTGTTTTCAGCCCACAGCTTCAGCCTATGAAGATCCCTTTGAATTTTGTTTCTGTTCTCTAGGATATTAGCTAACCCTCCCAATTTTGTATCATCTGCAAATTTTAAAAGCATTCCCTGCATCTCCACATGCAAGTCATTAATGAAACTGTTGAAGAGCACCCAGGACCAAGCCCTGCGGTACCCCGCTTGTTACCTCGTTACCTCGACTTCAGCAAAGCTTTTGACAAAGTGCCCCATGATATTCTGAGATTAGCAAGCTAACTAAATGTGGGCTGGATGGAACAACTATCAGGTGGATCCACAGTTGGCTCCAGAATCGTACTCAAAGAGTGCTTATCAATGGTTCCTTCTCATACTGGGCAGAAGTAACAAGTGGGGTACCACGGGGCTCGGTCCTGGGCCCAGTGCTCTTCAACATTTTTATTAACGACTTGGATGAGGAAATACAGAGCATGCTTATCAAATGTGCAGATGATACAAAATTGGGGTGCATAGCTAATACCGTGGAAAACAGAAACAAAATTCAAAGGGACCTTCATGGGCTGGAGCACTGGGCTGAAAACAACAGAATGACATTCAACAGGGATAAATATATGATAAATTCCTACACCTAGGAAAAAGAAACCAAATGCAGTTATAAGATGGGGGATACTTGGCTCAGCAGTACGACATGTGAGAAGGATCTTGGAATTGTCGTTGATCACAAGGTGAATATGAGCCAACTGTGATGTGGCTGCAAAAAAGGCAAATGCTATATTAGGCTGCATTAACAGAAGTATAGTTTCCAAATTGCGTGAAGTACTAGTTTCCCTCTATTCAGCACTGGTTAGGCCTCATCTTGAATACTGCGTCCAGTTCTGGTCTCCGCACTTCAAGAAGGATGCAGACAAACTGGAAAAGGTTCAGAGGAGGGCAACAAAGATGATCAGGGGACTGGAAACAAAGCCCTATGAGGAGAGACTGAAAGAACTGGGCATGTTTAGCCTGGAGAAGAGAAGACTGAGGGCAGATACGATAGCACTCTTCAAGCACTTGAAAGGTTGTCACATAGAGGAGGGTTGGGATCTCTTCTCGATCGTTCCAGAGTGCAGGACACGGAATAATGGGCTCAAGTTGCAGGAAGCCAGATTTCGACTGGACATCAGGAAAAACGTCCTAACTATTAGAGCCATACGACAATGGAACCAATTACCTAGAGAGGTAGTGGGTTCTCCAACACTGGAGGCATTCAAGATGCAGCTGGACGGTCATCTGTTGGGAATGCTTTGATTTGGATTCCTGCATTGAGCAGGGGATTGGACTTGATGGCCTTTTAGGCACCTTCCAACTCTACTGTTCTATGATTATATGAAACATTGATAAGCACTCTTAGGGTATGATTCTGGAGCCAACTATGGATCCACCTGATAGTTGTTCCATCCAGCCCACATTTAGCTAGCTTGCTAATCAGAATATCATGGGGCACTTTGTCAAAAGCTTTGCTGGTCGAGGTATATTATGTCCCCAGCATTCCCACAGTCTACCAGGAAGGTTACCCAATCAAATTCTCAATCAAAACATGAGGTAAGATTAGTCTGGCAGGATTTGTTCTTGACAAATTCATGTTGGCTTCTAGTAATCACTGCATTGTTTTCAAGGTGCTTACAGATGTGTTCAGACATACACGTGTAACAATGACTTGTCTCTAAGATTAGCCTCCATATCTGAGGACTGGAAAATGGCCACTTTAACACCAATGACATTTTTGGAAGCCTGCTGTGTCTTGTTTGGAAGGCACTTTGAAGTTAAAGTCACTCATTTCCATAGCAACACTGACATCACATTCATGGCAGTCTCTGGTGAGGTGTCCAATACAAGCTCTGCTGCAACACTGTTGGATCAGTTTCAGTTGATACAGCCTGATGACATGGGCAAGATGCTTGTAACAATGCAGCCAACTGTTCCTTTGCCCCTAGTGCCTTTTGGCCAATTAAAGTTTGCCAATGGAGCATGATAGGATAGATCCAGGTGCGGAAGGTGTGGGAAGGAGTGGTCCCAGCTGTCTTGAAAGAGGTGGATCACTCCTGAAAAAGCCCGCCCACAACCCATTGCTTTGTGACAACTACTGCTTGATTGCAAATACCCCCTTTTTGGGAAAGGTGACTGAGAGGGTTGTGGTGCGGCAATTGCAAATACTCTTGGATGAAACTAATTATCTTGAACCATTCCAGTCAGGGTTCAGGGCTGGTTATGGGACTGAGTGGGCCTTAGTCACCCTGATGGATGACCTTTATCAAGAGGGGGACAGGGGGAGTGGGACCCTGTTATTCTTACTTGGTCTTTCAGTGGCTTTTGATTCCATTGGCTATGGTATCTTCCTGTACTGGCTCTGTGAGATGGATATTGGTGGCACTGTTTTACATTGGTTCCACTCCTATCTCCAGGGTTGGTTGCAGAAATTATCTCCAGGGTTGGTTGCAGAGATTATCTTTCAGTCCCCTGCAGTTGTGCTGTGGGGTGCTATAGGGTACCATCCTGTCCCTAATGCTATGTAACATCTACATGAAGCTGTTGGGACCACTCATTAGGACATTTGGGGCAAGGTGTCATCAGTATGTTGATGATAACCAGCTCTATTTCTCTGTAACATTTGAATTGGGAGAGGCTGTGCAAGCCCTGGGCCGGTGTCTGGACTCAGTGGTATGCTGGATGAGGCCAATAAATTGACTGACTCCTGGCAAGATGGAGATACTGTGGGTGGGTGGTTCCAAGTCCAGATAATTGGTCACTTGTCTGCTTTGAATTGAGCCATACTCCCCTGAAGGAGGTATAGGGGTCCAGGTGTGTGCCTGGATCCAAGTCTGTTGCTAGAGGTCCAGGTGACCTTGGTCGTTTGGAGTGCCCTTGGTTGGAAAGACAGCTGCAGCAGCTCCTGGATCAGGATAGCCTGACCACTGTCATCCACATGCTTGTAACCTCCTCTTTGGATTACTGTGTGGGGCTGCACTTCAGGCTGACCTCACAGTTATGCAAAATGCAGCAGCTCAACAGCTGAGGCAGAATATGGCCACTGGTGAAAGAATGCCACTGGCTGCCAATTAGCTACTGGGCTTGGTTGAAGGTGCTGATACTGACGTACAAAGCCCTATACAGCTTGGGACTAGGATACCTAAAAGATCACTCATCCCCTACACAGCCAGTCGGTCACTGCATTCTGCAGGAGAAGGTACGGCTGTGCACAGGCCCCCAGATTCACTCTGTGGCTCCAATCCAGGCAGGGGGGAATCAGGTGACCCGCCCTGGGTTGACCCAGAGACCACCCACTCCGGCTCAGAGCCACTCCCAAATAAGTTGGGGGGGGGGACAAAGCTAATGAATTAGAGCTCAGAGAGAGCATGTCCTCATGCATGTTTTAGAGTGTTTTTAGTGCTTTTGTTTGCCACCCTGGACTCCTACTGGGAGGAAGGGTGGGATATAAATCTAATAAAATAAATAAATAAATAGCATGGAAGGAGAACAAAGGAGAGAGTGTGTGTTCCAAGAAAAAGGAGGAAGAAGCTGCTCAAACAAACCAACAAGGTAGCAAGGCAGTCAGTGAGAGGAACACAAAACATTCCTCTGTCTAGCACCCCCCACTGGTTTAGATAACTAACTACAAGCATTGTTATCTCTGTCCAACAGAGCAGGATCAGTTCTGCAAGGTATGGCTCCCTCCACTCATCAGCTGTTCAGCGGTGGAAATTGCAAAGCAACTGCACCGGGCAGGATCACTGCCTCTGCTCATCCACTGATGAATGGAAACAGCGACTCTGTGGGGACAGCCAAGTCTCCGAGTGCACAGGCCTGGGAGGGGGCATCCTGCAAATACCATCCGATCAGGAGGTCTGTTTAAGATAGGACCTCATAAGGTCTGTTGTATTGTTCTATGGTCCTATTCTTAATGTTTTAAATTGTCTTAGTATCTTAAGTGTATGTTTTATGGTTTTAATGTCGCAAATAGTTTAATTCTATTTTAATTGTATATTTTTGTATGTTTTTTACCTATGTGTAGTTTTTATTTGTAAGCCGCCCTGAGTTCCAGTTTTGGAAAAAGGACAGGGTAAAAATAAATATCCATTCATTCATTCATTCCATTCCACAAGAAGTTGGAATCATCCCTGCCCCTTTGGAATGAATGCAGAGGGTCCCCGGTGCATTCCCCCAGAGGCTTCTCCAGGCAGGGCTGGGAAAGACTCCAGTTGAAACTCTGGAGAGCCACTGTTGCCAGTCCATGCAGACAATACTAAGCTAGATGGACCAAGGGGCTGGCACAAGGCAGCTTCCTGTTCCTATGAACGGGCAGCTCTCCTGACGGACGGAGTTGGAAAGTGTGGCATCTCCAAGGATCTAGGTAGGGTGCATTTTAACTTTTTCATAAATGGTTTAGAGTTAGGGGTGAGCAATGAGGGGGCTATACTTGCTGATGATACTCAAAGGCTCTCACCAGACGGAGTGAATGACAAATGCAGTTCAATGTAAACAAGTGTAAAGTTATGCATACTGGAGCAAAAGAATCTTAATGTCAGGAGACCTTCGGGCTGCAGTGGAAAGCACAATCAAGATGTCGACCCAGTGTGAAAAAGGCAAATTCCATGCCAGGGATTGTTAGGAAAGGTAAAAGTGAAAATAAAAACTGAAAATCAAAATAAAACTAATATCATAATATGGTTATATAAATCTATGGAGCCAGCAGCATTTGGAATACCATGTACTGTATAGTTCTGGTCGCCTCACCTCAAGAAGGATATTGTAGAGCTAGAAAAGATTTAGAAAAGTTTGTAGAAATGGAATACAACGAGGGGGCTGTCACTTCTACCCGCCCTACTCACTGTTGGCCTGCATTGAGGGCATGCTTTTTTTTCAGAGGCGGAAGAAGAATTGTGAAGATCGTGTGGGCAGCTTTCAGTGAGGAAGAACACAAATCTCTCCCTCTTTGTTACTGTATGTTTACTTTTTGCAGAATCTGGTGGTAATCTTTCAAGATGCTTGCTGTGAAGAAACTGGAATGTATCTCCACAGAACTTCATGGTGTCATGGAAGGCCTCCATTCAAAACTAAAGAGAAGAAGAGAAGAAAAATTCTATAGAAGATCAGCCCAAGTCATTTTGGACAATATGTGTCCAGCTGACAACAGAAAATTCAGAAAGAAAGCCTATAAGACATTGACACAATGCATTAATACCTGGAGTAATAGTATGATGTTGCAACATCACTTTTTAAGCAACGAATGTCAGTGCTGTCACTTCACAATGAAGTGAAAAGGGCAGATTTACAGGCATTTGTCCACAGCACTCCACATTGAGATTGACATTGACAAGCTGAAAGATGGACGACTACTGTGTTGACAACTGGCTGCCCATTTGCTACCGAGCCAAGTTCAAGGCTCTAGTTTTGGTGTACAAAGCCCTATACAGCTTGGGACCAGCATACCTGAAAGACCGTCTTACTCCTTATATACCCAGCCGACCACTGCGCTCTGCAGGTGAGGGCCTCCTGCAGATACCATCTTATCAGGAGGTCCATTCTGCACAATATAGGAAACGGACCTTTAGTGTGGCGGCACCTACCCTGTGGAATTCCCTCCCCTTGAATATTAGGCAGGCGCCATCTCTGCTATCTTTTTGGCGCCTTTTGAAGACTTTTCTTTTTCAACAAGCCTTTTAAGTTGAGACCTATCCCAGTCTGTGTCTGTTAGAATTGTTTGTTAATATGTTTTTTAATAATATGTTTTTAACCCTTTTTTAAAGATGTTTTTAAAGCTTTTTTTTTTTTTAAGTTTTTAACATTGTTTTGTTTTAATGTATTTTAAGGTCTGTTTTTATGATATTTTAAAGTGTTTTTAGCGTTTCTGTTAGCCACCCTGGGATCCTGCTGGGAGGAAGGGCGAGATATAAATCAAATAATAAACAAATAAATAAAATAAAAACAAATTTATTTATTTATTTACTATTTAATTTATACCCCACCCTTCCTCCCAGTAGGAGCCCAGGGGGGCCAAATAAGGAAGAGATTGTCTGTAAGGAGCAGGACACAGCGTAGAGATCCATGGAGGTTTTCAGTCAAATGCCAGAGGATAGTGGTAGCCAAATGAAGAAACTGGTCTCTGTCACACTTTCTATTCCCATGTCTAATGCCTACTGTGAGAGAGTTTTCAGTGTGACACAGTTGTGGACAAAGGACAGAAACAGGCTGAGTGATAACATTGTGAAGGCTGAGCTGCAGGTGAAACTGAACATTAACATGATCTGCACAGAGTTTCTACACTTCTTAAAAAAGAACCCGGATCTGCTAAAAACAGCAAGAGGCCAGCTCAAATATAAAGTTAAAAAGCAGGAAGCTGAGGACAAGCCAACCCAGCTTTAAAGTAAAAGCATCACATTATGTTTCAAGTATTTTAGTGTGAAGGTGTCATGCTGGCCACCTAGCTGCAGAGAGGGAGCATAGAACAAGCTTAAGAAAGTGATGGAAATGGCCTCCGCTAGTGGTTGTTTTGGGGGAGACTCCCCGGGGTTGACCGTTACGACTTATGGTGACCCTATGAATCAGCGACCTCCAAGAGCATCAGTTATAAACCACCCTGTTCAGATCTTGTAAGATCTTGTACTCAGAGAGAAGCCTGGAAGGTGATAACAAGAAAAAGGGCCTTCTCAGTGGTGGCCCCCGAACTGTGGAATACTCTTCCTGATGAGGTATGCCTGGCGCCAACATTATTATCTTTTCGGCGCCAGGTAAAAACATTCCTCTTCTCCCAGGCATTTTAATATTTTAATATTTTAATACCTTTAATATTTAATATTGTAATTTTTAACACCTTAACATCTTCACATCCTAATATCTTAACTAATTTAATTTTAATATTTATTATCTTGTACTGAGTTTTTTAGTTACTTCTGTGTTTAATTATGTTTGATTTATGATATAATGAATCTATTTTAGAGTTGTTTAACATATGGTTTTAATTGTATATTGATTGTTTGTCTGTTGTGCACCGCCCAGAGAGCTTCGGCTATGGGGCGGTATATAAATTTAATAAATAAATAAATAAATAATAAGTTCAGCTCTGTGGCTTCCTTTATGGAATTAATCCATCTCTTGTTTGGCCTTCCTCTTTTTCTACTCCCTTCTGATTTTCCATGCATCATTGTCTTTTCTAGTGAATCTGTCTCCTCATTATGTGTCCAAAGTATGATAACCTCAGTTTCATCATTTTGGCTTCTACTGGTAGTTCTGCTTTAATTTGTTCTAACATTCAATTATATGTCTTTTATGCAGTCCAAGCTATCTGCAAAGCTCTCCTTCAACACCATATTTCAAATAAGTTGATTTTTCTCTTATCCACGTAGGGACAAAGAGAACTATTACAAATAGAAGAGGACAACAAAAAGGGAAGAACAAGAGCCCTGTTCCAAAAGATTAGAGAAATGAAAGGGAAATTTAAACCACGAGTAGGGATGTTGAATAATCAACAGGGGAACACACTGACTAAGATGAAATAAAAGGAAGATGGAAGCAATACACTGAAGAACTCTATAAAAGAGATGCAAAGATGACAGATTCATTCACGGAGGAACCATATGATGAAGAACCAGAAATTTTAGAATGTGAGGTGAAAGCTGCTCTTAAAATACTTGGAAGAAACAAATCACCAGGAATAGGTGGCATACCAATAGAGTTGCTACAAGCTACTGAGACTGAATCTGTCCAAATTTTGACTAAAATCTGTCAAGAAATATGGAAAACTAAACAATGGCCCACAGACTGGAAGTGTTCAATACACATTCCAATTCCAAAGAAGGGGGATCCCAGGGAATGCAGTAATTATCGAACTGTTGCCTTAATATCCCATGCAAGTGAAGTAATGCTCAAGATTCTACAACAAAGGCTCTTACCGTATATGGAGCGAGAAATGCCAGACGTCCAAGCTGGATTTAGAAAGGGAAGAGGTACCAGAGATCATAACGCAAACATATGTTGGATAATGGAACGGAGCAAGGAATTTCAGAAGAAAATCACCCTGTGCTTTATAGATTACAGCAAAGCCTTTGACCGTGTAGATCATGACAAACTATGGAATGCTTTAAAAGAAATGGGGGTGCCACAGCATCTGATTGTCCTGATGCGCAACCTATACTCTGCAGAAGAGGCTACTGCAAGGACAGAATATGGAGAAACCGATTGGTTCCCCATTGGAAAGGGTGTGAGACAGGGGTGTATTTTATCACCCTACTTGTTTAATCTATACACAGAACGTATCATACGGAAAGCAGGATTGGACCAAGATGAAGGAGGTGTGAAAATTGGAGGGAGAAATATCAATAATATAAGATATGCAGATTATATCATACTACTAGCAGAAACCAGTAATGATTTGAAATGAATGCTGATGAAAGTTAAAGAGGAAAGCACAAAAGCAGGACTACAGCTGAACGTCAAAAAGACTAAAGTAATGACAACAGAAGATTTACGTAACTTCAAAGTTGCAATGAGGACATTGAACTTGTCAAGGATTATCAATACCTCAGCACAGTCATTATCCAAAATGGACAGCATAGCCAAGAAATCAGAAGAAGGCTAGGACTGGGGAGGGCAGCTATGAGAGAACTAGAAAAGGTCCTCAAATGCGAAGATGTATCACTGAACACCGAAGTCAGGATCATTCAGACGATGGTATTCCCGATTTCTATGTATGGACGTGAAAGTTGGACAGTGAAAAAAGTGGATAAGAGAAAAATCAACTCGTTTGAAATGTGGTGCTGGAGGAGAGCTTTGTGCATACCATGGTCTGCGAAAAAGACCAATAATTGGGTGTTAGATCAAATTAAGCCAGAACTCTCACTAGAAGCTAAAATGATGAAATTGAGGTTATCATATTTGGACACATAATGAGAAGATATCATAATGCCATTGTATAAATCTATGGTGCGGCTGCATTTGGAATACTGTGTACAGTTCTGGTCGCCTCATCTCAAAAAGGATATTATAGAGTTGGGGTCTGGCCTGGAAAAGGGGTGTGGCTTGGGGACAGTCCCAAGGGCCGGAGAGAGGGACCCACAGGACCAGTGGTTTGACACAGTATGTTACCTGTGACCCTTCCATGTAGCTGTGCTCTTTCAGTATACGGCATCCCAGCCAGTTGCATGGCAAGCTTGTAATGCAGACTCTTTGGCTCTTCGCAAGAAATCGCGACTTGAGGCCCCTCTAGATCCCCTTTTCTCTTTGTGTTCATGATGATTTGCACTCATGTGTACAGTTCTGGTCACCTCATCTCAAAAAGGATATTATAGAGTTGGAAAAGGTTCAGAAGAGGGCAACCAGAATGATCAAGGGGATGGAGCAACTCCCTTACAAGGAAAGGTTGCAGCATTTGGGGCTTTTTAGTTTAGAGAAAAGGCGGGTCAGAGGAGACATGATAGAAGTGTATAAAATTATGCATGGCATTGAGAAAGTGGATAGAGAAAAGTTTTTCTCCCTCTCTCATAATACTAGAACTCATGGACATTCAAAGCAGCTGAATGTTGGAAGATTCAGGACAGACAAAAGGAAGTACTTCTTTATTCAGCGCATAGTTAAGCTATGGAATTTGCTCCCACAAGATGCAGTAATGGCCACCAGCTTGGATGGCTTTAAAAGAAGATTAGACAAATTCATGGAGGACAGGGCTATCAATGGCTACTAGCCATGATGGCTGTGCTCTGCCACCCTAGTCAGAGGCAGCATGCTTCTGAAAACCAGTTGCCGGAAGCCTCAGGAGGGGAGAGTGTTCTTGCACTCGGGTCCTGCTTGCGGGCTTCCCCCAGGCACCTGGTTGGCCACTGTAAGAACAGGATGCTGGACTAGATGGGCCACTGGCCTGATCCAGCAGGCTCTTGTTATGTTCTTATGTTCTTAAGACCTGATTCACTAGAAAAGACAATAATGCTGGGAAAAACAGCAAGGAGTAGAAAAAAAGGAAGGCCAAACAAGAGATGGATTGATTCCATAAAGGAAGCCACAGACCTGAACTTACAAGATCTGAACAGTGTGGGTTACAACACGTTATTGGAGGTCGCTGATTCATAGGGTCACCATAAGTCGTAATTGACCTGAAGGCACATAACATACACACCTTAAATATAATATATGTCACTAGGTTTACAGTATCGACCTATGGCATACTGCATCTGTGTTGGAATTGCTTTTTAATATATTTTTAAATCTTTTTTTAAAACGTGTTTTAAAGCTTTTTAAATATGTTTTAAATATGTTTTATTTTAATATGTTTTAATGGTTGTTTTGTTTTAATATATTTTAAAGTCTGTTTTTATGATGTTTCAAAGTGTTTTTAGTGCTTTAGTTTGCCACCTTGGGCTCTACAGGGAGAAAGGGTGGGATATAAATAAAATAAATAAATCAATACATAAAATAACAGAGTGCTAGACTTGGTTGTGTAGAGCCTAGATGCGGATCCGTACAGATCCTTCTTTCACTGGACTCAGGTCCTGCTTGCTTGTGGGCTTCCCATAATGGGCATCTGGTTGGCCACCGTGAGAACAGGATGCTGGACTAGATGGGCCCCTTTGGCCTGCTCCAGCAGGCTCTTATATTCTCATGGGGCGCTAATGTCACATAATCCATAATTGCCTCAAACATGGGATGAAGGTTTTGATGTAGAAACACTTGTCCTAAAGAAGGACAGTGAGTTTAGCTTCTCAGCCAAGGAGGCAGAGTCTCTTTTTTGAGTTTGTAGAAATGGAATACAACGAGGTGGCTGTCACTTCTACCCACCCTACTCACTGTTGGCCTGCATTGAGGGCATGCTTTTGAGGGTCACCATAAGTCATAATCGACTTGAAGGCACATAACAGCAACAATGTATGGATGTAAAGTTGGACAGTGAAAAAAGCGGATAAGAGAAAAATCAACTCATTTGAAATGTGGTGTTGAAGGAGAGTTTTGTGCATACCATGGACTGCAAAAAAGACAAATAATTGGATGTTAGAACAAATTAAACCAGAACAATCACTAGAAGCTAAAATGATGAAACTGAGGTTATCCTACTTTGGACACATCATGGGAAGACATGATTCACTAGAAAAGACATTAATACTGGGGAAAACAGAAGGGAGTAGAAAAAGGGGAAGGCCACACAGGAGATGGATTGATTCCATAAAGGAAGCCACAGACCTGAACTTACTGTTGCAGCGGTGTATTGTCAGCGTGTGTGCCAAGTGTGTGCCCACCTAGAGACCAGTAGTAATAGATCCAGCCGAAAGATATCCACAGACACAGTTACTAGTTAAGAGTCTTTTACTGACAGGATTTTCTAATAGAGTTACAAACATGAATTACTTTCCTAGCTCTCCTAACACCGAACACCCCCACACCTTGCAGTTTCTCTTTCAAGGCTTTTATGTCTGTTTCGTTCTTGCCAGCTGTGTGCTGACCTTGGGCACTCTCTGCACAGTGTTAACCCATTCCAATGTCTTTCTGGAAAACCAGACACACAGACTTCTCAGCAGCCTACAGTTCCCACCTTTTCCTTTTTTATCATTAATTTTATTCAAATTTTCAAACAAAACAAAACAAAACAGAAACAAATTAAACAATAAAATAAAATGTTGACTTCCGATTTGTCGCAGATCAGTTATAGGTCTATGATATATAGCAAACCTGTCTCTTAAAATATTACAAAATCACTTTCCTCCAGTAGTTATCTTAATTAATCATCAAATCTCATTAACATCACTTTATTCTTTCCGCAAAAAGTCAAAGAGAGGTTTCCACTCCTTGAGAAATATATCCCTCAATTTTTCTCCAAATAAACATGTCAATTAATCCATCTCATCAAGTCTACTAGGACCAGTAATTTCAATAGCCATTTTTCCATTATCAGTGTTAATTCCATCTTCCAACTTCCATCCTTGCACCCATAATAATCTTGCTGTCACAGTCATAGTCATAGTCATATAGTAAGAGTCTGATGGGAATTTCCTTCATCACAAATAGTTCCTTGCCATCAATTCTGAATGTGTTGCTGAAATATTGTTGTAAAGTCATATCTCTGTTCCTCTTTTTTACAAAATGCACTAGCACATCTCTTGAGAGTTTTTCCATTGTCACATATCTGGAATTAATTCTATAAATTTTCTCTATTTCAAGTTCCATCAAATCATTCCAATCCAGAAATTCCATCGAAACATTGATAGCTTTATCTCTGATATCTTCATCAATTTCTCCAGGGACAACGCCGAATTCCAAACAGTAATCTTTATCTCCAGGATCCACAAACTCCAAATATTTTTCCAGTTCCACACTTGATATATCTGTTCCAATCTCCAGGACTTGCATCCTCCCTTCAATTTTTGCCATAAAGTCCAAATCTTTTTCCAATTCCACATTTGATATATCTGATCCAATCTCCAGAATTTGCTCCTTCCCTTTAATTTCTTTCATATTCTATTGCTTGTCCATCTGCTTCTTTTCTCATATAATCCTTTATTTCTTTCAACTCCTGTTTCACTTTACCAAATTCAGTTGCCATCTCTTGTCTACTCTGTCCCAGTTCTTGTTTCGTTATCTTAATCTCATCCATTATCTTCTGAAACATATCCAGAGGGAAGAACCCTTCCAGGGGTACATCCAGGGTCTCTGCCACTTCTTTGATTGTCATTCTTAAAGCCGAAAAAAAAAAAACCCCTTCAAATTTCCAATATAGCCACAATTCCCAAGCAAAGAGTAATTTGCTTCTTTTTCCAGCAATAAGGGAGTTAATATTCCAGGCCTGTTGACATCTGGCCAGCACAGTTCTTATCTCCCGCACGTCCAAGAATGCAAAACAAATTTGGTTCACAGCGCCGAACAATTAGTAAAATACACGAACAGCAGATTCGTCTAAAGAAAGTAGTCCAAGAAAAAGTAGTCCCAGACATATATCAATCAAACAATCATCTAAATCAGATTTTCTCTTCCGGGAAGTTGCCCCTCATCCGTTTTAATCTTTATAGTTTCCAAATTCAGGCCTGCTTTTTGCCATAAAAAATAAGATAAGCTTTTTAAATTTTCTTTCCTCCTCCTTAATTCCTTGTATAAAAGAGAGAAGTGTAACTCACCCGGGTATCTTAATTGCTGATTCTTAAACAAATCTCTTTTACTGTAGTAATTTAAGCCAAATGATAAGATTAGACAGAAGAAAGCTCGCCCGTTGTGGATCGTTTAAAAGAAAAAACGTCTCGCTTTTTTTCAGCCCAGCTTGCTGGAAGTCCTAACTCCGTCCTCGGCTGCTAGGTATGCCTTCCTTTCCCAGGGAATTCCTGATCAATTCCAGCCACTGACAGCCCAACGAAGTTTCTGTGGATAATCTATTCGGTTCACCCTTGCCTGGGAGAACATTTACACCAGTCAAAGTTCCCTTTTGACTGATTTTAAACTGAAAAAAGCTTCCTCTGAGACAGAGCTCATCTCAGAGGCAGCCACAGGCGGAGCAATCTTCCGGGAAGTCCAGTTCCCACCTTTTCCATAAAGACATGAATACATACATTTCATTGGTTTTCACAATTACATTCTGTTCTGCAGTCATATTTAACACGATCTAGGTACAGTGTTTCACCATCATCCATATCTGTGTACCTGTTTGTTTCCCGGCTTGATACTGTGCCAATTTGAAACCTTTCAGGAGGTTTTCCTAGATTTGCTCTTTCAGAGTGTCTTAATGTTACCTGAGGCTCTGTTTCCTCTGTGCCTCTCTCATCCGCTCCAGCAAGAGGTTGTTCATATCATATCACTCTGGTGTTAGTAGATCTACACTGGTTACCAGTTGTTTACCGGGCCCAATTCAAGGTGCTGGTGTTGACCTTTAAAGCCCTATACGATTTCGGCCCAGTTTATCTGAAGGAGCGCCTCCAGCATCACCAATTATGTCGCCTGACAAGATCAGCCACACAAGACCTTCTCTCGGTCCCACCAGCTAAAACAGCTAGGCTGGTGCGGACCAGAGAGAGGGCATTTTCGATTGTGGCTCCCACCCTCTGGAATTCCCTTCCTTTTGACCTTCGCCATGCCCTCTCCTTGATAGGTTTCCGCCGAGCCTTCAAGACATGGCTGTTCAGGCAGACCTATGGGATCGCTGGGGTGGGTTAGTTTTTAACGCTGTTGCTTAAATGTAAGAGGGGTGATTAGTTTAATTATTGAGTATGGTTGTATTGGTTTTATATTGTATTTTTATTTTATTGTGTTAATGTACGTCGCCTAGAGTGGCCGTTAATTCGGCCAGATAGGCGACTCACAAATAAAATTTTATTATTATTATTATTATGTTCCTCTTCCTCCTGTTTTATCTCATGTTCTGTGTTTACATCACGTTCACTTGAATTGTCTAATTCAACATATTCAATGTTATCCCAATCCTGATCATTGACTTTTATGCTTCTGCTAAGTACCACCCTGCTCTGATTTGGAATCCAGACACGATAATATGCATTTTGGAATCCCAGCACATTCCCTTTCTGTGCTCTGTGTGCTAGCTTCCCATGCCGTTTTCCCTTGGGAACGTGCACCCAGCACTTTGCTCCAAATCTTACAATGTGCTGCAGTTTAGGTTTCTTCCCATTGAGCTTTTCATATGGTGTCATTTGAATTGCCCTATGATACAGCCTGTTTTGGATGTAATTGGCATACAACAGGAACTCTCCCCAAAACGCATTTGGTAACTCAGAGTCCCTCAACATGGCTCTAGTTGCATCCTGAAGTGTTCTATTTTTTCTCTCCGCTATCCCATTCTGAAACGGAGAAAACGGTGCAGTGAAATTCTGTTCTATTCCTTTCTTTGACAAATACTGCGCTAATGATTTACCAGTGAACTCTCCCCCCTGGTCAGAGCGTATTCTTTGGATTGTCACACCATGTTGCACTTCAACCTTTTTCACAAACTGTTTCAGTTTCCCCTCTGCTTTGTCTTTTGCATGTAACAGATATATGGTGCAAAACCTGGTATAGTCGTCTACAATCACCAGAAAATACTTGGCACCACCTTGTGACCTTTGAAACGGTCCTGCAAGGTCAACATGAATCATTTGATATGGTGCGTTTGTGCTACCCTCTGCCTCTTTACATATGGGAGCAACTGTGGCTTTGGTTTGATTACATACATCACATTCCACATACTGATTGCACTCTTTTAGTGTCACATCCAAACTGTTACTGGGTGTTTTCATGATCATACCAAAACTAGCGTGTCCTAGTTTTCTATGCCATTGATGTATGCATCTGTCATGAGGCTTCTTGTTTGCACTCACAGTAGCACACCCTGTAGGTTTGAATTGCATGTAAAACAGTGAATTCCTGAGATACCCCTTCATACAGAGTTTGTCCCCTCTCTGTATCTCACATGTTCCTTGTCTAAATGTGACAACATATCCCATTGCATTCAGTTTCTTAACAGACAAGACATTACATTCTAAGCTTGGTACATACAATACATCAGTCATAATGGTGTTTAACACACTTAACTTTACAGTTCCCCTCCCCAATACCTGTTTGTGCGTGCCATCCGCAAGCACAACATCCTCTGTCGTGGGAAGTGTAGTTTTGAATAAAGTTATGTCCTTCACCATACTGTGGGTAGCCCCTGAGTCAACAACCCATACAGTACTGTCTCTGTCTTTGCTGCTTTTAGTTTTGCAGTTGTCAGCACTCACCAGCTGCACACACGACGGCTTCCTGCCTCGTCCTTTTCGCTTCGCTTCACAGTCTCTTTGTAGATGAGTAGTAGAACCACAAAAGTAACAGGCTTTTAGTCCAAATGATCTTGCTTCTGTGTCTTTGAAGTTTGGCTTTCTGCATTCTCTTTTCTCAGTTCTCTCCCTTCCTTCGGCCGTTTCCTTCCGTCTCTCCCACTCTTGGAGCAGCTTGCCCGAGACATATTCGACTGTCAGACCATCATCTGGCATAGCTTCCAACGAGCTGATGATCAGATCCCAAGACGAATTCAATGAAGAGAGTATGATGTACACTTGCTGCAACTGTGTGTGCACCACATGCCTTTCTTGCAGCTCTGCAAACAGCTTCTTTATTTCCAATAGATGGGCGGACATCGTCCTGTCCTCAATCAGCTTCATCTGATAGAGTCTACGTGCTAAGTGAATTTTGCTGCTTGCTGTTTGTCTCACATGCACTTCATTTAATGCAGTCCTTATAAGCCTAGCTGTCGGCTTATCTTGAATAAACAACAACTGAGACTCATCAACAGCCAAGATGATTAACGCCTTCGCTCTTTCATCCATTCGAATCCACGGAGCCGGTTGCGGATCCGCCGGTGGGTCGGTCACAATCACCTGCCATAAATCTTCCTTGGTAAGGAACGCTTGCATCCTTAGACGCCAACTGGAATAGTTTCGTTCAGTAAGCCTTTCCAAAGGCATCCCGGCTGAAAGTGAAACTGCCATGCTTCTGAACACTGCTAAACACTATTCCTTCTCCGATTTCCACGAATAAGCACTCTTCCTCGGCTCTCTGCTGCTGGGTAGCTTGAGCAGCCAGGCTGGGTTGCTTGGACCGTAGGCTGGGTTCCTTGGCCCTCTAGGCTGGGCCCATAACCCCTGTTGCAGCGGTGTATTGTCAGTGTGTGTGCCAAGCGTGTGCCCACCTAGAGACCAGTAGTAATAGATCCAGCCGAAAGATATCCACAGACACAGTTACTAGTTAAGAGTCTTTTACTGACAGGATTTTCTGATAGAGGTACAAACACGAATTACTTTCCTAGCTGTCCTAACACCGAACACCCCCACACCTTGCAGTTTCTCTTTCAAGGCTTTTATGTCTGTTTCATTCTTGCCAGCTGCGTGCTGACCTTGGGCACTCTCTGCACAGTGTTAACCCATTCCAATGTCTTTCTGGAAAACCAGACACATAGACTTCTCAGCAGCCTACACTTACAAGATCTGAACAGGGTGGTTCACAACAGATGCTTTTGGAGGTCACTGATTTATAGGGTCACCAAAAGTCGTAATCGACTTGAAGGCACATATCAACAACAACAACAAATTTTCATGGCAATACACAAAACAGTCAGAGAGAATCGAGAGTTCAAAGTGTAAAAAGAGAGAAAAAAAACCCAGACCCTTTTTGGACCTTTTTCTGACAGAGTTCTCGTAATCTGATGAAATTAATTAAAAATCAGCCATGTTCATAGAGTACCTTTTTGGCTGCTCAAAAAATGTGTTGGCAAGAAACAAATCACTGGCTTCACAGAATTCAATAAGTCTTTCTCCTGCTTCATTTCTGTCACCTAAGCTCCATTTCCCCACAATTCCTAGTTCTCTGTTCCCCACTTTTGCATTCCAGTCCCCCATGATTATCATCATATCTTGTTTTGGTGTGTGATCAATTTCCTCCTGTACTGCTGTGTAGAATCTCTCCAATTCCTCTTCTTCTGCGTTTGATGTTGGAGCGTAGACTTGCATGATGGTTATCTTAATAGGTTTCCCAATTAATCTCATTGATATCACTCGCTCAGACCTTGCGTTGTAGCTTTTGCTACATCACTTCTCACTATTAAAGCAACCCCGTTGCTTCTTAATTTCTCATTTCCTGCATAAAATATTTTGTAGTTGCCTGATTGAAAATGTCCCATTCCCGTCCATTTTAGTTCACTCACACCAAGTATTGTAATGCTGATGTGTTCCATTTCTTGCTTGACAATTTCTAGCTTTCCCTGGTTCATGCTTCTCACATTCCATGTTCCTATTGTGTGCGTCGTACAACTCTGGACTCTCCTTTCGCATCTGTGCACATCAGCCTCTGGGCTTCCTTTTGGCTTTGATCCAGTGGCATCATTAGTCACAGCGCTACTCGTACTTGTCCTTTGTTCTTCCCCAGGAGCTCAGTGAGTGCCTTCTGACCTGGGGGTCTCATCTTCCAGCACTATCTCGTGTTGCATTTTGGATACTCTGTTCATAGGGTTTTTGTGGTAAGAGGTATTCAGAGGTGGGTTACCATGGCCTTCCTCCGAGTTTGGATGCATCTTGGTGTCTCAGCTTTGACCATTCCACCTTGGATGACCCTGCTGTATACACACACACACAGACTGACAACAAAATGACATGGAGAAAGAAAATACACTGAGAGAAGAAAACACAAAAAGAACAAAATTATATAAAATAAACAAAATTAAAAAGGGTGTGTGTGCTCTCTGCCATCCAAAAGTCTGTTTTTTCAAGTTTGGGTTAAACAGTAAAGGTGAATTAAAGAGGTGAAATTGGCTCTCTGAATTTAGACAGGTAAAGCCACATGTAGAAATTCAATCTCAGATTGAAAAAAATATCCAGGAATTTCTTCAGCCAGAGTTGGCAACCCTAGCCTCCAGCGAGCTTTGATATGCCGCGAAGGTATCGTCTAAGGGCCGCTCTGTACATCCGAGCACTTGCAGGAGGAGGAGTATAAGAGAACAGCCTCAGGTAGTTGGCCACCTGCCAAGGAGAGAGAGAGAGAGAGAGAGAGAGAGAGAGAGAGAAGGAAGTTGGGTTGCAATTGCAGTTAGCACAGAAGGAGAAGCCTTCCAAAGAAGAGGAAGGGAGCTGGAAGTGTCCACGTGTGGTGATGGAGGTGGAGGAGGATGCAGAAGGGGGAAATCGAGGAGAACATTGGCCAAGGACCATAATCATTGGTGGAATGACTGGACTTAGGAATCTCCCAAACATTCTGTGACTCATAAAAGATTTCAGGGCAGGCTACTTCCTCTTGAGTAGGACACAGAGCAACATCAGGACCATTAAGTTGGGTGGGGAATAAGGAACAGCATTGCTCAACTGAAGCCCTGTGGCAGACTTCCAGAATCCATCATGAAGTTTAGGCTAGGCTGCTGAAATGTTTCCCTGTGAACAGTTCAGGAAATAAACAAGGCTGAAATTTCAGTTCAGCAGCTGAATCTCCAAACCGGAAAGTCAAGCAGGCAGATATCATCTGCAGGGAGGAAAAATGTCTGGGATGGGAATTCTGGGTTGGGACAAAGATGGCTGCCAGAAGCGAAGGTGGGGGTCATGTTCTTTGGCATGCACAAGGCAGAGCCGGTGGCTTGGAGGAGCCCCAAAGCTGGGAAGACAGCTGTAATTAAGCACCCGCATCACAGCTCGTAATGAGGGGGTGGGGTGAGCCATGACTGAAGCAACACCCGAGACAGGCTGCCTGAGCAGCAGCAGGAGGTGGCAGGTGGCTCCCAAAGCATGGCGGCACTGGCAGCAGGTTTTGCTGAAGGAAGCAGCAGCTGCCCCAAGAGGAGGTCAGGGGGAGAGCCCCAGAGGTCGCTCCCACGTTGCCTGGTTGGCCACTGTGGAAACAGGCAGGCCTTAGGTGGCCCAGCCACAGAGCTCTTCTGCTGTGCTTTTGCTCTCAGGCATGCGGGGGGAGGACCTGGCGATAAGTGGGGCAGAGCGGTGCATGGCCAGTGACCCTGATCTGCAGCTCCTTGGTGTGGCCGGCAGAGAGCAATGGAGGGGGGAGGGGGACTGCTCCAGATGCTGCTGGCAGGGGTGGGGGAAGGGAAGGAGGCTTCAGCATGAGAGAATAAGAGATGGTGACATGCCAATGGGGGGGAGGACAAACAACTGAGGGAACCTGAGAGAGTGGAAGTCACGCGGGGAAATTCCCAAGTTGGAGCATACAACTTGTGGGCCCGAGAAGGCCACCAGCAGCAGCAGAGAGGTAGGGAGCCTAGCACCCATCAGGGCACCCCAGGGTGGGGGATCATGGTCACCTGTCAGCTAGGGCAATGTCACCAGTTGGGCTTGAGCCTTGCTGAAAGATGGGCTGGTTACATCTTCCCCAGGAAGACAGATGATCCAGGTTCCATCACATCTTCCTAAGTGAGTCCTTTTGGAACCCCAGCCTGAAAGACATCCTTGTTGTGAGCTGACCTGCGGCTGCTGGAGACTTCGGAGGAGCTCAAAAGGTATTTCAGCCAAAGATATTTCACCATCTTCACCCAAGACGCCATTTTTAGAAAATCAGTTAAGCTCCTCTGAGAACAAAAAATGTGGAGGGTGGCAGATGCAAATGGCAAGTTGCCCAACAGGCCAAATGAAGCACTGCAGACATTCAAAGTGCCAGACGCCTCCAGGGAGTCCCTGGGTCAGCTCCCCACGCAGCCATGAAGCTCGTTTGGTGATGTTGGGTCTCTCTCCCCTCTCTCCCTGGTTCAAACAAGACTAGCGTGTGGCACAATGTGGCCCAGCTGCAACTACCTCAGCGGCTCTTGTAAGGGACAAAAGGGAATCTTATCATGTTCAGCATCTGAGCTTCGTGGGAAGGGCAGGAGAGAAATAGGAAGTCCTCCACACACAGGCAGAGATTCTGCTTATAAGTGGGATGGGAGTGGAGCTGTGCATCAAGGGAGCAGGGCAGATCTGCTTAATGGAAGGGTGTGGGGTGGCTCTCTTCCTCCGGAGGTTTTCATCCCTTCCCACTTATTTCCTCACCTTTGGGGATGACTCTTTGCCTTGGAATTCCACAGAGGAAGTCCTGCATGTCAGCCCTATGCAAGAGAATGCACTTCCTTTGAGTAAACAAGGACAACTTCACGTCTTATGGCAGGACCTCCCACTGAAGAGGAAAATTGCCCTTGCCTAGCCACAGATTATAGGAACTGGCTAATTGCACTTGGGATAGTTTTATAGGGATCAGCGGTGACTGCCTCACATCACACCCAACTCACGGACAGCAGGAGAGCTGCAAGGAATGTGCAATTGAGGCTCCTGGCAGTGCTGAAGAAGAGAAGACACAGAGAAGATGGGAGGTGAGTTTGGGATGGAAGCACCTGCCGCCTCCATCAGGCCTGCTGTCCTGTCCTCCCAGCTGTACTGTGTTCTCTGGTCTTTGCTGGGCCTGAGAGAGAGAGAGAGAGGGAGGGAGGGAGGGAGGGAGGGAGGGAGCTTTGCGTGTGGAGTTCCTCTTCAGTACCTTGTGCTCTAATTGCCTGTGGAAGTGGAACAAATCTATGTGTCTAAAGGGCCACTTGAAAGAAGCAAATTCAGCCACGTAAATCCAGCTGTCTCCCGTTCAGATTGCTTGGCTGCCTGTATCCTCTCAAGGAAAGCACAAGGACCTTCTGGGTGCCAGGAGAAATTGGGTGCTCCTCGCCTGGGAGTCAGCAGCTTTACCCTCAGGGTACATGTAGATCTTGGGTGTCCCAAGTGATGGAACCTTCTTCAGGAGAGCAATTCATGCTCCAAGTGGGTGGGTGCAACTCATTCCAGGATGTCCAGGGTGCCTGGAATAGCCTCTTCCCATAGTTCCACTTTAAATGCCTACTCAGACCACCTATCTCATTAGCAGACAAGTGTTCCAAAGCCACCAGAGTCCCTCTCTGCTCCTGCTTCAGTTGACCTCCCCCCCCCGGCTTCTTTATCCCTCCTTCATCTTTGCCCTTAGCTGCTCCAGTCCAGGTCAGAACTGTATGACCGAGTGCCCAGCAGCACACACTGCTGGTGTTTCACCCCCATTGAAGAACCAACCAGACAGCGACCAGTGACCCTGGAAGCCCCAACATTAGGGCGGGCTCTCCCTGCCTGGTATTTGCTACTTGGAACACATCAGAACATTTCCTGGCCTCACCACAATTGGTGCAACTGAGCCTTTGATCTCGCTCAACCTTCCACTTTCACTGCGAATCATCCTTCCATTTTCATCATTCATGTTCAGATTTGCCAGGTCTAGAGAACACAAACCCTGGAAGAAGGTGGTTTCCTCTTCCCCCTCCATCCCCAAAGCATAAGCTAGATTTTGGACAGCTTTTGTGACGTGCTCTCTGGACACTGCACGGAGGCTCAACCTTGGCATTGAGTCCCACCCTTTCATATGCTTCTGCAACCCGCTGCAAGGCGTGTCAAAGTCCAGGGTCTGCACACAGCGGCCCCGTCCAAAGGCAGGTGATGCTCTTGCTGGGATGGTCAGAATACACCCAGAGGAGGACTTTGGCGAGCTGCTGCCAGAGGAGGCCTGAGCTCCCAGGAGAGTTTTTGTGCTTGGATGCGAAGTGCTAGCTGGGCATCTGGTTGTTAGATACATCACCTGGGTGTATTCTCAAATCAACCTTCCTCTTTAATATGCTTGTGAAGAGACAACACAACCCTTTCCTTGGCAGCTACTGACACCTCGGCTGCTTCCTACATGGAAAAGCTGTGGTTCGTGCGCATGCCCCCTTCAGCACTTTTGCATGTCTTGAAAATTAATACATTTTGAGTCTTGAACTGATTTTATTCTGCCTTCTCTTCTTTATTTTTATGGTTGTTTTTTGTATTTTATGATGATAGTTTAATTGGTTATTATAAGGTGCCCTGAAAAAGTATTTGATGAATGGGATGTACGTGTATTTGTAATTACATAATAATCACTGTCACAACTGGCATGGATATTGTGCCCCTACGCCACCTGTCCCTGCCAGCCCAAACTAGCCCTCTGCTTAGAGGAAATCTTGGGGAGGGGAAGGAGAAGTTGGACCAGTCTGAGGGCAGCATGTTGGATGGAGGCAGCAGAGCCAGCCCGAGCTCTTCTGGCCCCTTTGTACTCACCTCTTCCTGTTTCGTAGATCTGAGACCAACACAACTCAGCTGGCAAATCCCAGCCAATGCTGAGGCACATCGGACCAACTACTTTTCCACCACGGACCTGACCGTGCGCCGTGGGCAGGACTTCTCCATCAGGGTGTACTTCAACAGGGCTGTCCAGCCCGGGGAGGGCTTTGCTTTCGTGGCAGAGACAGGTAACGTCCCCCAGCACTGCTCTCGCTTTCCTCTCAAAATAATCTGTGTCCTCCTCTTCCAAGGCCGGCATCACTCACTCTACAGAGGTGGGACAAACCTTAGAAGCCTGTTTGTTTCTAGGAGGGCAAGTTCATGCCTTCTGCCCTGTGCTTCTCTTGGGCACATTTGGGCTCTACAAAGAAAGTGGTGGATCTATTGTGACTCTTGTCTGGCAGGACCTTTTTGCCCTCAGTGTTTACCTCCCCCATCTGTATATGCAAGCTTGCGTGCATGTGTGCATTTGTGTGTGTGTGTTTGTGTCTACCACAATGAACTGGTTAGTCAGTCTTTAAGGTGCCAGCCAAGGAGCCCAGGGTTGTCATTTGTGACATTGTGCTCACTACAGAAGCCTCCCTGATGGCCTGTCAAGGCACCCCCAAGCACCATGTAAGTTGTTCTGTGGAGGGAGACTGGGTCATACACACACACACTCACACACACTCCAACCCTATTTGGTCAGCACAACAGCCACAGGCTGGTATCAGATTGGGCATCAAGCTGGATTTTCACTGTGCACGAACCCTCCCAGGGGAAGGCTGTCCCACAGAGAGCTCAGGGGTGCATGTGGCATGATCGATGGAGAGTGCCTCCCCTTCTAACACTCTTAGATATCAGTAGCTGCCATCGGTAATTTTGCCCTTTGTCCATTCTCCTGACAGGGTCAGCCCCTTCGGAGTCCCATCACACCAGGGCTGGCTTCGCCGTCTCCAGTGCCCTGTCTAGAGGAGCCTGGAGTGCAGTGATGGGATCCACAGACTCCAACTCCGTGAACTTCACCCTCATTAGCCCCTCCACGGCTGTCATCGGCCGCTACAAGCTGAGCCTGCGGGTGATGTGTGGCAACCAGGTGAACTCCACGTTCCTGGGGCAGTTCATCCTGCTCTTTAACCCTTGGTGCTCAGGTAAGATCCGCGCTTGTCTGTTACCAGCATTTCTGCCCATGCATGCCCAGCTGTTAAGGAGATTTGGGCTGCCGGTGGAATGACACTGTGGATGGTCCTGCCCGGGTCAGACATAGGGCAGGGTGCGCTGCTGGTCCTGTCTTCCTTCAAGTCCGGCTGCATGTGGACTTCCTGTTGCCATCTGGAGGGGGCCCTGTGGGTGGCAGAATGGATGCTGGACAGAGGAGGGGTGGGGGTAGGTTTGGCAGCCTGAGCTGACCCCTGACAGCAGGACTGGGCTCAGGTAACTTCAACTGTCCAAACTGCTCTGGTGGTAGTTGCCAATGCCCCCCCTCAGCCCCCTCCTCTGCCCAAAATGGGTCCCTTGTCAGTTGCCATGACCACTGGCCTGGAAAGGGCTTTGGACCTGTCTGCAGTTCATAGCAGCATGCCTTTTCACAGACAGACCATTCTCCCCTTGCCCCACATTCCGGCCAGAGGTCAGCAGCTGAGAAGCAAGAGTCCAGGGCAGGGGGCTCCTGGGTGGGCTGCCCTGCTGGGGTCACACTGGTTGGGTTGACTGAGGGCACTTCTGCCCTCAGGGGCCAAAAAAGACAAGAAGAGCTGAGGGGTGGGGTGGGGTGATCCCAGGCAGGGCTCCCTCCTGACAGCCCACAGGCAGGGCCAGAGTGGCAACATGTCTCCCTCCCTCCCTCCCTCCCTCTGTGGTGGTTCATCCATCATCTGCTGGGTGGCAGAAGCTCAGAACTAGCCCAGGATTAGCTAAAAATGGGGACCTGGTGAGAAGATCCAGCGCCCCTGGCAGCAGGCCAGACCTCGGCATGCCCAGAAGTGTGTCAGCCAGGGAGCGTCCCGGAGGCACCTGCCTGAGCAGCGGCGGCAGCTCCTGCCTAGTCCTGACTTGCCCCCCCCCCCGTGAGCCAGCAGGCAGGCAGCATCCCTGAGCGCTTTCCTGCAGCAGCACTGGGGAGACGCCCCCGGCACTTGGCTCTGCTTCCCAAGGGCCACCACCGTGCGGTTCCAAGCAGGGGGCCCACCCCTCCCAGCCCCAAGCACGGCAGCTGTGGCCCACTTCCCAGATGAAAGGGGAGGGGTGGGCTCTCTCTGTCGGGTTAGCGGCCCACACCATCCGCCCTAGGATGGAGAGTGCTGAAGGAAAGAGTCCCATGGGGGGGGGCTCCTGTAGGCTACCCCCTGGAGAAAGAAGGCCCTGTTAAGCTTCCTCAGACCTGGCTGGGAGCAACCCCAGCTGATGCCAGCATTCTCTGGAAGGCAGCCAAGGCCTTGGAAGGCTCCTGCTGCAAAATGCAGAGTCCCAAAATGGCTGACTTGGAGAAAATATCATCCTGTTACACTTCTGCACAATGAGGAAGGAACAGCAGAAACAATTCTGCCTCCCACTTGGGGCTCTCCTCTGCGGGGGGGGGGGGCTTTAGTCCTTGGCAATCAGCAGAGCCGGCTGCTCCTGGTGCAGGAATTGGGGAGGGGTCTAGTTCTGATTTGTCTCCAGGCTCTCTGAAGGGATAGCGCTGAGGGTTGAAGGCAAGCAATTGTAGGAGACCCCCCATGCCACGAAGGCCCCTCCCCAAATGGCAAAACTCTGCCTGCAGGATAACCAGGGTGCCACCCGATGATGCCCTGGCCTTACCCTCAAATAGAATAGCTGCTGGCGATGGATCCTGGCCTTGCACAAGGCAGACCTGCCTCATGCTGGTGTCCAGTGAGGGGAGAGTCAGCCAGACAGGCTGCCGGAGGGGCCTGGGTGAAGCAGCCTTGTTCCACACCCCTCCCCCGTCCTCCACCACTCTTGGCTTCCCTGCCCAAGCAAGGCAGGGCTGGATGTATTGCTTTTCCCAGACTCCTTTGCACCCTGCTCAGCTGGGAAGCCAGACCCACCACTGGCCTGGTCTTGTCAGCTGCAAAGGCCTGGACAAGCAGAAGTGCCCCCACCCCACTGGAAAAGGGTCTCAGGGTCAGGCCCACTGTCTCCAGATGCCCACAGCAGGTGTCTATGCAAGAACCCATCCATAACTTTCCTATATTTACACTTGCAAAGATGTTCTAATCAGGAAAATAATTATTTTCCAAGTAACTGTTTGAAACTGTACAGCAAACTTCAGAGAACAGCTAATTTACATACTAAGTCAAACTATTCTAATTTTAGATTAGTGTTTTGCATTTGACATGCACACAGTGTACTTACATCAACATAGTTGTCAACGAACTGTGAGAAAATGGAAAGACATGAATATTCCCTATTGCAGCAGTTGCTCTCTTGGCAGCCATGACGGCCCAAAGCAGAAGCAACTCAGGGAGCCCCATGACACCCGCCAACCTCGCTGCTTCCTGACTGGCAGCGCCGCCTGAGAGGGCCTCACCGTCTATTGAGCATTACACATCTCTTTAGATGCGCCCTGGACCGCTGCCTGGAATTGGTGGTGGGTTGGATGAGGGCCAATAAACTGAGTCTGAATCCTAGCAAGACAGAGGCACTGTGGGTCGGTGGTTCCCGAGTTCAAATGATTGGTCAGTTGCCTGCTTTGGACGGGGTTGTACTCCCTCTGAAAGAGCAGGTCTGTAGTCTGGGGGTGGTCCTGGATCCATCTTTGTCGCTCGAGGCCCAGGTGACCTCAATGGCTAGGAGTGCCTTTCACCAGCTTCGGCTCGCCAGACAGCTGCAGCCGTTTCTGGACTGGGATACCCTGGCCACTGTTGTCCACACACTGGTAACCTCCAGGCTGGATTACTGTAATGTGCTCTATGTGGGGCTACTCTTGAGGTTGGTCTGGAAGTTGCAGCTGGTGCAAAATGCGGCAGCGAGACTGCTCACTGGGGTAGGATCAGAGCTTGGAAAAGTTACTTTTTTGAACTTCAACTCCCCTCAGCCCAATCCAGTGGCCATGCTGCCTGGGGCTGATGGGAGTTATAGTTCAAAAAAGTAACTTTTCCAAGCTCTGGGTAGGATATCGCCAACATGTCACGCCACTGCTGAAAGGATTGCACTGGCTGCCCATTTGCTACTGGGCCAAGTTCAAGGTTCTAGTTTTGACATACAAAGCCCTATACAGCTTGGGACCAGGATACCTGAAAGATCATCTTGCCCCTTATATACCCAGTCGATCACTGCGCTCTGCAGGTGAGGGCCTCCTGCAGATACCCTCTTAGGAGGTCCGTTCTGCACAACATAGGAAGAGGACCTTTAGTGTGGCGGCACCTACCCTGTTGAATTCCCTCCTCTTCAATATTAGGCAGGTGCCATCTCTGTTATCTTCTCAGTGCCTTTTGAAGACTTTCCTCTTTCCACAAGCCTTTTAAGTTGAGACCTATCCCACTCTGCGTCTGTGTTGGAATTGCTTTTTAATATGTTTTTTAAAAAAGAAAAACAATATGTTTTTTAACCCTTTTTAAAATATGTTTTTAAAGCTTTTAAAAAAACGTTTTAAAAGAAGTTTTGTTTTAATGTATTTTCACGTTTGTTTTTATGATGTTTTAAAGTGTTTTTAGTGCTTTTGTGTGCCGCCCTGGGCTCCTGCCGGCAGGAAGGGCAGGATATAAATTAAATTATAAACAGACAGACAGACAGACAGACAGACAGATAGACAGACAGACAGACAGACAGACAGACAGACAGACAGATAGATTAGATAGATAGATAGATAGATAGATAGATAGATAGATAGATAGATAGATAGATAGATAGATAGATAGATAGATAGATAGATAGATAGATAGATAGATAGATAGATAGATAGATAGATAGATAGATAGATAGATAGATAGATAGATAGATAGATAGATAGATAGATAGATGGGCAGGCAGCATGTTTGGCTGAGCAAAGCCGGAGGCTGCTGAAGACAGACAGCCATGGTGAGTTGTGCCTCTTCCTGCTTGGCTGTCCACAGTCCCATACAGCTTTGCCTCAAGGTTGGCAGGGCACCCTTTGACCACCTGCCTCTGCCCCACAGGGGACCTTGTCTTCATGGAAAATGAGGCCGAGAGACAAGAGTACGTTCTGAACGAAAACGGGATCATCTTTGTGGGAAACGCCAACTACATTGAATCACGAGGGTGGTACTATGGACAGGTCAGTGTCAATGTCCTGGTTGTGGCAGCTGTCTTGCCTTCATGGCATCACCCCCTGCACTGCTAGCCACCACTGACTTCCTCGGGCTTTAAGCAGCCGCCCGTGTCAACAGCGGAAGATGTATCCTTTCGGGTCATGATGAGATTCGTAAGGGCAGTTTTCTAGACCATTCATGAACCTCTGCCCTGTGAATGTAGGAGCAACTGGTGGCCATTCAGCTAGTTTGTTCCTTAACTGTGTGTGCAGCCAAGGCCAGAGAGTGCAGTGCATGATAGTAACTGTGCCGGCCTTGGGCTACAATGTGCCTCCTCAAGGAAAGGTTTCTGCCACCACAAGCAGCAGGATGAGGCCAGGATCTCCCTGCTTCCATTTCTGTGCATTACAGGGTCAGTTCAGTCACCTCACGGTGTCAGGGGCTGGAAGTAGAAAGGAGTGGTTCAGAGGTAACCCCTGAGCCTGACTCTGTTTGTGCGTTCATGAGAGGAACTTGGCTGGCATGCAGATGGCTCTACTCAGAGGAGATCATGTCTAGAGCCACCTTTTCCATGAGGGGGGAGATGAGTGGCAAATGCCCTGCTAGCTACAGAGCAATGACCTTGCCCATTTGCACTTCTGAATCTTACCATGCTCATAATAAGTCTCCCTTCTTTTAACATGCCCCAGTACGTGGGCCAATGGCCCCCCACTCCACCTCCTGGCCAAATTAAAGCACGGCTTGTTCTCAGCGCTGATCCAGCCATGCGTGAACGAGTGGCTTTCAGCTAGATCCTCACTAAGCGGGATGGGTGGGCAGGGGAGACTCCTGCCTTCTGGCAATTAAGAGGACCTGCCTTTTTGGGTTATAGTTTCAACAGAACATCCTCAGCCTCTGTCTTCGGCTTCTGGACATGAGCCTCTACCACCGCCAGGACCCAGCTGGTGACACGTCTCGTAGGAGCGACCCTCGATACGTGGGCCGCGTGGTCAGCTCCATGGTAAGGCCAAGCCTGCGGCTCTGCATTGTGGTAGCAAAGTTGCCACAGAGTCACAGCTTGGAAGGTGGCTGTAAATGAATGCTGCATGACTGGGGTTCTCCCTTGGCTCCAGTCACAGAGAGACTTGGGAAGAGAGCTTAGTTTATTACAGGAAAGGCACACTTGGACAGAAGAGAGTTCCTAGTTCTAACCAAGCTGGAGATGCATGCTGGCTCTTTGCTGCCTTCCAGAGAGAAAGAGAGAGGGGAAGGCAAGACGTCTCCTCTCCCAAGGTGGGGTGAAGAACAAGGGAGGAGTCTGGAAATGGGATGAAGCAGCAACTCTGAGAGTTTATACACCTGAAGGAAGGTCAGCACAGAGACCAAAGGATAGTGAGACAGTCTAGGAAACATGGAGGTTCCCCCTCTATCTACTCTTTCCCCATGCAAACCCCAACAAGCTGAGTTGCTTCCCACTTTGCTTGCAGACTGCCCTATGCCCTGGTGGGATGATGCCCTTCAGCCACATGCCAGGGATCTACTAAGGCCCCAGGCAGCTGGAAGAACCTGCCTGACTACCAGACCTCCCCTCCCTCACCTGCCTCTTCTCCTCACCTGGGCCATCTCTCTCATACTTTAGATCAACGGCAATGACAACGACAATGGGGTGCTGGAAGGCAAATGGAGTGAGGAGTTTGCCCACCACGAGAATCCCTCCAGGTGGGATGGAAGCGTGGCCATCCTCAGGACGTGGGCCCAGGGCAACTACCGGCCTGTCCAGTATGGCCAGTGCTGGGTCTTTGCCGGTGTGGCTGGCACAGGTATGCTTCCCGCAACAAGAAGGGGTTGCAGAGAGGAATCAGCAGTGCCTAGCGGAGTCAAGACAAGCTGGTTTGTTTGCCCTCTCTTTCAGCCCTGAGGTGCCTGGGAATACCAACTCGATTGATCACCAACTTCAACTCTGCTCACGATTCAAACGGGAACCTCAGCATTGATAAATACTATGACCCCTCCGGAAAGAGCCTGAAGATGGGACAAGACTCTGTCTGGTAAGTACAATTTGCTCAGCCTCTGGTGGGTGGGGGGCGGGGATGGGATGGGACACTTCAAATATTTTCCACAGATGAATTCCACCAGAATCAGCAAAGAGTCTTGTGAGACCTTGAAGACAGACAGATAACAAATTACTTTGTAAGAAGGAACACCCTGCACACACACGTACACACACACACACTCTTCACCAGCAGTATCATTCAGTGAGTTGCACATTATATTTATGTACATGTTTGGCTTTGAGGATCAACTCTTAACTACTATTGGCTGCCAATTAGCTACCAGGCCAAGTTCAAGGTGCTGGTTTTGGCTTACAAAGCCCTATACAGCTTGGGACCAGGATACCTGAAAGATCATCTTGCCCCTTATATACCCACACACAACATAGGAAACAGACCCTTAGTGTGGCGGCACCTACCCTGTGGAATTCCCTCCCCTTAAATATTAGACAAGTGCCATCTCTGTTATGTTTCCGGCACTTACTGAAGACCTTCCTCTTTCAACAAACCTTTTAAGTAGAGACCTTATTCCAATCTGCTTCTGTGTTGGAATTGCTTTTTAAGATGTTTTATCTCTTGAGGGCTCCTTCAGGAGGAAGGATGGGATGTAAATTTAATAAATACATAAATGCAGAGTATGGAGCAGGCCCCCTACAGGGAATGAAACTGCCAGAAAGACATTCAAAAGGAGTTGCCAGATTTTATTCAGGAACCCTTTTGCTTTAGAATTCAGGCAAAACCAGATATGGGGTTCCTTCCAAGGTGCCACTTCTCTCTTTTCAGCATTCCAGGTGTGGTGGAGTCTCTTTCCATGGTAACTGGATGTGTAGCAGGATGTGTCCAAGACAAACACCTGCTGTTTGGGACATGTCCTCACCTTCCCATTTGCAGGGAGTGAATAGGTGCAATTAACACCTCTCAGTCCCTCGTCCTCTACAAGATGAACAAGGAAATGGCTTGGACTACTCAGTCTTTGTTAGTTGGCCCATTATCAGACCAGGAACAGTTTTTCCTTGATTTATTACTGTAGTTTTACCCAGCTTCTACTTCCATGTGGACCCTTCAGGTAGCTAAAAATAACCCCATCGTAAAGCATCGTAAAAACACATGGAAAAACTAAACATCATTTAATTTTTTATTGATTTTATTTATTTAGATTATTAATTACAATAGTCTCAGAAGTGCTGTACAAGGAATACAACACAAAGGAAATTTTAAAGATTGGTTAGAAGAACCATAAATTCAGACTTCAGTTGAGATGCCTGCTGGAATGAAAAAGTCTTTGGGAGGTGCCAGATTTCGATGAGGGGTGGCCTGTCTGACTTTTATAAACAAAGCACCAATCAGCCAAGTTCCAAAATAAATGAAACTTTGTAGTCCAACTTTCCCATCATCATCACCATCATCACATTTACATCCCACTTTTCCTCCAAGGAGCTCAAGGTGGCGTGTATGGCTCTCCCCCTCCCTGTTTTATCCTCACAACAGCCCTGTGAGGTAGGCTAGGCTGAGAGGTAGTTGTGGTCCCTCCATGTCTTGCAAGCTTCTCCTGTTGACTTCCGCCTTCAGTGAAGGGAATCTGTTGTGAGAGGGTCTCTTCTGTCCCAGGCTGAGTGAGACCAGCAGATCAGTGCAGTCTGCTTCTTCTTCCCATGCAGCTGAAACCCTAAAATAATCTGCTGCCCGCATGGTGGAAGCCTTGGATGACACGTGGGCAGACAGTGGGTGGGTGTCCATGTGTCTGTGAAAGGAGAAGCAGAGTGAAGCAGAGCTTTTCCATTCTGTCCCAGAGGGATGAGGTCAGCCGGCATAGGGCTGATGCTCACCAACCCTTTGGGGTTAATGATTTTGAATTGTTAGGGGTTTGAATTGAACAGCAGTACATGTTTAATTAATAGCTTGTTTTTGCTTTTTTAATATCACCATATTGTTATATTGCTGGAAATGTTATTTTTCTAATGCCCTCAAATACTTTTGATGTGAGCCACTTTGCCCTCAGCTTCATTGTTGGAAATGTGGTATATGAATATTAACTCAAATCCAAATCAAACGCTGAGGGACCACAGCAGCATTTGGGAGACTCAGTACTTTAGAGCCAACCTGAGCAAGGTCAAGGAAAGGGGTCCAGCGTGGTTGGGCTCTGGGAGTCCTCCGCCTGCTATCTCTGTGGATGCTCTGTGGGTTGATGACCCCAATAAATGTAAAGCGTCCGCCATGAGCCTGGACTGCATCCTGTCATCTATTGCAATGGAATAAAGATGGGCTGGCACGTGGCTGAAGGTGGTCTTGCCTGGGTGCCACAGTGCCCAACAGCGCCCCTCTTGCCAGGGTCATAGCCATATACAGGGAAAGGAGCATGCAGGCAGTTGCTGCAAATGGTGTGCGTATGGGGACTCCACTGTAAAGGTGGGTGAGCTCTAATGAAAAGCAGCCACGTACTTGGTGTGGGAAAGATCTGCTGGAGCCCCAAAACATCCCAGCACCTCCATTTGTGACCTGTTTTGGCAGATTTGGCAGCAGGCCCTGAGGCCACTGCAGCAGCAGCCTTTGTGCCTTTGGGCTCTGGGGCAGCATCCCCATTGGGAGAATAAGCTCCACGCTTGCCCCTGGCTCAGGCCTGTTTCAGGACACCCTTTTTGAATAAGGTCGTCCCCTTGTGAGCTCACTCTATTGGCTCTCCATCTATGCATGGGGCTAATTTTGTGTAAAAGCAACACGAGGGAACCCTGGCTCTGACCAGCACCTCCAAAGGTCCAGGCCAGTCTGTTGCTCCTCCATCAACTCTGCTTCTTCACCCCTTCAGGGATTACCATGTCTGGAATGAAAGCTGGTTCGTTCGAAGGGATCTGGGAGGAGCCTACTCTGGGTGGCAGGTGATTGACTCAACGCCCCAAGAGCAGAGCCAAGGTAAGGCTGCATTCTGCTCTTTTGTTGGTGCTCAGTCATCTTCCAGAGCATCTGCTGCATTCTGGTCTCCTTCCAGGGATTTACCAGTGTGGTCCAGCTGCTGTTGTGGCAGTCAAGCAAGGAGATGTGAGGCTGAACTATGACACAGCGTTCGTGTACACTGAAGTGAATGCCGATATCAACCGATGGGTCGTCTATAATGATGGAAGGCGGGTCAAAGTTTATTGTGACACTTCATCCATCGGCACACATATCAGCACCAAAGCAGTCGGCAGCAATTACCGGGTGGATGTCACCAATAACTACAAGTTCCCAGAAGGTAAGTCACTGGCTGCTCTTCCCTCCTGGACCAACTTCCATGCTAGTTTTCTCAATTTTTCAATTTCTGAACTGTGGGATCTCTTGAGAGATGTTCAAGGACAAAGTGGAGAAGCAGAAGCTACCACAGATAGGGCCAGAATGGAGACCTCACAGTTTTCAAATGCCACCAAATTTTTATGCAAATGGTCTCACCAAACTGGCCAACAGAATGGCAGATGCAATTGAGTATAAATAAATGCAAACTGATGCATGATGGGACAACTTCTCACATATGCTGGTGGGTGTAAACCAGCTGTGACCACCCAGAATGCAATCTTCACAGCATAGACTAGAAAGGCAGACAAAAATATTATTGACCTATTAGGAGAGGAGCTAAAAATGCAACAGCAAAAATCATAATGCCAGTATATAAACTCCATCATAGAAAGGAATTGGAAGGGGCCCTGAAGGCCATCGGGTCCAATCCCTGCTCAATGCAGGATCTTGCAGCAACAGAGAACAAGTTAATTCCTCTTTTGTGTGACTGGCAGCTCTTTAGTCCCCCTTAAACTTCTCTTCTCCAGGCACATGCTGCTCTTGCAACCATTCCTCACAGGACATGTTTTCCAAACGCATCTTGGTCACTGTCCTCTGGACATGCTCTACTTTGTCAATGCCCTTGGGGTAAAATAGGGTGCCCTGTAGCGGGCACAGTACTTCAGATGGAGTCTGACCAGCACAGAATTCCCATGTGGAACTATTCCCTCCTCTGATCTGGCCACGATCGCTCCTGATAAAGCATTTGCTCTTGCAGTAGCCACCACCACATCACACTGCTGCAGGCTCCTGTTCAACTTCCTGTTCAACTGATGCCTGGATCCTTTTTGCATGTTACTGTTGCCAAAGCAGCCCTCTGTGATTGTGCCTTTGATTCTTTATACTTAAATGCAGGTTTAAGTATAAAGTGCATTTGTCTCTGCTGGATTTCATGTTGATTATTTCAGTCCAGCATTACAGCCACATTCCAGTCAAGATGGTTTTGAATTGTGATTCTGTCTTCTATGATGCTAGCTACCCCTCCCAGCTTCATATTATTTGCATATCTGATAAGCATCCCCTCTACTCATTTCTAAAAAAGATTGAACAGCTGAGGAAGGCCTTCGTGAGAGCTCTAAGGTGCTTCACTCGAGACCTCCCTCCAGGTTGACACAGAGGCCTTAAGAAGTGCCCATTAGGGGCAGTTGTTCCACCTGACAGTAGCATTATTTATTTATTTGCTTGATTTATTAAATTTACATCCCACCCTTCCTCCCAGAAGGAGCCTCGGGAGGCAAACAAAAATACCAAAAACATCTTTAAAATATCTTAAAAACAAAACTTCTTTAAAAACAACTTAAAAACATATTTTAAAATAAATCTAAAAACAGTTCCAATGCAGACTGGGCAAAGGTCTCTACTTAAAAGGTTTGTTGGAAGAGGAAGGTTTTCAGCAGGCGCCGAAAAGACAGTGCCGTGATCGACTGGGTATATAAGCGGTAAGACAATAATCCAGACCACATTTTACTGACTTGTAAACAAGGATGTGGGAGAATTTAAGGACATACGAACATCAGAGGAGCCCTGAAGCAGCAGCCGGATCAGGCCCAAGGGGGCCCATCCAGTCCAGCCTCCTCTTCTCAGTAGCCAGCCAGACACCCATTATGGGAAGCCCACAAGAAAGCAGGACCTGGGTGCAAACAGCAACTCTTCCCTCCTGCGGTTCCCAGCAACTGGTATTCAGGCAGAGCATGGTCATCATGGATTGTAGCCATTGACAGCCTTTGCTGAGTAGACCCACTGAAATGAATGAAACTAAGTTAGCCATATCCATTCATTTCAATGGGTTTACTATGAGTAGGACTAGCATGAGATACAACCTACCATGTCCACTGTCTCCTCATGATTTACTGATAACTACCAAAAAAGAAGAGAGGTAAGGCTGGTCTGGCATGACTCCTTGATAAACCCATGCTAGTAACCAATGTATTATTTTCTGGTTTATTGTAACCGGTTTTATTGCATACCCTCAGGCAACCTCTGACTCAGCATTGCTCAGGAATTCCAAGAAACCAAAAAAAGCAGAGAAAACCCTTTTCCTTGATCTCAAAAATCATATTGTGTAAAATTTAGTTATGGTATCTTAAGAGGGGTTCAAGCAAACAACTTTCCAAAATATGTAGTAAATTATGTGTTTATTTTATATTATACCTCACTCTTGGATTATTTTAAAGAAGGGAAGGCTAAAATTTTCCTAAATAAAATAAATAAATAATGTCCCTAAATAAAGTAAATAAATAATAAACAAATAGATGTTCACAAACTGATTACTTAAGTATCTGTTCTAGGATTTTGCCCGGTTATTCACATCAGGCTGACTGGTCTACAGTTCTCCAGATCTGTCCTTTCCCCCTTTTTGGAGATCACTACAACATTTTTCCATCTCTCCAGTCTTCCAGCACCTCATCAGCTCTTTAAGAATTCTCAAACATTACAGACAGTGATTCTGAAAAAAATGTCCACAAGCTGCTTTAGCACCTTGGGACATAATTCATGGACTCATTGAAAGCAGCAAGCTGTTCTCAAAGGATCTTCTTACCTATTTTGGGCTGGAAGTCACTTCTTGTTCTGCTTTTCCCAGGCCAAACACAGATTCCTCTTGCCGTAGGAAACTGAGGCAAAGTAGGAGTTCCACCATCATCTCTCCATCATCTGTCATCTCTTCCCCAGGAGTCAGACTTACCTCTCCCCTTGCTCTGGATACGGCTAGTGAAGCCCTTTTTGTTGTTAGTGTCCCTCAAATGCCTTCTGCCCCCCCCTTACAGGTTTGAGCCATCTCTTGCACTGATCCTTGGCTGTGTGTCCCTTCTTCCATCTCATGAGCACAACCTTCTTCAGTCTCCTCAGAGGCTTCCGGAGGTGCCTCCCACTTTTCCTCCTCATCTGATGAGTTGCTGATTGTGCCTCAGTATTCCACTTTCAGAATCTTCCATGCCTCTTAAACTCCCTCCTCCTCGGAATTTCTAGCCAGGGGATACTACCCAACTTTTCTCTGAGCCCTTTGAAAGTGACTTTTCTAAATGCCAGGGTGCGCATGCCTTGCCATCATGAATTCCCAGATGACACAGTCACTTTCCCCAAAATTCTTGCCACTTTCTCTTCATCAATTAGTTCTTCCCTGTTGGTCAGTACAGATGGGGCCTTCCCTTGTTCTCTCCTTCTCCTTCTGAAAGATGACGTTGTCCACAAGGCAAGGCAAGAACTTAATTGGAGGTTCCATTCCAGTTAGAGTTAGACTTCCAGTAGATGTCAGGTTAGTTGAAATACCCCACACACACACACTCAACTCTTACGGCTCAGCTTTTTGGAAGTTTTGCCATCTGTTTCCAGAAAGGATCACCCAGATCTTCGCCTAGCTGTCTGGAGGATCCTTCTGCCCCCACAATAAAAGTTTTTTGTTTCTCTCACCTTCTATCTTTACCCAAGTGCTTTCAAGAGGGATTTGGGGGCTTTTGCGCTTGTGTTTCCATATTATGCGACACCTTCTGCTCCTTTTCTGCAGGGTCAATTCTTTTTGAATAAGGTATACCCTTCAGTAGCTATAGGCCAAACAAGAGACTCCTCCCACCACATCTCAGTGATGCCCACCAGACTGTACTCCTCTTCCATATTATTAGGATTTCTAGTTCATCCTGCTTGTTTCCTATACTCTTTGCACTCGTTTATAGAAACCTGAGGCTGTGGGCATTGCATCTTCCCAGTTTCCGTGTTGTATTTCCCAGCAAATGATGGGGCACCACCTCCACCCTCCTTTTGTCACACCTGTTCTTATCCCTAACACTTAGTGCTTAGCTCTGTGCTTACCTCCTCCTCCTCCTCCTCCTCCTCGTGCCCTTCCAGAAATAGACCTTGTCTCTTGCCTCGGAATTGTCCATCCTCCCTCATAAGCTGGAGAGTACAGAGGTGTCCCTCAAGCCCTTTCAACAGAGCAGCTGGTTGAAACTTGCTGCATCGCCCATTCTGCCTCCAGGCAGGAAGACAAACACGGCAGCACAGCATGGCATTTCATGGCACGGCACAGCACTGCAGGCACCCTACAGCTCACCACAGCATCTCAGTTTCCCTGTGCTATGCTCTCAGACCTCTCTTCTTGGACTCCTGCCCCACAACCTTCCCTACCAAACTGCCACACAGAATTCTCCAAAAGGGTACCCTAGAGATGGCAAAGGTGCAGATCAGGGCCGATAAGATCATTGTTGTGGGGAGTTGGATCCTGCTGATCCAAAGAAAGGCCTGAGATCTTGAACTTGGAGCTAAAGACAATCAGGAGCAGCAAGCAGAGAAGTGGATAAAATTATGAAGTTACAGAAGTTAAAGTTATGAAGTTACAGAAACAGAGAAAAAAGAGAAAGCGTCTGTCTTGTTGTGTCAGTCCCTCCCAAGCCCTTGGTGTCTGTGTAGAAGGTAACAGCTAAAAAAACCTTAGGTGGTTGCATGGCTGGCAAATGCCTCCTCCCCACTCCCACCCCAGCCTGCAACTTGGGGGGCTGCCAGTGTAGTCAGTCCTGATCTAGGTGGTGGACTGCTGATGGTCTGACTCTGCAGACAGCAGCTTCCAGGCAGCCCCTTGTGCACTCAAAACTCCCCAGATGCACACCTGTCCTCACTGCCACTTTGTCACCGCTGTCTGAGCTCTGGAATGCTGTGCAGACGCATTCGTCTCTCAGGAGGATGAAACGCCTGTCATTGTCCACATTCCTAGCTCCACGTTCTGGCAGTTTCCAAGCATCCTTTGGGCTTCTGTCAGATGACTATGATTTATTTATTTATTTATTATTATTATTATTATTATTATTATTATTACCACCTGCCCTTCACCCAGAGGTCCCAAGGTGGGTTGCAACCATTTTAAAACACATAATTAAAACAGTTAAAAACAAGCTAAACAGCCTAATGTCACAGAAAATAGGGTGGATCCTACAAACACACATCTCAGGTGTCGAAGGCCAGGGAAAAGAGGTCCGCCTTCAGCATTTGCCGAAGGTTGTACAATGAAGTTGTCAGACACACCTCAGTGAGGCGGGAGTTCCACAGATTATGGGCCACCACAGAGAATGCCCTCTCCCAGGCCACCCCCCCCCGAGCTTCCAAGGGTGGCTGAAAGGCCCCCTCTGCTGATCTCAGCACTCGAGAGGGTCTGCAGGGAAGGAGGCCGTCTCTCTGATATCTGGGGTGTACGTCATTTCGGCCTTTAAATGCTAACATGAGCACCTTGAAGTGGGCCCGGAAATGGACTGGCAACCAGTGCAGCTGCTTTAAAGCAGGGCTCATGGGAGTTCTAAAAGGGACTTGCACCAGTAATCTGCCTGCTGCATTTTGGACCAGTGGAAATGTCTGAGTTGTCTTCAAGGGCAGCTGCACGTAGAACGCAGTGCCCGAAAGGGGCTGAAACTGGCGAACCAGCCTCAGCTGGAAAAAGGCACTCCTAGCCACTGAGGCCACCTGAACCTCCAGTGACAGTGTTGGATCAAGCAGTACCCCCAGGCTGCAGATCTGCTCCTTCAAGTAAAGAGCAACCACATCCAGAACAGGCCATCTTCCCACCTCCTGGACATGAGAACTCTGGACACATAATATCTCCGTCTTTTCAGGATTCAGCCTCAGTTTACCCACATCCAGCACATCACTGCCTCGAAGCACCAGTCCAATACCTTAATCACCTCTCTTGATTCAGATGGAACAGAGAGATAGAGCTGGGTGTCATATGCTGCATATTAATGACACCTCACTCCAAATGTCCTCATGACAGTTCCCTGCAGCTTCATATAGGTGTTAAATAGCAAGGAGGACAAGATGGAACCCTGTGGAACAGCACAGGACACCTCCCATGTGCCAAACCATAGCCTCCCATAGCTACTTTTGGAAGCGCCCCTGGAGGTATGAGCAGAACCACTAGATCACACTGCCTCCTACCTCCACCTCCACCTCCCTGAGGTGCTTCAGAAGAATAACATGGTCAACAGTATCGAAAGCTGCTGAGAGATCAGGGAGAACAGGCAGGGTCGCATTCCCCCTATCTCTCTTCCAATAGATGTCATCAACCAGGGCGACCCAGGCGGTTTCAGTACCAAGGCCAGACCTGAAGCCAGACTGGAACGGATCCAAGTAATCAGTTTCCTCCAAGCATGCTTGAAGTTGGACCGCCACCACCTTCTCAAGCACCTTGTCCAAAAAGGAGATATTTGCCACTGGCAATAGTTGTCTAACATAAGGACATAAGAAGAGCCTGCTGGATCAGGCCAGTGGCCCATCTAGTCCAGCATCCTGTTCTCACAGCGGCCAACCAGGTGCCTGGGGGAAGCCCGCAAGCAGGACCCGAGTGCAAGAACACTCCCCCCTCCTGAGGCTTCCAGCAACTGGTTTTCAGAAGCATGCTGCCTCTGACTAGGGTGGCACAGCACAGCCATCATGGCTAGTAGCCATTGATAGCCCTGTCCTCCATGAATTTGTCTAATCTTCTTTTAAAGCCATCCAAGCTGGTGGCCATTACTGCATCTTGTGGGAGCAAATTCCATAGCTTAACTATGCGCTGAGTAAAGAAGGACTTCCTTTTGTCTGTCCTGAATCTTCCAACATTCAGCTTCTTTGAATGTCCACGAGTTCTAGTATTATGAGAGAGGGAGAAGAACCTTTCTCTGTCCACTTTCTCAATGCCATGCATAATTTTATACACTTCTATCATGTCTCCTCTGACCCGCCTTTTCTCTAAACTAAAAAGCCCCAAATGCTGCAACCTTTCCTCGTAAGGGAGTCGCTCCATCCCCTTGATCATTCTGGTTGCCCTCTTCTGAACCTTTTCCAACTCTATAATATCCTTTTTGAGATGAGGCGACCAGAACTGTACACAGTATTCCAAATGCGGCTGCACCATAGATTTATACAATGGCATTATGATATCGGCTGTTTTATTTTCAATACCTTTCCTAATTATCGCTAGCATGGAATTTGCTTTTTTCACAGCTGCCGCACACTGGGTCGACATTTTCATCGTGCTGTCCACTACAACCCCAAGGTCTCTCTCCTGGTCGGTCAATGCCAGTTCAGACCCCATGAGCGTATATGTGAAATTAAGATTTTTTGCTCCAATATGCATAATTTTACACTTGTTTATATTGAATTGCATTTGCCATTTTTCCGCCCATTCACTCAGTTTGGAGAGGTTTTTTTGGAGTTCTTTGCAATCCCTTCTTGTTTTAACAACCCTGAACAATTTAGTGTCATCAGCAAACTTGGCCACTTCACTGCTCACTCCTAATTCTAGGTCATTAATGAACAAGTTGAAAAGTACAGGTCCCAATACCGATCCTTGAGGGACTCCACTTTCTACAGCCCTCCATTGGGAGAACTGTCCGTTTATTCCTACTCTCTGCTTTCTGCTTCTTAACCAATTCCTTATCCACAAGAGGACCTCTCCTCTTATTCCATGACTGCTAAACTTCCTCAGAAGTCTTTGGTGAGGTACCTTGTCAAACGCTTTTTGAAAGTCTAAGTACACTATGTCCACTGGATCACCTCTGCTTGTTGACACTCTCAAAGAATTCTAATAGGTTACTGAGACAGGACTTTCCCTTGCAGAAGCCGTGCTGGCTCTGCTTCAGCAAACCTTGTGCTTCTATGTGCTTCGTTAATCTAGCTTTAATAATACTTTCTACCAGTTTTCCAGGGACAGAAGTTAAGCTAACTGGCCTGTAATTTCCGGGATCCCCTCTGGATCCCTTTTTGAAGATTGGCGTTACATTTGCCACTTTCCAGTCCTCAGGCACGGAGGAGGACCTGAGGGACAAGTTACATATTTTAGTTAGCAGATCAGCAATTTCACATTTGAGTTCTTTGAGAACTCTCGGGTGGATGCCATCCGGGCCTCGTGATTTGTCAGTTTTTATATTGTCCATTAAGCCTAGAACTTCCTCTCTCGTTACTACTATTTGTCTCAGTTCCTCAGAATCCCTTCCTGCAAATGTTAGTTCAGGTTCAGGGATCTGCCTTATATCTTCCACTGTGAAGACAGATGCAAAGAATTCATTTAGCTTCTCTGCAATCTCCTTATCATTCTTTAGTACACCTTTGACTCCCTTATCATCCAAGGGTCCAATCGCCTCCCTAGATGGTCTCCTGCTTTGAATGTATTTATAGAATTTTTTGTTGTTGGTTTTTATGTTACACTTCTGGGTCCAGGGAGGTCTTCTTAAGGAGGGGACGCATCACCACCTCCTTCAAGGCAGATGGTACCTCCCCCCCGCATCCATTTGATACCCCAGAGCACCCATCCTGCCTTCTGCTCTGGTTCTTCCAGATGTAGTGCCGTTGGGGTGGCCAGCTAGATACAGCACCATGGACAAGCCAGCCAGATGTCAACAGCTCTGGTCATCATGCTGACCTCTAAAGCACCATGAGGATGAGTTCAGAGGGTGGGGAGGACATGAGCCATCATGCACAACCAGCAGTGGCAGCTCTATCTGCCTCCATCTTGCTATGGAAGGCCCATCACGGCGCAGCAGCAGAGCACCAGCTTTGCACGCAGTCCCCAATGGCAGCATCTCCAGGCAGGGGGTGGAAAAGGCTCCCTCCCTGAAACCTGGAGAGCCATTGGTGCCAGCTGGTGGCTGGCATGCTGCGCTGGATGGACCAAGGGTCTGGCTTGGCGTGTGGAGGCTTTCTGTGTTGTTCTCTTCTGTACCCGGTGATGACAGCAGGCAGGGAGCTGCAGGACCCCAGGAAGCTTCCAGGCTGACCTTGGGCCAGCCACTGTGCCTCAATCTGCCTTGACCTGGGATTGAAGGGGGCATTCTGCATGCCAGCCTGCGCTGGCGTGGGAGGAAGGAAAGCATTAAGAAGTGTAATTAGCATGCAGAGATAATTAGAACCTGCTGTGAGGTTCTTGCCACCTGGCTTACAGGTTTCTGCCTCTGACTTCCAGGGAGGCCAACACTGACACTGGACTGGCCCTTGACTAGCCCTGGGTAGTTGCCCAGTGCCCTGCTCCTGCAGCCAAGCTCAGCAACAGAAGCTGTGGGCCTTCAGCATCCATAGATGTCTAGTGCCAAAGGCCTTGAATTGGGCCCTGAGATTCTTCTCACAATATAATGAATTTTTGGGGGCCAACAAATGACCAGTCAATTGGCAAATGTTTTTGATTGATCAAATAGCCACATTTATTTCTCCACCTGTCTAAGGCGTTGTACACCACCCACTTGCATAAAAACATCCAGGCAGTGCACAACATAAAAATTAGCAGCTCTTTGCTATTTCTGCTGCCCACCCCCCTTCCTGGCTGATGTCCCTCACAAATGCAGTGGAGCCAGAGCCTGCAGGAAACAAGGGCCAGTGAGCAGCCCTGTGAGAAGCAAAGAGCTGCAGGGACAGCGGAGGCTGCACACGGGAGGCGGGCGTTGAGGGAGGGAGACATGGGCCTGACAGGTGTTCCCTTTCCCCACAGGCTCTGCCGAGGAAAGAAGTGTGTACAGAAAGGCCTGCGCTGAGATGTCTGGTGCCAGCCCCAGAACAAGACGCCCGAGCGCCTCTGATGCAGCTGCTTCCGAGTTAATTACGCACCCCGGGCTCTTCGGGAAATTCAAGCTGGCCCAGCCACCTGTGCTGGGTAAAGACATCAACCTCATCCTCACCCTGGCCAATTTAGCCACCTCACCAAAGACTGTGACTGTCAACCTGAGCGTGTCGACTGTCCTGTACACACGGACAGCAATCAAAGAGATCCTGAAGGAAGTGACCAATGTCAGCCTTGGTGCTAAAGAAGGTAGGCAGTACGTCAGGGAAAGTGAGTGTCTGCCTGATGGCACCAGGAGCTGCTCAGGAGCAAAACCAGCTCAGCCACTTTTTGCAAGGATCACGGGGCCCCACCCACTCCCCATTCAGCATCCCCACCTTGCCCCCGTGGGACTTCCATGCGCAAGAGCTATTGCAAGGCTCCTCTTGCTCAGTTGCCACTAGAGACAGTTGCAGACAAATGCAGCCCAGCAGGTGAAGTGCTGTGCACAGCAATAAGAGGCTTGGCCCAAGGGTGGGAGTGTTTCTCAGGCCTTCCCATCCCCATTAACAGGTCCACCAGTCCTGGTCCTGTGGGAGAAAGCAGTGCCCAGGTGTGGGTCTCTCAGACCCCGGTCACTCAGCATGGCTTCAACAGAGCAACCATGTGCCCAGCTCAGGGGCTCTGTGTGTGCGTTCGCGCATGCACCCAGGGTTAATGTCCAGAGTGCAGCAGTAAACAGCTCCCAGCGTGGGAAGAAAATGATGGGGGGACTTGGGGCAACAGGGGGCCTAAAGGGGTGCCAGTGCCCAGCCAGAATGCCTGGCCTAGGAGCCGGCCCCACTCAGGTGATTCAAGGCAGGCTGCTTGTCTGGGCAACTGGAGAGCAAAGCTGGAGGCTCATGACTGAGCGACTGATTTTATTTAAAAGCATTTCTGAACCACTTAATATTTTAAAATCTCTACATTGTGTACAATATAAAAACAAACAGTGTCATTAAAAATACAACCTAAAACCAATAAAACTGCAGGACAGGAGCATCTAAAAAGAAATAAAACAGGGATTCTGGGGATGTGAACAGGACCAATCTGGAAAGCCTGGACCACAAGAGAAGTCTCTACAAGTCATTACATGTGTCACTGAGGAAGGTCAGCTTCTTCCTCCTGGCTCCTGCCCTCAGGCCGAGGGCCCTAGTCTAGACGGGCATTCTGTGCTCTTGGGGGCTCCCTCACTGAAGGCAGTGAAGAGGGTCTGAAGAGAGCACCTTCTCTTTTGCATGAAGTAACTGGATGGTGCCAGGGACCTTGATGGGGGGCATCTGAGAAAGGACCTTGACTCTCCCCCCCCTGCCCCCCCATCCCTTCTAACTTTCAGAGAAGCACCTCCCAGTGCGAATCACATACGGCCACTATGGGGCATCTCTGACCGACGACAAGAAGCTCCTGGTGACGGCCTTGTGTGACGTCGCAGAGGGCGTGAAGCTGTTGGTTGAGAAGGCCATCACCTTGGAGAGTCCGAACATCTCCATCACGGTAAGCAGTGCCTTTGCAGGGAAGTGCAGCCTGGGCGCACAACAGGAGCCAAGAGACACCCCAGACTGCCCCCGTCCTCATGGCCTGACCCCTCCAGCAGCCCACCAGCAGTCATTTCCAAGCCAGTTACCTGGGGAAGAAGCCACGTGTATTAAAAAGTGCAGTGATGATATTGCGTTTATTACTTCTGGGGGTTACAAACCACTGAAGGAGTCAAAGACACTACATTGTGATAACTGTCCTTGGGCTGCTGACTGACAGCTGGGATGGCTGGCACAAGTCCCACCTGCCCCCTACACACACATTTGTGAGGGTGGCCAATGAATGCTTCTGGTGCCTTACCTGCAGAGTAAATTTCTGCAGGGGCGGTTTGCTTTGCCCTGCATGTCAAGCTGACCTTCCTGCTGTGTCCTGCTGCTGCTGTTGTTGATAACGATGTTGATGACGACAGTGATGATGATGAGGCCTAATTTAGAGGGTATTTTCCAGCCTCCAGACCCAAAACAAGAGGGGCCGAGTTTAGAGTCACATTAGCACAGAGCATGCGCTTCGGCTGCAGGCTGCCCTCCCCATCTCCCCCCAATAAGTCCAAGAGGCCTTTCTGTGGCACTTGCAAATCCTGCCTCATCTGCTCATCCTTGATGTATTTATTTTGTTTCTAAATATGTTTGTATACCACTGTATTGTTAAAAACGTCTAAGTGGTTTACAAGTTAAAAAAACAACCATACAATACAAACATTAAAAATACAATAAAATCAGATGTTGCATCATGGGGCACCATCCCAGAATGCAACAGCATGTCTGCTCATAAGGGACCTTCCTGAGGAGGGGGCTGCAAGGACTGAAGCCCACCTGAGGGTTAATTATGCCGCCTGGCAATTGCAAGGCCTCCAGTTCTGATCAAGGGCCGCCAAACTGGGCACAACATTTTCCACACCTTTAGCTTGTTGCATTAACAGCTGGACTGTGGTGATGGTGGGGGAAGAGAGCGTAACCCTCTGCCCCTGCTGATCACAGGGCGGTGGTGGGGTGGGGTGCTATTTGTGCCAGGAGGAAAGCGCTCATTGGTGCCAATATTTAAAGGCTTAAACATGTGAATAGTTTGTGAGAAGGTGTGAGGGTACCGCTAGGGGACCCCGGTCCTCCTGGTGCTAGCGTGGGCTTCCCTAGTTTGCTCTGGGGAAGGGAGCCTGTCGCCTGCCCAAATTTCAGCTAGCGGCTAGAGGGCTCCTGGAGTTGCTTGGAGGGCTGAGTGGTTTCTTCCTGGCTGCAGGTCCCCCCCGGTGTTGTCACAAACAAGCCAATCACGGTGGAGATCGCCTATGCCAACCCACTCCCGGAGTCAGTGGACAGCTGTGTGCTTCTCGTGACGCTCATGGGACAGGCCGTCAAGATCAAGTAAGTGCAGGGGGGAGGGGGCATTGGGAGGGGGGCTTGTGCAGGGAGGAGCTGCGGCCCTGGCATAGAAACAAGCCCCTCCCACAGCCATATGGGTGCTTGTCCATGGAGCAGCCAGTGGGTGGGGCTTTTCTGGAAGACTGGGGGGTCCTTTCTAAGCATTCATTGTTCCCAGATGGGCGGGGTGGGGGAAGAACCCCTCAGCTGTCATCAGCTAGTAGGGAGGAGCAGGGAGACCTTCCACCCAAGCAGCTTCACTGAGCCCCGGGTGCAAGAGAAGCTGCCCTGCTGTAGGAGGGGCCCTTCGGCACCACCACCACCACAAAGGCCACTGCAGTATGCCTGGTTCATCACCAGCCATGGCAGCGCAGCGGCGGCGGCAGCACCAAAGCACCTCTCATCCTTTGTGGCAGCCAGGTGGCCAGCCAACTCCCCCCCCCCAGGACTGTGCCTTTGCCAGTGGGTAGAGCTGCTCCTGCATCCTGGGGGCCACCAATCCTCTGGGATCCCTCATCTCTCTCTTTCTCTCTGTCTCTCCCTTTTGTTTCAGTGTGGCAGGGCTGGCAGCTGGGGAGAAATCCAAAATCTACTTCGAGTTCACGCCACGCAGCACAGGGGCCATGCAGCTGCACGTCGACTTCTCTTGCAACAAGTTCCAGCACATCAAGGGATTTGTGCTCATGAACGTGGCCCCAGCCGGGCCCCTGTGATTCATTCAGGGCGAGGGGCTAAGGGGTGTGCGCCTGCCTGTCCTGTTCCTGCGCTGCTATTAAAAGCTTTCTTCCTATGCAGAAAAGTGGCCTGTTTGTTCTGAGGGACATGGGGGCCAACAGCACGTCTCATGGGTGAGGTGGGGGGGGCCCTCCTGTTCCTCTGGCGATCTTTGGGCTGCCTACCTGGGCAAGGCCCTGTGTTCAGGAACTGGGTGAATCCCCCCGCTCCGGCCTGTCCAAGGCACAGAGCCACCTCTTCTAGCAAACCAGGGGGCCCTTGTGCAGTCATCAGCTGGGACGCTGTGGTGCCTGTTGGGTCCCTGGGGAGGAGGCATGATCCTGCTCTTGTTCCTGGCCACATTGCGCCAGCTGCTGCCACAGGGCTGGAGACATAAGCTGGGCCCTGGGAAGGGATGAAGCACAGCTGGCTGCAGGAGGCGCTTCCAAGGGCCAGGTTGAGAGGGCCGGCTGTGGCTTCCGTGGCTGTCCAGGCACCAGGGGGTGAAAGCTGCCTCCCCCAGGGACCAGCCTGGCCCTCATCCTCACCTCTCTCCAGCTACCCCACCAGGGCACTTGGCAGGGGGAGGGAAGGAGACGCCACAAAGGATGGGGGGACGTTGTTCCCTTGTGGGCAAAGGACCTCAGAAATGGGCTTCCCCACACATTGCCTCCTGCTGCTGCTCAACCAGTTGCTTATTCCGCTACTGTCACCACAGCAGCTTTTGCAGGAAGAGCAGCCAGAAGTCTTCCACTTGAGCAACCAAGCAGGTAGGCCCACTTGGTGCCACCACCAATACCGGTCGGATGCAAGGCAACCAGTCACGTAGGCCCATAAATGCTGACTAGATAATAAGCCCCCCAGGACTCTTACAAGGAAGGACCATAGGCAAATCTGTATAAAAAGGAACTAATTAGGAATGTATGGCAGAGGGACATTACAAATCCCTCGATCCACACTCCGGCACGCAATTCCTTCCCCTTTGTTGCTAGCGTGGCTTCTGAGAGGCAGTGAGAGCATCCCCCTTTGCAGGGGTTGAAGGGTATGGAACCAGGTTGAGGCAGGCAGTGGGACCCGGCTCTCTCCTCTCAGGGTGCAGGCGAGGGCAGCCATATTGGAAGAGAGAGAGAGAGACAGAAAGTGCCACCTGTGAAAGGCAGAGAGTCTGCCTGCCTCAGCCTTTCACCCCAGTAAGCGCCATCCCTGCCTGGCCAGGCTCTAGTACTCACCACTGGAGAAGCCTCTTCTTCCTTGTGCCCTCTTGGCTCTACCCACACCTCAACCCCCTCCTCCCCGCTATGCAGCAGCTCTTACTTCATGACCAGCCCCAAGTGCCTGCTCTGCTGCAATAATAAACTGTGCATACCTGACTATAATAACAATAATTAAGCCTAATGGCTGTGCTAAGGTGAGAAAGGACATGGTCACCCAGCAGACTGGCTCAACTGGATCTCAGCTGTTTTGCGTCAGTGGGGTGTTGAAGTGCCGTTTCCAAACTAGGACAACCAGGATTCAAGAGTGGCACAAGGCCATCCCAGCCCGCTGACACTTGCCTTCAGCTGGCAACCACCTTTACACGGGAGAGGAACAGTGCCGTCACTAGGCAGGTGCACAGGCACAGGGCCCAGGACGAAGGGGGCCCTGAAATGGATTTGCTGAAATGAAAATTATTTATAAACAATTGTTATATCATATTTGTTTTATTATTATTTTTCCCCCCCAAAAAAATTAAGGGGCCCAAAAATAAAACCTTGCACAGGGCACATGAAAAGCTAGTTACGCTACTGGAGAGGAAGAAAAGGCACAAATCAGAGTGATGGGCTCTCTCGAGCCCAGCTCAGGGAAGAGGAGCTCATTGCCATCGGGTGTGATGGTGATGGTCATCACCACCTCCAATTTGGATAATAATAATAATAATAATATTTGTTTGTCGCCTATCTGGCAAATAGCCACTCTAGGCGACGTACATTAAAATGAGATAAAATACAACAATATCAAATGCAGACATATTAATAACAGTAGAGAAAAGTACTGGACAGTCATCAATACATATAAAAACAATTATATTAGCAGCATATGATAGATGGTAAAATCATGAACATTTACCCTTCCCAAGGACCTCAAAGGCCTGTTGGAAAAGCCACGTCTTCAGGGCCTTGCGGAATACCTCTAGGGAAGGGGCATGTCGAAGATCACATGGGAGGGAGTTCCAGACAGTGGGGGCCACCACAGAAAAGGCTCTCTCCCTAGTACCCACCAACCTAGCTGTTTTGGTTGGCGGGATTGCGAGAAGGCCTTGAGTGGCTGATCTAGTTGGGCGGCATAATTGGTGGCGGTGGAGGCGCTCTTTCAGGTAAGCTGGGCCGAAAACGTACAGGTTTACATTCACATATAGGAACATCACACTCCCCCTGCCAATTTTATCCTCACAACAACCCTGTGAGGTAGTTTAGGCTCACCTAACTGCCCCAAAGTTACCTAGTGAGCTTCCCTTCATGGAGGGTCCATTACCCATCACTGGCCACCTCCATGTCCAGAGACAGATGTCAGGGACAAACTAATTTAGAGAGTGGTGGTGGTGGAAGAGGCAGTGGTCTCCCATCATGAACTGGAGCACCTGGCTGACCACTGTTGGGAACGGGATGCTGGATTCTGCAGTGCCTCCCTCTGATGCCTCAAGGCAACCCTCCACAGACGTCTGAAGGGGGGTTCAGTGTGTATGCATGTCCGTGTGCACGCACAAACACCTGTGTGTTTGAAACAGCAAAAAGTGGCCTTCTAGATGGAGCACCAGCTTCATTCCAGGGGACTCTAACCAGTGTGGCAAAGTGGTTAGGGGGCTGGACTATGACCTGGGAGCCCAGGGTTCAAATTCCCACTCAGCCATGAAGTTCACTGGGTGACCTTGAGCTAGTCACTGCCTCTCAGCCTAGCCTACCTCACAGGGTTGTTGTGAGGATAAAATGGAGAGGGGGAGAACTAGATTTATTTGTTTATTTATTATATTTAGACCCCGCCTTTCTTTCCCCATGGAACCCAAGGTGGTCTACATGTTCCCAGGCGCTCTCCCATCCAGGCACTCACCAAACACAAACCTGCTTAGCTTCAGTGAGGTGGTGGCCTCATGTGCCTTCAGACCATAGCCTGGGACACAGCCAGATATGCCACCTTGAGCTCCTTGTTGGAAAGGCCAGACATAAATGCAATAATTAAATAAATTTGCATAAATAAATTTGCTCAAGATCCTCACTGTGCCAGCTGGCAGAAATTGGGCCCAGGTGCTTGGCCCCACCAGCCAGGCCAGGCCAGCGGCCCACTGGAGGCCAGGTCTCCTCACCAAGCTCTCTTACCCAAAGGGCTTTGCCTCACGGCTCCTGTTGTGACAAAGCCAGGCATTAACCTTGGGACTGGTGGGCAGGCTCAGGCTAGGGAGGGGAGAAGGGCAAGGTCGCAATCCCCCATCCCCCAGTGACTGAGGAAGCACCAACCACTCCCCCCTCCACTGTGGCAAGGTCAGGGCCGCCTTCTCAAATGGCCCCTGGAGGGACATTGCCCCTCTGGATGCTGAGGGATTGCCACGGATTGCTCCCCCAGAATGAAGGAAAAGTCTCCCAAACACAGCATCTCTCCAGCCTTGTCAAGCTGCCGACAAGGGCCCCACTCCCTCCCGAGGCCCAGATCAAAGGGAAGCAGCCAGATGGGTGTCACTCAGGGCCCCATCCAGGGCACCCCATCTGGAGAGGGGGCTCCTTCCTGATTCAAGCCCTCAGGACCAGCCAGCTGCCCAGGATCCCTTGGAAGGCAGGAAAGGCAACGTGGCCCACCCTCCATCTCTCCAGCACAGGGTGGCCTTTCCCACGCCCACCCCAAAGGCACTGCTGTCAGCTGGGCTGCCTCCTCCCCCACCCACCCCAGACCTGAGGGGAAATAATAAACCATCACAGCCAGTTTCCTCCCTCTCACTGACAGGGGCAGCCCCTCTGGAGTCCCATCACACCGCCTCAAGTGCCCTGGCTGCAGGGGCCTGGAGCATAGGGCTAGGCTCCAGAGATGCCCGCTGGTGAACAGCACCCTTGCCAGCCCCTCCATGGCTGTCACTGGCCGCAGCAAGCTGAGCCTGCAGGCAATGTGTGGCAGCCAGGTGCATGCCAGGTGCCTGGGGCAATTCATGCTGCTCTTTCACCCTTGGTGCTCAGGACTGTAGCAGCTTGTGTGGAAACAGCACACTTCAAAACAAGCAGAGCCCTGCTTTGCATGCAGAAGGTCAAGGGCCAGTCTGCAGCTTCTCCAGGAACAGCTGGAAAAACCTCTCTGTCTACTTCCTCCATACCACCCTCTGCCATGTCACCTCCTCCTCGCCTTTTCTCTAAACTTAAAGCATGGAGGCAGAGCAGCCATTGTGGCTCCTAGTCACTGATAGTCTTATCCTCCTTGAATTAGTCTAACCCTCTTTTAGAGCCATCCACGTTGGTGGCCACCACTGCCTCTTGTGGGAGCAAATTCCATAGTTTAACAACACGCAATGTGAAGAAGACTTTCTTTTGTCCGTCCTGAATCTACCAACATTCAGCTTCACTGGATGTCCAGGAGTTCTAGAATCATAGAATCATAGAGTTGGAAGGGGCCTATAAGGCCATCATAGAATCATAGAGTTGGAAGGGGCCTTGTAGGCCATCGAGTCCAACCCCCTGCTCATAGCAGGAAATCCACAGCTAGAGCATCTCCCGCAGATAGCTGTCCAGCCTCTGCTTGAAGACATCCAGCGAAGGGGATCCCACCACCTCCCTAGGCAGTCGGTTCCATTGCCAAACTGCCCTTACTGTCAAGAAGTTCCTTCTAATGTCCAATCTGAATCTACGCTCCTGCAACTTAAAACCATTAGACCTAGTCCTACCCTCTGGGGCAGCAGAGAACAAATCTGTACCCTCCTCTATGTGACAGCCCTTCAGGTACTTAAAGAGTGCAATCATGTCACCCCTCAGCCTTCTCTTCACCAGACTGAACATGCCAAGTTCCTTCAACCTTTCCTCATAAGACTTGTTCTCCATACCGGCTATCATCCTCGTCGCCCTCTTCTGAACCCACTCCAACTTGTCTATATCTTTCTTAAAATGAGGGGCCCAGAACTGAACGCAGTATTCCAGATGAGGCCTGACTAATGCAGAATATAGTGGGACTATTACTTCCCTCGACCTGCAAACTATAGCTCTGTTTATGCAGCCCAAAACCGCGTTTGCCTTTTTTGCCACAGCATCACACTGCTGGGTCATGTTCAACTTGCGATCCACTACAATTCCAAGGTCCTTCTCACACGCACTACTGCTAAGCCGGGTATTTCCCATCCTGTACCCATGCATTTTGTTTTTGTGGCCTAAATGCAGAATCTTGCGTTTGTCTTTATTGAATTTCATTTTATTAATTTCAGCCCAATTTTCTAGTCTATCCAGGTCCCTTTGGATTTTATTCCTGTCTTCCATTGTGTTAGCTATCCCTCCCAGTTTCGTATCATCCGCAAACTTCATAAGGCTTCCCTCCACCCCATCATCTAAGTCATTGATAAAAATGTTATATTCTAGTGTTATAAGAGAGGGAGGGAGGCTTTTCTGTCCACTTTCTCTATGCAACCCATAATTGTATACACTTGTAACATGCCACCTTTTCCTCACCTTTTCTAAAATGCCCCAAATGCTGCAACCTTTCCTCACAGGGGAGCCGCTCCATCCCGTGATCACTGTGGTTGCCTTTTCTGAATTATATCCAGCTCTACAACATCCTTTCTGAGGTGAGGCAACCAGAACTGTACACAGTATTCCACATGCCGCCACACCATAGATCCAAATATATATATTTATATATTTGTATATTTGTTTTTAATGTTTTTAGTTATTGTAAACTGCCCAGAGAGCTTCAGCTATGGGGTGGTATATAAATACAAATAAATAGATAAAGGCATTATGATTTGGGCAGTTTTATTTAAGTGAACGGGCTCATTTTTTATTTTTTTTTAGTTGTCCTATTTTGGAAGGAAACAGCTGGTATAGCGCAGTGGGGAGGAGAGCCTGGCTGGGAGTCCAGAGCCTGTGAGTTCAAATCCCCACTCGTGTCTCCTGAGTGCAAAGGGCCAATTAAAGACCACCCCCACAGTGAGTGGCTCAGGAGTTACATGCCTGCCACCTGTGCAGCCGTGGGCAAGCTGCATAGTCCCAAGGAGCCCAGTTGCCCCCCAACTGGCTGTTGCGGACAAGGAAGGCGCTGGCTTGTGCAGCTCTGGCAAGCTGAGCAGGCCTAGCCAGCTGGGGAGGACTAGCCTCAGAGGGAGGCAATGGTAAACCCCTTCTGAATACCGCTTACCACAAAAACCCTATTCATAGTGTAGCCATAAGTCGGGATCGACTTGAAGGCAGTCCATTTCCATTTTCATTTTGGAAGGAAAGCTTCACTGGGATGGTCAATTTGCCTCTTGTCCTGAAGGACAACCTGCACTCACTTGCCCTCCTTGCCTCATTCTTCACAGCTGCAGCACTGCCCCAAGTGTTTAGTCAGGAAAAGTAGCCCAGCCCCCCTACGATGCACAGCCATAGTAGTATACATTATAGTATGGGAGAGCTCAGAATCACAGAGTGGGAAGGGGCCTATAAGGCCATCCAGGCCAACCCCCTGCTCAATGCAGGTATCCAAATTAAAGCATACCTGACAGGTGATTGTCCAGCTGCCTCTTGAATGCCTCCAGTGTGGGAGAGCCCACCACCTCCCTAGGTCATTGGTTCCACTGTCATACCGCTCTAACATTTAGGAAGTTTTTCCTGACGTTCTGATGTTTATCTGTTTTTATAACCATATGATATTATTGTAACCTGACCTGGGGCCTCATGGTGAAGGGCAAGTGAAAAATCTTATAAACGTGAGCATACATACTATGGATTGAAGTCAGAGAGATTATCAGGGAAGAATGCAAAAAGATAATACCTCTAGTTAAAAAGAGAGAAAGACCTCAATCCACTTCCTGTGTAGCTTGAAAGAATTTGGTAACATGTGCCTCTGAGCATACCATCACTCTGGCCACTGGAGCTCTGTCAGGGGAATAGGAGTCTCCTCTCAGCACCCTTCACAAACTATACTTCCCAGGATTCTTTGAGGGAAGCCATGACTGTCTAAAATGAAATAAAGGTCTGGTGTGGGTGTGGTCCCCTGATTAGGCAAGCCCAGCAGCTGTGAGTCTGGTTTTTAGAACACTGACAGTTGGTTCTTACTGAGCATGCCTGACGTTATCATTGAGTTCCATGTAAAACTTTTTAAATTAATTAAAAATCAGCCAGGCATTTTTTAAAAAATTTAAACTGCAGAAGATGAAGGTCAGAGTATGGGGCAAGGTAGGTAAAAGGTTTACAGGATTAAATTAATTTTTAATTAATTTCAACAAATTATGAGAACTCTGACAGAAAAAAGTCCAAAAAGGGTCTGGGTTTTTTCCTCTCTTTTTGCACTTTGAACTCTCGAATCTCTCTGACTGTTTTGTGTATCACCATGAAAAATTTAGAAGGTTGTTAAGCAAGCATTTCTGAGTTCAGGTCTATAGGTTTTGTAAGGTTTTGTTTTGAAATGACCTTATGGGAAGCATCAGAATGGCATGGGGGTATTTTCAATTTAACATTGTGGAATGCGAAAAATCCACACTGGCTATAGTATACAGCCACTCTTGTGGCTGTATAATCCCAATTCCAAAGAAAGGGGATCCCAGGGAATGCAGTAATTATCGAATGGTTGCCTTAATATCCCATGCAAGTAAAGTAATGCTCAAGATTCTACAACAAAGGCTCTTACCAGATTTGGAGCGAGAAATGCCAGATGTCCAAGCTGGGTTTAGAAAAGGAAGAGGTACCAGAGATATCGCAAACATATTTATTTATTTATTTATTGCATTTATATACCACCCCATAGCTGAAGCTCTCTGGGGAGTTTACAGCAATTTTAAAAACTTAAAAACAAATATACAAATTTAAAAACACATTTTTAAAAAACAATTTAAAAACACATGCTAAAGTGCCTGGGAGAAGAGGAAAGTCTTGACCTGGCGCTGAAAAGATAACAGTGTTGGCACCAGGTGCACCTCGTCAAAGAAATCATTCCATAATTTGGGGGCCACCACTGAGAAGGCCCTCTCCCTTGTTGCCATCCTCTGAGCTTCCCTCTGAGATGGTTGTAGGAGAACCCCCAAGCTACGAACCTGCTCCTTCAGGGGGAGTGCAACCCCATCCAGGACAGGTTGGACATCCACCATCCGGTCAGAAGAACCACCCACTGGCAGCATCTCAGTCTTGTCTGGATTGAGCCTCAGTTTATTAGCCCTCACCCAGTCCATTGCCGCAGCCAGGCACCAGTTCAGCACATTGACAGCCTCACCTGAAGAAGATGAAAAGGAGAAATAGAGCTGTGTGTCATCAGCATACTGATGGCAACGCACTCCAAAGCTCTGGATGACTGCACCCAATGGTTTCATGTAGATGTTGAACAGCATGGGGGACAGAACTGACCCCTGTGGAACCCCATACTGGAGAGTCCAGGGTGCCAAGCAATGTTCCCCAAACACCACCTTCTGGAGGCGACCCACCAAGTAGGAGTGGAACCACTGCCATGCAGTCCCTCCCACTCCCATGTGCATTACAAATTGCATTGCATCTTTAAGCTTCCTGAACATGCCTGCCTATCTTTCTCCCTTGCAGTGGCAGCTCCTGCTGCTGTGTCTTCCAAGGTTGTTTTCAGTGCCAAAATCACTCCAAACCTAAAGCCAGCTTGAAAGGAGTCCAGATAACTGGATGAATCCATTTCACCCAAGAGCAGCTGGAGGTAACCAGCCACCCCCTCATAACTACCTTGCCCTCATTAGCGAGGTTGGCTCTGAGGCAGTTGTTATCAAGCCCCCCCCACGTCCCAAGGAACTCAGCCCCCCCAGCAATGACACATTTCTCACCCCCTTGATCCACACAGCCAAACTCTTCTGGCTAGCTCTTTATCAGCCAAGAAGGGCAGAGATCAAGAGGGCATGTAATGGGCTAGATCCCTTCAAGTGTTTTGTCTACATCCTCAACATGCAACGATGGGCTCATTCACATGGGAGCTGAACTTCGCAGTTAAGATGCAGCTTTTGCCATCGTGACAGATTTGCAAGGTTCACACTTCCTACCTTCAAATCCACTGTTTTTCTTTCACACAAGTAGGCATTCCTCTGGAAAGGTTTAGTATAGCTGTTTCCTTGTGACCCCGCCCCTAATTTTAAAAGTTTAATCCCTCCAGAGTATCAATATTGCTAATGGAGAAGGGGAGGGTTTATGTCAGTTTCATTGTTTCTTGTCAATTTCACGCCTCTCTGTCTGAAGCCAAGAGAGAGTGGGGGTTCAATTGACAGAAAACTGTATGAAACTGCATAGAGGGGGGAGTGAGTGAAAGGCAAAGTAGGCAGTGGCTGAAGCAGCTTTTGCAGGTTGCAGAGAGAGAGAGAGCGGGCGATGGGGCATAAGAGAGCCCGCCCACTAAAAAAACATCAAGGCAAAGCGCCTACATGGAGGAGCACAGCAAAGCTGAGATGGTTTTTCCTTTCCTTTTTGCATTATAATTGGATTGGGTTGATACGGGAAAACTGTGTGATAGCTGCTGACTCCCTGCAACATCATGTGAACCATGAAAATTAAATGGGGATGCAAGTAGCACCAGACTCACATTAAGTTGCCGTGTGAACGAGCTCAATAACAACTTTTCCTACAAGACCAGACCAGACAGTGCTCTAGAAACCTCCTCACGATCATTCCAAACTGTGGTGTCTAGTTCCAAGCATAGTCAGGTGATTTTGGCTCAGAGTGCTCTGCAAATTGATCACAGCAAGCCTCCAAGAGTTCTGATATCCCCACCTGTGGGACAGATTTCATCAACTCTCATCTCCTGCAAAAACTCTGCTTGATGACACCCTGTGGAGGCAACGGTGGGGAAGAAGGAAAGTTTCTCGGCTGCCATCACTGCCAGACGACAGGCAAGATGATGTGCTGCGCTGAGTATCCAAGGCAGCACAGCTGCGTCCAATCAGGCCGACCCAGGTCTCAGCAATACACACCAGGTCAGATCAGTTTCTTCATCCACAGTCATGTTATTGCAGACTGACATGGCATTTGACAACAGCGGCAGGAGGTGAGAGGGCAGGTTGGCATGACAACCCAATCTTAATGGAGGGGGGATGGCCCAGAAAGGGCAAAAGGCTTAATAATCTGATGCCCGTTCACCTATCCTGCCACAGCCACCCCCAAATCCACATCGCCCCCTGCCCATTGCCCTGCCAACAGGGGGTCCCGGGGGGGCAGCAAAACAGCTTCAATATTTGCAGGATAGGCTCAGTGGGCCACTTAGCCATTAGCAAACATCAGCCCTCAGAACATGCTGGATGGCACATTGCTGGCAGTCAGGAAGGAACTCCAGTAAAGTGTGAACCCAGCCAAGACTGCCGTCATCAGGCTGCTGAGGGAAACCCTCAACTGCATGCCGGCAAGTTGTGTGTGTGGGTTCTTTGTGAGAACCTGACTCAACTGGCATCTGCAGTTAGCAAAAGAGTCCACCTCTCTATTAGTCTAACCAAGGCAGGCAGGCAGGCAAGAGGCAGTCTGTATTGGCACTCACCCTTTGCTGCAAGTGCAGACAAGAGGCAATGCACAGATGAATGCCAAACAGCTGCATGCTCTTTTGTTTGCCCAAATGACTAAACTGGTGCCTTCTCCCTTAATAGGCTTCTGAATAGCTCCCAACTGAGACCCGAGGCCAAGGCTGCCTCTCATTCCAGGCGGGTACAATTTTACAGCCACACTGAAACCCCTGCTGAGGCTCTCTTTCCAGCCAAGCTCCTATGAAGAAAGTGCAGAAGATGTACTGGAAAGCACTGGTGCTTCTTAGCATCCATCCGGAGAGAGATGGAGTCCCTGTTCACACATGGAAGTAGAGTCCCTGTTGGCAGACCTGGCACAGAAGCTGAGCTTCTCAGCTGCAGTGCAACTGGCTGACCCCACTGTGTTTGGGAAGGGCATCAACCTCAGCCTGACTTTCAGATGATTTTATTTATTTATTTAAAATATTTCTGTCCTGCCCTTACCCTACAATAAGGCACTCAGGGCAGCTACAACAAAATAGCACACATATATAGTAAAATACACAATAAAAACACAAAACATTACAGTAAATCAAAATGCATAAAATACTATTAAAATATATAAAATGTATTATACATACACATACAAACATACATACATGTATATATGTGCACACACATATAAGAAAGTGAGAATAAAAGAACTTAAAAAGATAAAAATAAAAGATAAAAAACTTAAAACAGTGTCAGGCTGACCCGTCAGTCCCAACCAAAGGTTCTCCGGAACAAAATAGTTTTTACAACTTTCTGGAAGACCATCAGGGGGGGAGAAAAGCGGGCTTCTTGGGGCAGGGACTTCCAACGTCTGGGAGCCACAATTTAAAAGGCTCTCTCCCACGTGCCTGTCAATCTAACTTCTTTCATTCCAGGCACACAGAGGAGACCAGAGGTAGAAGGTCTTAAATCCAGGCTAGAAACATATAGACGTAAGCAGTCCCTTAAGTACACTGGTCCAAGGCCGTTTAGGGCTTTAAAGGTCAAAGCAAGCACTTTGAATTGGGCTCGGAAACAAATTGGGAGCTAGTGGAGTCGATAAAGCACAGAGGTGATATGCTCCCTGCGCTGTGCTCCAGTTAACATTCTGGCTGCTGCATTTTGGACCAACTGTAATTTCTGAACCATTTTCAAATGCAACCACACATAGAGTGAGTTACAGTAATCATAAGAACATAAGAACATAAGAAGAGCCTGCTGGATCAGGCCAGTGGCCCATCTAGTCCTCATCCTGTTCTCACAGTGGCCAACCAGGTGCCTGGGGGAAGCCCGCAAGCAGGACCCGAGTGCAAGAACACTCTCCCCTCCTGAGGCTTCCGGCAACTGGTTTTCAGAAGCATGCTGCCTCTGACTAGGGTGGCACAGCACAGCCATCACGGCTAGTAGCCATTGATAGCCCTGTCCTCCATGAATTTGTCTAATCTTCTTTTAAAGCCATCCAAGCTGGTGGCCATTACTGCATCTTGTGGGAGCAAATTCCATAATTTAACTATGCGCTGAGTAAAGAAGGACTTCCTTTTGTCTGTCCTGAATCTTCCAACATTCAGCTTCTTTGAATGTCCACGAGTTCTAGTATTATGAGAGAGGGAGAAGAACTTTTCTCTATCCACTTTCTCAATGCCATGCATAATTTTATACACTTCTATCATGTCTCCTCTGACCCGCCTTTTCTCTAAACTAAAAAGCCCCAAATGCTGCAACCTTTCCTCGTAAGGGAGTCTGAACCTTTTCCAACTCTATAATATCCTTTTTGAGATGAGGCGACCAGAACTGTACACAGTATTCCAAATGCGGCTGCACCATAGATTTATACAACGGCATTATGATGTCACCAATGCATGTGTCACCATGGCAAAGTCAGCTGCTTCCAGGAACGGATGCAGCTGGTAGACCATTTTGAGATGGCCAAAAGCACCCCTGGCTACCACAGCCATCTGATATTCCAGCAGCAGGGCAGGATCCAGAAGAACTCCCAGACTGCGGACCTGCTCTTTCAAGAGGAGTGCAACCCCATCCAGAACAGGTTGCAACCCTATCCCTTGTGCAGTTTTCCCCTTGGCCGATGGCCACCCGCACCTCTTCCGCCGTGACCGGAGCCTCCAGCACTGTCCTCTGGTCATCCGTCAGCCCCGGCCCCCAGCCGGCCCGCGCCTCCACCCCGTCAAGGAAGGCTTGGACCTCCTCTTCGGGAATGGGTTTGCGGGCAAAGACCTTGCGCCAGTGACGCTCCATCACCACCAGCATCCCCTCAGGAGTGCTCTGGATCACATCCTCTGGAGCATCACGGAGGCCCATGCAGGACACGGGTGCAGCGGCGGTCGACGACCTTTCCCACTCACCGGCCTTGACCATTGGGCCACGGCTGTGGCAGACGCGGTGCTGCATTGCCTGCCTCCGCTCCCCCTGGTGGAAAGCCACAATTGTCTCCTGTGCCCCAAGAAGTTCCTCCGGCGGGAAAGGGATCCCCTCATCACGCCACTGGTGGCAGCGCAGGAGGGTATAGACAGCATCCTGATAGCCACGCACCTCGCGGCGAGCTACCCGCCGTGCATGTTCGCGGCAGCGCTCCGGCAGCAGTCCTTGTTCACACAGTGCATAGTTAAACTATGGAATTCGCTCCGAGAGGAGGCAGTGATGGCCACCAACTTGGTGGCTTTAAAAGAGGATCAGACACATTCATGGAGGACGCTATCAGCCATGTTGGCTGTGCTCTGCCCCCATGGTCGGAGGCAGGTTGCTTCTGAAAACCAGTTGCTGGAACCCGCAGGAGGGGAGAGCTGCTCTTGCGCTCAGGTCCTGCTTGCAGGCTTCCCACAATGGCTGGTTGGCCACTGTGAGAACAGGTTGCTGGGCTAGATGGTCCACTGGCCTGACCCAGCAGGTTCTTCTGATGTTCTTAAGGTCTTAAATTGAGCTTGGCTCTGAACAAGGCGCGGCTGTCTCTTGCCTCATTCAGCAAAGGCAGAATAATCCATGGGCCCTCCCAGTGTAGCAAGGAGGAGGTGCTTAGCCCATCAAAGACTTCATAAATGACCCAAGGAACTGGGTAAGGATGAAGATGATCAAGCCAAACGCTTGGAACCCACTCAGATCCTGGCAGCTTGTGCTCATAATATATCTTGACTTCAGCAAAGTTTTTGACAAAGTGCCCCATGTTATTCTGATCAGCAAACTAGCTAAATGTGGACTGGATGAAACACCTATCAGGTGGATCCACAGTACTCAAAGAGTGCTTATCAGTGGTTCCTTCTTAAAGTGGGGGGAGGTAATGCGTGGGGTACCGCAGGGCTCGGTCCTGGGCCCAGAGCTCTTCAACATTTTTATTAATGAATTGGATAAGGAGGTGCAGGGAATGCTTATCAGATCTGCAGATGATACAGAATTGGGAGGGATAGCTAATACCCTGGAGAACAGAAACAAAATTCAAAGGGATCTTGATAGGCTGGAGCATTGGGCTGAAAACAACAGAAAGAAGTTTAAAAATCCAACGTTCTACACTTTGGAAAAAGAAACCAAATGCACAGTTATAAGATGAGGGATACTTGGCTCAGCGATACTACATGTGAGAAGGATCTGCATTAACAGAAGTGTAGGTTCCAAATTGCATGAAGTACTATTTCCCCTCTATTCTGCACTCACTGGGCCTCATCTTGAGTACTGCATCCAGTTCTGGATGCCACAATTTAAGAAGGATGCAGACAAACTGGAACAGGTTCAGAGGAGCTCAATGAGGATGACCTCTAAAGCTCTAATTTCCCTTCATATTCCCACAAGCTTTCTTCTCTTCTTACAATCCCTATTCTGCCTACTCCTGTTTTTGAATCCCCATTTAGCAACCAGCTTGTACTATACTAGTACAGAAATGAATTAACAATTAATACATAAAGAGGGATCCCACTTTTTCACTGGGTTTGATTCTTCACTTTCTTCTTTATAGTAGTCTGTAATTTGATTTCTGATCTCTTGGGTTAGGACCCAGTTGAAACCATCTGAAAGTTCCTATCTCCCGTGTCATTCCCTTCAATATTTTGACAAGGTGCTTGGACAGGTTCGTGCAACCACTTCTGTGCTGGATCCTTGCCCTTCTTGGCTAATAAAAGCTAGCAGGGATGGAACAGCCGGCTGGGCCAGGGAAATGATTAATTCCTCTCTGCGAGTGGCGGTGGTTCCTGGCCGCGTGAAAGAGGTGGTAGTGAGACCACTCCTGAAGAGACCCTCTCTGGACCCAGACATTTTAATAACTATAGGCTGGTGGCAAATGTTCCATTCCTGGGGAAGGTCCTTGAACGAGTGGTGGCAGGCCAGCTCCAGACACTCTTGGATAAGACCGATTATCTGGATCCATTTCAGTCAGGTTTCACATCTGGTTTTGGCACAGAAACAGCCTTGGTCGCCCTGTATGATGACCTCTGTCGGGAGAGAGACAGGGGGAGTGTGACTCTGTTGATTCTTCTTGATCTCTCAGTGGCTTTCGATACCATCAACCATGGTATCCTTCTGGGAAGACTGGCTGAGTTGGAAGGTGTATTGCCCCGGCCATGGGCTTTTCAGGTTTGAGAGAGATACCAAGGAATCAATATGACAGACTCAGGTTTACTAACAAAGGAGAGTTTATTGAGTAATAACAGGCATGCCTACCCAATGGATCAGACTGCAAGGCTCTTCCATAGAACGTTGACCAGTCTGAACAACGCACTGGGAAACAAGGGTGACTTATATAGCAAAATCTTTGGCAAGGCACAATATTGACGAATACATGATTAGCTGCTATCTTACATCAAATCATCATTTCTTGACATAATACATGATTAATTGTTCTATATCAGGCTAGACATCAAAGCAATTCTATGGTTAATAGATTATGACTACTATCTTCGAAGCATCACAGCATTTGATCTGAAGCATCATGGCACTTGATTGATTATACATAAGACATTGTGCTAATTAAGACTACTAGCAAGCAGATCATCTTGACCTCTGAAAGCTACTCTCTCTTGGCAGCCTTTGGTCATTAGCTTGTCTAGATAAGACTTAGAGCTGCTCTTCTTGGCAACACATCAAACAGTCCGACCACTCCCTGGCAAGGGTAGCTCGTTAGCCCCCCAGATAAGGACCAGGTGAGTTATGAGCTAACCATTGACCGTTCCTTGACCTCTCGCTTGCTGCCAAAATGAGCTAATTGGGTACATTGGCCGTCCTTTGACCATCTATCACACTGCCAAAATGCTAAATCATTGCAGATGCTGACAGGTACCAAGACTCAAAGGAGAGGGACACAAGCTTCCATGCCTAAAGCAGCTTTATATTTGCCCTTATATTATATTATATTGCCCACCAGCCTATATTCCACCCCCATGGTCAAAGGACGTACAATGTGCCTCTTCTTGCCCTGAGGGCCGGATCTTCTTTGCCCTGTCATTTGACCAACAGGGGTATTAATCTTTGCTCTTAATGGCATACTACATACTAATAGTTTGCCAGCAATGCAAACACATACACACAAGCAAAAATCCACAAATAACAGTGATACCAATTGGAAAAAAATCCTCTGCTTCCCCCAACCCCCGATGCCTTGCTAGGATGGGGTCAAGAACTGAGTTTTCCTCCAGGTGGCTTATTTTAACACTCTACTCATATAAGGCTTCTACGCTATAATATATTACACTTTGCTTATCAAGAATAATCAATAGGAGCTTACCATAACTACAGAAGGAAAGAAAAAAGTTAACATGGTGTTTGGATATGTTGTCCACAATCTAACAGACGCAGAATAATAAATCTTAAACAGTAGAACCTTATTGCGAAAACCTATCAGCATAGTTCCAACAAAAAAAACACATCATCAGACAGCTCATATCCCCCATAAGCATTTTTTAAAGCCCAAATCGACAGCATTTCAAAAGGCAATACTAAAAACATCAGGAGAATTCTTACAGCAAATCAGTACACAGTCCCATATGCATAACCCCCACCCCCAGAGGATGCGGTTGCCCACATGGCCCTTTGTCTAGGGACTTCAGGGAGTTCCCAATCCAAGCTGATCCACGCTGCTGCCTGCAGGGTTTCGGGACTCCTCTCCAGGAACAGATCTGCTTCCTCATCGGCACACAACAGGCTGTAGCCATCTTCTTCTCCCTCTCTGCTCTGGGAAAAGTCTTAAGCCGGTCCACTTTATCTCCTGCCCCATACTCCAAATCAAAGTCCTCCCACAAGTCTTTATCTGGGGGCATCTTCAGGTTGGCAGAAAGAAATCTCTGTCCTCCCTCATAATCTCCAATGTAAATCATGGGCTCAAACAGAGGCAAATAACCTTCCCTGTGTCTTTCGCTCCCTAAACTCACAGGGTGCTGGGCACCTCTCACTGCTGGAATTTGCCCAGGGACTGCACTCATCATAGGAGCTATATCCCACTCTGTAAGACCATTATGGGGCGTCCCAGGGGCAAAATTACTTGGGGACTTTATCTCACCCATCTCTCCAGGCGCTGGGAGCTCAGCTAGGACTTGCACTCCCTCCTCAGGCTTCTCCTGCATTTTTCCTTCCACAGCTGGCACACACGGGGCAAAGAAATCCATGGACAGCAGCTCTTCTCTCACACAGTCCGACCACTCCATGGCAAGGGTAGCTCATTAGCCCCCCAGATAAGGACTGTTATCTTTTCAGGGCCAGGTCAAGACTTTCCTCTTCTCCCAGGCATTTTAGCATGTGTTTTTGAATGGTTTTTTTAAAAATGTGTTTTTAAATTTGTATATTTGTTTTTAATGTTTTTAATTGTTGTAAACCGCCCAGAGAGCCTCAGCTATGGGGCGGTATATAAATGTAATCAATCAATCAATCAATCTGTGAGGACAGACTGACAGAACTGGGCATGTTTAGCCTTGAAAACAGAAGACAGAGGGGAAATATGATAGCACTCTTCAAGTACTTGAAAGGTTGTCACCCAGAGGAGGGCCAGGATCTCTTCAGAGTACAGGACATGCAATAATGGGCTCAAGTTACAGGAAGCCAGATTTTGGATGAACATCAGGAAAAATGTCTTAACTGTTAGAGCGGCACAACAATGGAACCAATGACCTGGGGAGGTGGAGGGCTCTCCCACACTAGAGGCATTCAAGAGGCAGCTGGACAGCCACTTCTTGGGTATGCTTTAAGTTGGATTTGGTTGGACTCGATGGCTTTAGTAGTCAGTCAGCTAGGACTGAATTTATCCTTTTTGGAGATAACAGATGCAACTTTGCAGGTAATTTAGAGGCATACAGTGACAGTTAAAAATGGTTGTTGCCCACTCTGAATCGATACCTTTTTCTATAGGGCAACCAAAATTCAAAACTGAATCCTCGGAATGTAGAATTTGGCAATATTCTTGTTCTAAAGTATAGGAAAGTGTGCTTAGTGTCGATGTATAGGTTTTCGTGGATGGAGAATTTAAATTTTAAGCTCTCCATAACTCCTGAATCATCTAAGATGGCTTCATAATCCAAAATGGCTGCCACCAGAATGATTTACAAAGCTATGAGAACCACACCTGCTCCCCCTCCATAATGCTGGGAAAGTTATGTGATCATATACAAATACAATACATATACATTTCCAAGGAAAAAAGTTATTTGGAACAAATATAATAATTAAACATTCCATCAGTATTACTTCCATTTATTTATTTATATCCTGCCTTTCCTTCCAGTAGGAGCCCAGGGTGGCAAACAAAAGCACTAAAAAAAAACTTTAAAACAGATTTCAAAATATAGTAAAACAAAAACCCCTTAAAAACGTTTTTTTTTAAAAAAAAACACTTTAAAATCATCTTTTAAAAAAAGAAAGAAAAGGTTTTAAACATATTAAAAAACAAATCCAACACAGATGCAGACTGGGATAAGGTCTCAATTTAAAAGGCTTGTTGAAAGAGGAAGGTCTTCAGTAGGCGCCAAAAAGACAGTGGGGGGGCATGTCTAATATTTAAGGGGAGGGAGTTCCACAGAGTAGGTGCCACCACACTAAAGGTCCGCTTCTGATGTTGTGCGGAACGGACCTCCTGGTAAGATGGTATCTGCAGGAGGCCCTCACCTGCAGAGCGCAGTGATCGACTGGGTATATAAGAGGTAAGACGATCTTTCAGGTATCCTGGTCCCAAGCTGTATAGGGCTTTGTACACCAAACAAGAACCTTGAACTTAGCCCTGTAGCTAATAGGTAGCCAGTGCAATTCTTTCAGTAGTGGGGTGACATGTTGCCGATACCCTGCCCCAGTGAGCAGTCTCGCTGCCACATTTTGCACCAGTTGCAGCCTCCGGACCAACCTCAAGGGTAGCTCCACATAAAGCGCATTACAGTAATCCAGCCTGGAGGTTATCAGTGCATGGACAACAGTGGTCAGGCTATACCAGTCCAGAAACGGCCACAGCTGTCTTACCAGCCAAAGCTGGTAAAAGGAACTCCTGGCCATTGAGGTCACCTGGGCCTCTAGCGACAAAGATGGATCCACGAGCACTCCCAGACTACGGACCTGCTCTTTCAGAGGGAGTACAACCCCACCCAAAGCAGGCAATCGACCAGTTATCCAACCCACCAACCCACAGAGTCTTTGTCTTGCTAGGATTCAGACTCAGTTAATTGGCCCTCATCCAGCCCACCACCCTGAGTCAAGATAAATTGTTTCATCCAAAAGTACTTGCAATTGCTGCACCGTAACCCTCTCAATCACCTTCCCTAGGAAGGGGGTATTTGCAACCAGATGGTAATCACCAACCAATGGGTCCAGGGTGGGCTTTTTCAGGAGCAGTCAGATTACCACCTGTTTCAGGGCAGCTGGAACCACTACCTCCTGCAATGATGCGTTGACCATATCCTGGATCCACTCGGTCAATCCCCCTCGGCAAGCTTTAATAAGCCAAGAAGGACAAAGGTCAAGAGGACATGTTGCTGGCCACATCGTCACAAGCATCCTGTCCACGTCATCAGGACACATCAACTGAAACCATTCCCATGAAGTTGCAGCAGATGTTGCACTGGACACCTCATTGGTGACTACAGCAGTTGTGGATGGGGCATCAAGACTGCTACGGAGGTGAGCAACTTTACCCGCAAAGTGCCTTGCAAACAATTCACAGTGGGCCTCCGAAGGGCCTAAAACTCCATTTCCTGTAGTTGATGTCAACAGACCCCTGACAGTAAGGAAAAGATCCACTGGACGGCTACTTGAGGATGCGATGGAGGCAAAGAAGTGGGCTTTCTTTGCTGCCCTCACCACCACACAGTAGGCATGGTTATGATGTTTTACTTGTGCCCAATCAGCCTCACAACACGTCTTTTGCCACTTGCGCTCTAGCTGTCATCCAGCCTGTTTCATTGCCCTTAGCTCACTGGTGTAGCAAGGTGCAAACCGGGCTCCACAATGCCAGAGAGGGCGCTTGGAGGCAGCCGTGTCAAGAGGTTATTGTTCTTGATTGTTTATGTTCGCCGCTCTGAGTTCTTTGAAGATAGAGCGGGTTATAAATGTTTTAAATAAATTAAATAAATAAATAAATAAGAGCTCAATGCGCCTCACTATTCCACAGCGTGACAATAGCTTCAACAGGGTCACTTGCTCTATCTACTGGGAACTCCCCTAGGGCATTCAGGAATCCTGCGGATTCAATTAATCTCCGGGGGCGGACCATCTTAATCTGTCCACCACCCCTGCAGGGAAGGATCGGAGCTGTAAGTCTAAACTTCACCAAAAAGTAGTCTGACCATGACAATGGGGTGACATCCACCACCACCCCAACTCCAGACCACCCCTTCCTCCATCTGGAGCAAAAACCAAATTGAGGGGGTGCCCTGCCCTATGCACTGTTCGCTGACAACTTGAGACAGCCACATGGTCATCATAGGCCATGAAGTCCCAAGGGGGAACACTTGAGGCAGCCTCAGCATGGACATTGAAATCACCCAGGACTATCATTCTGGGCTCCTCCATCACCACAGCCAAGATGGCCTCCACCAGTGTGGTCAGGGAAGCTGCCAGGCAGCAGGGTGGACGGTACACCAGCAGCAACCCTAGTTTGCTGTCTCCTCGGCCCAACACCAGGTGCAGGCCCTCACAGCCAGCTCCAAGACAGAGTGGTTTCCTGGTGACAGAGATGGAAGTCCTGTAGACCACAGCAACTGCCCCCCCATCCCTGCAGCCTGTACTGGTGGGCAAAGCTGGGTCAGATCAGCCCCTCCAAGCTCACCCACCCAGGTCTCGGTAATGCACACCAAATCGGCACCTTCATCCACGATCAAACCATGGATAAGTGTGGTCTTATTTTAAACAACAGCATACACAGGCCAACTGGCACAGCAGATGCGCAACAAGGAACCCATCCATTATTATTATTATTATAAATTTATTTATACCCCGCCTTTCGGCCAAAGGCCCTCAAGGTGGCTTGCAAAGGAAAATAAACACAAGTATAAAAATAGATCAATGAAAGCAATACAATTTACAAAAATTAAACTAAATAACAAATAACATTATTAAGAAAAAAAAGGTCCAGGAAAGAATGCAGAATTGAAGACCTTGTCTTAAAAAGACATCCATCCTTTTTCCTGCAATGTTTTGCATCTCATTGTCACAATTCCCTGAAGCCTGTTCCAGCTGAGGGCAGTGGCAGCTCCTTGGTCTTTTCGGAGGTGCCAACTCCCGCAGCTTGAGTCCCAAGTCGTGGGACCCAGCAAGGATGAAGCTGCGGCTGAGGGAGGACGCAGGGCTGCCGGGGGAGGAACTCGGCACCATGGACACAGGCCGCACCGCCAAGGAAAAGGAGGTGGTGTGAGCAGGGGGGCAGCTCCCAAGGGGCAGAAGGGCAACTCTGGGGACTCAGTGGCTCAGGCAGTCCGTCGAATTCCATGCTCCGCACTTTGTGCAGCTGCTTCTGTCTCCAGTCTGAGTGCAGCTCCCTACTGCTGCCACCCAAGTCTCTCGCCAAATGTCCTCCAGCAACACCGCCGTCACCTCCAGCACTCCCAGTCCCGCCGGTCCTCACAGACTTCGGGCTCCAGGCAGCGGCTGCAGCACACGAAACAGGCGGCAGCAGTTTCCTTACCCAAAGATAATCCCACCGAGGAGGAGACACAACCCACAGCAGTGGCAGCTGCAGCCACCGCCATTCCTCCTGCCGGCATCTGCCGCCAAGTTTCAGCTTTCTGTTCAGATTATTAGCAGCTAAAAGCTAGTCTAGTTTGTTCAGGCTAGAGTGAAAGACACAACTTTAAACTACAGGTGAACTTGCACTGTTAAACGTTGTTGTTGTAAGCAAATAAAATAAAAATAAGGTAACAGCTAGTTAGCTTTTCTTAGTAAAGTTTTTAAACAAGTCTCTCTCTCAGGAAAGAAGGCTGAATTAATCCCCAAGAAGTAAATCCCCAGATGACAGTTGAGCCACCAGCCATGAGAAGAGTGGGAGGGAGGAACAAGGCGTAGATAGCATTGCCCTCATCTTCTATGGTAGTTCATCACCACCCCATGCCTATACTTCCCTCTACCTGCGATCACTGAAATTGGGGTGGCATCACCCATCTACCTCCTTCCTAAGACTCCTCCTAAACACCTGATATGGACCCAACAAGAGCCCACCAACAAAACCTGCCTGAACCAGTTATCCCAGTAGGCCTCTGAGAAAATTGGAAACAGTCAGACCCACTCAATATCTTTCTCACAGGGCACATCTACTCCCCCTCCTGTCTTATACCCAGGGAGGGCCAGCCTTCTGCCAGTTGCAGACTCTCACTCTGAAGGCATCTGGTGACTTTCTCCCGCTGTTTAGTTCACTGCACAGGCTCTCACCCTGTGCAGGAACTACACATGTGCCACACTCCCTCCCCACTACCACACTCCCAGTTTAGGAAACAGAGAAAAAATGGTACATGCATTGAATGTACAATGGTCTTGAACAAATTTATTGAAGGCTTCTATTCCCCTTTTCTCTGCATTAAGAAGGTCATCCTTTATCTTAGGTGTGGCAGATTTACCTGTTAAAAGATTTCTTAGTTCACCACAAATCCAGGGATTGGCAGTTACTTCACCAACGATGTCCAGTATTTCTTGAACTGCATCATTGTCCTTTCTAATACATGATTGCGAAAGGTCTCTATGTTAATATGATATATGTAGGTTAACTATATATATAGTTTAGAAGGAGTCTTCCAAATGTAGCTCTTCCCAATGCATTCAGTACCCATCGCTCAGTTGCAGGAAAATTTGCACTGAAGCCTTTATACCCCCCTGCAGTGTTGCAGTTGGGTTAATAGTGTTCTGAATGGTTTTGTCTGCTTCATTTCCACCAACAGGATTGCTTGCACACTTTTGAATTGTGAATTCACCTTGCATGAATGTTTCATGAACAGCAGGGTGTGTTGTTGGAAGTTCAAGCATATCATTAAGATAAGGAAGCACATACTTTGCATAATGTTGTCTATCATATTAATGATAACATTTTTGTTTCTTAATTTTATAGATCTCTATGGTGGATTGTGGTACTATCATTTTGGATTATGGAAGCGATCTTAAATGATTTGAGAGTTATGGAGAGCTTAAAATTTAAATTCCCCATCCAACAAAACCTATGCATAGACACCAAGCACACTTTCTTAGATTTTAGAATATTGCCGAATTCTACTTTTGGAGAACTCAGACTTGGATTTTAGCTGCCATATAGAAAAAGCTAACAATTCAGAGTAGGCAACAACCATTTTTGACCATCACTACATAGAATCATAGAGCTGGAAGGGGCCTTGTAGGCCATCCAGGAAATCCACAGCTAGAGCATCTCCCGCAGATAGCTGTCCAGCCTCTAAACTACCTGCAAACTTGCATCTGTTATCTCTGAAAGAGGACAAATTAACTGAACTGTCATAGTAGCTGACTGATCATATTCATTCATTCATTGGCGATCACTTGTGGCCGAGTAAGATTGTCTGTCTTCCAAGATAAGATAAGATAAGGTCTTTAGTGGTGGATCCGTAAGTGACTGTGGAGGCCAATTCTGGATCCACAGCCTCCCACAGTGAGGACATAGGTTTCCAGATGGAAGATGGTCACGATGAAGGATTTGCTGATCATATAGGCTGCTTCCAACTCTACTATTTTATGATTCTAGGGCCCACCCACATCCTTCTGGGTCCTTTGTGCCATTTTGTTAAATATGCGTTTGTCCATTTCTTTGTTCCTCCCCATGCTTTTATTGCACAGGAATAAAGACCCAACAGCAAGAGGTGAGCATAACCAGCCTGAGGCATATCTGCCTGTAGGAGGCACAGCTGTTTGGAGCAGCAGGTTCCAAGGTGGGCACTTATTCACAGGTGGAACTGCTCCCAGGTGGGCATGGCAGCTCCTGATGGAAACACACTTGAATGCTTTCTCGTGAGTCTGCCAGCTTCCAGGAGATGCTGGAAATGGCCACCAAACTGGAGCACTTCAAAATTCACGTAGGAGGATAAGGCTATCAACGGTTACTAGCCAATGGCCATGTTCTGCCTTCATTACCTCTGAATACCAGTTGCTGGGGATCCCAGCTGGGAAGAGCTCCTGTTGCACTCAAGTCCCGTTTGTGGGCTTCTTCCCTGTAGGACATCTAGTTCACCACTGAGATGAGGAGTTTGGGCTAGGCGGGCCCTCTGGCATGATGGTGCTGGAGGGCTCCTCTTATGTCCTTAGGACAGGCTGGAGTTCCTTCTCAGAGCCTGTTCTGGCAGGGTCCTCGCTCGGCGGCAGAGTCCAGGCTCAGTTCCCAGCAGCATCTCCAGGCAGGGCTGGGAAAGGCTCCCTGTCTAAAACCCTAAGGAGCTCCTGCCAGTCAGTGTAGACAATACTGAGCACGGTGGGCCAAGGGACTGCCAGTGCACGGCAGCAGGGGATGCTCCTCCTGAAGGGCTCCTGTCTCCGCCTGCAGGGAGAACACTCTTGCGCTTCTGCCTCCTGCTGGCCGAGATGGAGACTGAGGTGCTGGCGACTTCCGGGAAGGGTGACTTAGCCTGTGCCTGCTTTTGAGACGGGCTCCTGCCTCAAAAGAAGCTTATTCAGATATATCAGTCAGTTTTTTTTTTTTTTTTTTTTTTTTTTTTTTGACTGATTAAACTTCTCCCGGGTAGGGAGAAACGAAGAGATTAACCTCAAAGCCTATTTTTGTTGGGGCGACCAGATCTCATTAATTTATGGGACGAGGTCCAGCCGACGAAGGTGGGACGGATTTTCAACAGCAAGCTCTATCTGATAAAGCGAACGTTCACCTTATCTTCTAAGAGAGAACGCACTAACAGGCAAGCACCCTTCTTTCTATATTTTTCTTTTACTTGACTTAAATTGTTGCTGTTTAAAAGAGATTTGCCAGATTGATCGGTTTTTGACATCTCACTGGGGAGCCATAACTTCTCTCTGCTACGCACTAATTAATAGCTTATCTCTGTTTTTGTTGCAAAAAGCTGTCCTGGATTTGCATTCTAAAGATATACACAGAAGAGGGATTTCTATTCCAGATTTTTATTTTGAAGAATATTATATTGTCTGAGACTACTCTCTTTTTGGTCTATTTTATTTTGACGAATCTGTTTTCTGACGACTGCCATTAATTGTTTCGATCCTGGGAACTGCATTTTGTTTACTTAACTATGGAGAGATAAGGCTGTCTGCTCTGATTATACTGTGATGTCACCAAGTTTGGAGTATTAACCCAATTGTTGCTGAAATAAGAAGTGGTTTTCCTATATTTTTCTTTTAAAATGGCAATTAAGAAAGTGGCTGAGAATCTGGAAATAACTATGTTTCAGAAAATAATGGATGAGATTGAGATAACGAAACAAAACCTGCGACAGGGTTGTAAGGAGCTGAAAATTGAATTGAGTAAAATGAAGCAGGAGATTAAAGATATAGGGGTCCCTGTGAGAGAGGTGACCCTGGAAGGGGTCCCTGTGAGAGAGGAGACCCCGGAGATTGGAACAAACGTGGAACAGGAAAAAGATTTGGAGTCTATGGACTTTAGAAACAAAATCTATTGTTTGGAGACACAGGAGATTAAAGACATAGGGGTCCTTGTGAGAGAGGAGACCCTGGAGACTGGAACAGGGGTCCCTGTGAGAGAGGAGACCCTGGAGACTGGAACAGGGGTCCCTGTGAGAGAGGAGATCCCGGAGATTGGAACAAACGTGGAACAGGAACAAGATTTGGAGTCTATGGACTTTAGAAATAAAATCAATTGTTTGGAACTCAATGTTATCTCTGAAGAAATTAATGAAGATTCTAGAGATAAAGTTATCAATGGCATGGATAATCTTCTGGACTGGAATGATGTGATGGAGCCCAATATAGAGAAAATCTATGGAATTAACTGCAGCCATGTGACAATGGAAAAACTTTCAAGAGATGACCCAGTGTATTTTGAAAAAAAGAACAGAGATATGATTTTACAGCAGTATTTCAGCAACCTATTCAGAATGGATGGCAAGAAAATATTTGGGATAGAGGTAATTCCCATCAGACTCTTACTATATGACTATGGCTTTGACAGCAAGATTATTATGGAATACTGATAATGGAAGATTGGATACTGAAATTACTGGACTTAACAAGACTACTGAAGATGGAAGATGGAAAATGGAACTAATAGGGATAATAGAACAATGGCTACTGAAATTACTGAACCTAACAGATTCTGATGTGATGGATTAATTGAAATGTTTATTTTGACTATGGTTATGACAATAAGATTATCATAATTAGTAATGAGATGGATTAATCGATATGCTTATCTGGGAAAAAAAATTGATAGATATATTTCTTAAAGAATTGAAACCTCTCTTTGACTTTTTGTGGAAAGAATAAAGTAATGTTTATGAGATTTGATGATTAAGTAAGATAACTACTGGAGGAAAGTGATTTTATAATATGACTTAAGAGACAGGATTGTTATATATTATAGATTTATAACTGATTTGATCTTTGACAAATGGGAAGTCAATATTTTACTCTTTATTTTTTATTTTTGTTTTTTTTTTCTTTTTTTCTTTTTGTTTAACTATTTTTGATTTTGTTTTTTGTCTTTGAATGTTTTATGATTTCGTCTTGTATGTTTTATGAAAATCTGAATAAAAATTATTGAAAAAAAAAAAAAAAAGAGACTGAGGTGCTGGCAAGCATGCAGAAAGCCTTCCCAGTGCCCGCCCTCATCAGGAGGCCTCCTGCTTCTCAGCGCTCCTGCCGGCCACGTCCTCCTCAACTGAGCAGCTCCACTTTATGCACAGATTGCTTCATGCTGGGCATCAGTCCAAGGAAGGTGGGAACAGCCTTATTTGTCCATGAAGCTCAGTCTGCTCTGCTCCAGGGTCTTCTTCTTGGGCAGAGAAGGGCCTAATTTTTCCTCACCTGCTACCACCTGAGATTCTTCTCACTGGAGATGCTGCCCAGGACTGGGCCTGGGACCTCCCCCACGCAAAGGGAGTGCCCAGCAACCACGGAGCCCCCACCAACATGACAATTTCTTTCTAGCCTTCCCTGTAGTCCTGAGGAGTGGGAAGTGGCCACACTGTGGGCAGCTGACCTTGCAAGAAGGCTGGGGTTGCAGAACCAGGCCAAAGGCTGGAAATGCAGCCACTTATCGCCCCTTTAATTACTGGCCTGGGAAATTACAGGCTGGCTGTCAGTGGCACTGCAGGGCAAAACAAGGCTGTCAAAGGCCTCTTCTTCCTCCTCTTCCATGTTTGCACAATGGAAAACACCCTCCAGGGAGCTTCACGTCTCACCTTCCTCTCCTCTCGGGGCCATTGCTGGAGGCAAATGGGAAGAGGAGGGTCCCAGGCAGCAGCAGATGCAAGGAGACCTTCCTCTCCCAGCCTCCATCCGGACTTTGGGCCACCCAGCGCTGGGTTGTTTTGGAATGTTCCAGAGCCACCTCCTTGCTCTGCTTAGCACAGGCCGGTGCCCACGGCTGAACTGTCCAAAGCAGGGGAATGCTCCCTAGGCAACAACAGAAGCAAAGGGTCAAGAGGAGGAGGAGGAGGCCAGACTCCGGCAGCTCGTGGAGACTGAGCAGGAAGAGAAGGAGGGGCTGTGCTGAGTGAGGAATCGCTTCTTCCTTTCAGGATAGCACAGGGGGCCTCCATGTGGGCATTTGGGTGCAAACGTGATAGTGCAAGAGCAAATCCCCATCCAGCAAGAGGGTGCCTAGGAGAGTTCTGGAGACGACCATCTTGCTCTTGAGTAACTGCTGGATTGTGTCCTCAAATTAGCTCCCTCCTTGGCTCATCCTGGCCAAGGGACAGGGCCAATGGTAAACCCCATGCAGCCACCGGCTCTGCTAAGGTGCCTTCCGAAGATGCTGTTATTGGTCTGAGCCTTCCAAGGTACGATGGGCTTCTGCAATCCTGGCTTTGCCAAAGTCAGGTGTGCTTCAGAAGCTTCAGAGGATGCATCACAATCTCCCACACACATATGCAATGCCCCACTTCCCTCTTCCCTGGCCTTCAGCTACTTGTGCACCAGGCACTAGCAGTAGCAGAAGACACCCACACACCCACACACACCCACACACACAGTGCATTGCCCTCCAAGGAAGCATTGCTGCTCAACCTGAATTAAATGGGCATGGTGAGGAAACATCCCTGGTTCTTGCGTGCATGCTTGGTGCTTTTGGGTCCACACAGCGAATGGCATGGCGCCACCCTTGCTGTGCACAGCACTACCCGGATCAAAGAAATGTGCATAAACACAAGAAGAGCCTGCTGGATCAGGCCAAAGGGGACCCATCTAATCCAGCCTGCTGTTCTCACGGAAGCCAACCTGATGCCCCAAAGGGACACCTGCAAGGAGCACCTGAGCGCAAGAGCAACTCTCCCTTCCTGCAGTTTCCACAGCTGGTATTCAGAAACACACCAACTCTGACACTACTGGAGACAGAGCATAGCCAGCATGGTTGGTAGCCTTTGATAGCCTCAACCTCCATGAATTTGCCTAATTTTGTTTTTAGAGTTTAGGTTGTTTTTAATGCTGTATTTGAAATTATTGTACCCTGCTCTGGTACCTTTGGGGGAAGGGTGAGTAATAAATGATGATAATGATAATTATAGCAATAAATAATCCTCTTAAAGCCATCCAAGGTGGTGGCCACCACTGTCTCTTGTGGGAGTGAATTCCATAGTCTAACTATGGGCTGTCTGGAGAAATGCTTTCTTTCGTCTGTCCTGAATCCTCCAACATTCAGCTTCTAATGTTGTAAGAGAGGGAGAAAAACGTTTGTCAAATCCACTTTCTCCATGCTTCTATACACTTCTGTCAGGTCACCTCTAAACTAAACAGCCCCCAATGCTGCAACTTCTCCTCACAGGGGAGTCGCTCCATCCTTCAGACATCTGGTAGTGCATGACCCTTTGGCACCACAGTCCAGGTGAGTCCTGCTGCTGCTTGAGGGAGCTTCCACTTGCCCCTCCCGGGCACCTGGCCTTTTGTGACGCCGATGGCCCCAAGAAGCCAGCAAAGGCCTCTTGGTTTGTGCCTGCCAAGTTGCCATCTTGGAACCCCACACTTCACACTTCCCCAACCCCCCTCCCCCCAGCTTGCCGGCTAAATTCCTTTCATCTGCACCCGCTTTTGCAGAGTCACTCCGCTGCCTCCATTGCATCTTACTGGACCCCCAGTGGCTGGCTACGTATGCCACTTGGCAAAGGTGTGGGGGAGGCATCTGAAAGGAACTGTCACCTACACATGGTGCTGGGGGACAGGGCGGAGGGAATGTTCCTGGCCCGCTAATCTTTCTGAGAGGCAGGTGAGGTGGCTGTTGAGGGCTTTGCAACTGTTGCCTGAAAATTAGCTGCTAAATGTCAGTAGATCCAATCAGAGCTCATGCAGAACATGCCATGCCTGTGCATCAACCTTCACAGGACTCTCCACCCTCGCTCTGTTTGCAGCAGCAACCCAGTGGAACAAGGAGGGAAGCACAATCCATGAATCAAAAACACAAACTCAAAAAATAACTGAAATGAATACACCGGCGTTTTGACGTACAAAGCTTAATGGTATTATGGGATTGACAGAAAATAAAACAAAGGTAATACTTTGACATTACAGCAATTTAAACTAACTTGGAAAGTACATTAACGCAGTGTGATATATATTTGCATAAGGTAATTAATTAAAACAATAACAACATGAACTCACATATATTTTCTTCTGAACTCTCTCCAGCTCTGGGCTCCTGCTGGGAAGAAGGGCGGGATATAAATCTAATAAATAAATAAATAAATAAAAATACAAAAAGCCCTCAATTTCCTAGATTACTAAAGAAAGACACAGTTACCTTTGAGTGGGTAGGCCTGAAGCCTTCCGCTTGGGCAAAGCTTGCAAAAGTAGGGCAGAGCAGGGCAGATAGCAGCAAGAAAAGGAGAAAAAGTGATCCAAAGGCAATCCCCCCTCCCAAAGAACTAACTCACCAAAATCTGAATACATCTTTTATACTAACCAGCAAACTTAGTCAGGAGGTATAAATTATCCAATAAATTTACATTGATTTCAATAATTGTGGGTGGAATCCCATAATATCCCCATAATAAGCTGGGCTCCTGCTGGGAGGAAGGGCGGGATATAAATCAAATAATAAATAAATAAATAAAATATGCAGTCCATGCGTGGGCTATGAGTTATCATGATCCATCTGGGAGGGAGACAAAGGGGAGCGTCTGAGACCTGCATTGGTGATATTCCAAGCAGTGTCCTTTTGCGCAGTGGCACCTCAACACACGTACACGTTATTCTTTCACGTAGATATCAGACAGCTCTGCACTAGCTTCTTATCAGAAGCCCTTTCAAGACGGGAGCAGGAAGTGGCAATGCTTGCAGACATCCAAGCAATCCAACCAAAAATGTCACACACAGCACAAACGTGTCATCCGCCTTGGTCCATCATGGCTGCAGCATTGCTCTAGCCTGTGCGTCCACTTTTAATCTGGCTGCCAAATGTAGACCATAGACAGGCCGTGTACAGGCCTAATACAGACCAGATTATCATTGCCAAATGCCATCACATACTCCCTGCCCCACGTTGACTGGACCTTCCATTGTGCTCTCATTTCCAGCCAAAGTCTGAAGGCCCAGTCACCCAGAAACCTCTCAGGTCCTCATTAGTGACATCCCGTCTTTCTTCCCAACACTCAGCAAACCCACAAATGGGTAACTATCAATAATGGCATTTTATTTATTATTTTACTATTTCACTGGCTGGATTTTTTTTTATGGCACTCTTTGCGGTGCCTGATGCACATTATTATGAGGATGACTGGCTTCTCTTTTCTTACTTCTGGATAAGTAAGCGGATGGCTATGAGTGGTTGCCCTCCGATGGACCAGGGGAAGCTCAGGCTGGCAAGTGGGATTGACCAAGGTAAACCCGGTGGCTTGGAGGGCACACTGTTGCCCATTGGGGTACTGAAGGCTCTTCCTGGAGCTGTCCCTCCTTTGCAACATTATCTTTCTACTCTTTACAACAAGGGAGAGTTTGATCAAAGGGGAAGCGAGCTCAGAATTTGCCCAGAGACTTTGGCCTACCAGCCTGATTCCCGGGATTGCTAGAATTGCCCTGGGAGATGCTGGTGTCCTTCCATCTGCAGCCTTACAGAAGGAATGCCCCCAGTGTGTGTGCTCAGCAAAGACTCTGCCCAATAACACTCTAGGAGGGGTTACTTGTCAGCAGACCACAAGAGTCCCTAAACAAACAGCCTTGCCCTGGTACCATGCCTCTGCCAACCTGGGCCTCCCACCCTCCCTGGGTTTTGGTGCTTGGATTGCTTCCTCCTGCAGCCCACAAGGCTGCCCCTGCCCCCCCAACAACATTTTTGTTTGTGCCTCCACAAAAATGGAGACGCTGCTCGCCCTTAGGCCTCCCCAGCTGGCCCCAGTGGCCCCATGTCCAAAGGGTTCATTCAACACACAGGTTGCCCATACTTATCTAAAGTTTTACTTATTAATACACATTTCCATTTCCCTTTATATCCCACCCTTTGTCCATCATGAAACGCATGGTGGCCTGCATGTGGGGCTCTCACATGGAGCCCCTCAAAGCGGTGCCCCCTTGTGCCTCCAGGTAATCTCCTGGGACCATCATTTTATAAGGAGCCACTTTTCTAGGACACATAGTGTTTTACAAACAGCAATTAAAAACATCAAAACAGTATTATGAAACATAGAACAGATTCAAAGAACTTGATGGCTCAATCATAAGAACATAAGAAGAGCCTGCTGGATCGGGCCAGTGGCCCATCTAGTCCAGCATCCTGTTCTCACAGTGGCCAACCAGGTGCCTGGGGAATCACAACACATTTGCTTTAAGAAAATTGTTCCAATTGGTTTTAGTGTTTTATTACTGTAGTAAGTTGCTTTGGGTCACATCTGTGAAGAAAGCAAATAATAATAATCATAACCACCAAAGTTAGAAAAGGCTGATTTTATCCAGAGTGAAGCTGATAGGCGTCCCCTGGGAAGGAGCCACAGATCATCATAGACGGGGGCTCCTTGTATTGTAGATGCGGGGAACGGGGAGTGGGGAGGGGGCAGGCCTCTGACCTGAATCAGCAGGCATCCCCAGCTACCGACATTCATTCACAAGCAGTGTGTGTGTGTGTGTGTGTGTGTGGCTCTCTAGGGGGAAGGTGCTCCCTTATCTCCTTGTTGCACTCTGCTTACAACAACCCTCCCAAGCAGAAAGGTCATATTGCAGTTGCCCTTGTGGGACTGAGAGAGGGAGATTGAGAGCCAATGCCTTGTCTGGTGAGTTTGTGGCAGGGACGGCATTTGTTTGCAGAGCCGGCCTGCCCTCACAGCCAAAGGGCCAAAGGAGATGTGGTGGGAACAGTGATTAATCTTGTTATATCTCTGCCACTGGACATTACTCAAGTTACACAACTGGCCTCCAGGAGCCCTTGCTGGCCAAGTGCAAATTACCCACCACCAGCAATCTCTTAGGAGGGGAAGCCAGACTCGCTGCTGCTGCTGCTCCTCCAATAGGCCAGGAGGATGTGGGTCCCTCCCGGCTGTGGTGAAGCCAGTGGCTCGTTGTTTGCCAGATTTGGTGCTGCTTGTCAGTGTGGGGAGGAGGCTCTAGGGTGGCATCCCGGGCACGCTGAAGAGGGCCAAGCGCCTGCCATGACACTTCCATCCGTGGCCCTCTCGGCCCTTGGCTGACGTGCAGTGAGATATCGTTGCCCTCATGGTGCCGGCCTGGGAGGTGAGAGTCCAGCGATGCAGCCAAGGAGGAGGCTGTGGCTGTCAGCTGTGGGGCGTTCTGTGCTCCTTTCTCCCTCCTCCACTTTTGTGCTTGGAGGATCCCAGCTAAAGTTAGGCTGGCATCAGCTGGCTGCCAGCTTGCTAGACCATGAAAGGAAAGGTGAAGTCCTCAAAGTATGGAAGGGCTCAGTAGCCAGGAAGGGCTTGTTGCCCCCAAGAGTAGCCCCCCTCCCTCAGTGGCAGAGAAGGCCTTGCCCACGGAGCTTTGCATGGGGGGGGGGACCTGCAAAAGCTGAGCTCTCCAGCTGAAGAGCCAGCTGAGCAGTTGAGCAAGAACTGGGCGTGGGTGAGAGACAGCACGAGAGACAGCAAGAGAAGGGTGCGGCCAGCCTGCCTATTCCTCCAGGAAAAATCCTCCCAAGGTGCCATTAGTAAGCACTTCAAAAGCCAAAACCTTGCTTTGTGGCACACCAAAGTATCATAAGATTCTTGCTAATGAAATTAGGTTGCGTCACAACAAGGAACGAGAAAAGGAAACCCTTGCAGGGCAGGAAACATTGTTGACAAGCAACAAGGAGCTGGAAAAGATGCCAGCAGAAGAAGGTGTTTCCCACTGAGAGAGACGGTGGCCTGGAAACTGCGTCGGCTGAACCAGCAAGCTCAGTATTTCTAGGGCGTAAAAATCCCCCTTGTACGTAGGAATTTCTCAGAGCTTCCTGCATTACAACTTATCAAAAAGATAATTCCTGTCACCTATGGCGTGAATGGATATTAAACTATAATGAATGAATTAATCAAATTAATACCTTGCCCTTCCTCCATAAAGGGACCCCAGGGCAGCTTATAACATAAAACAATCTTAAACCATAATCCACAGCAACAAGTAAAATAGCAGTAATTACAACTTAGAATTATATTAGGTTTGAATTAGTTTACAGATAATTAACATACTAGGACATTTGCATTCTGATCTCTGCTTTGTGAAAGGTCCCTGTGCTTATTTTAAACACATTTAACTTTATACATAAATGTCACAGATAGACCCCCCCCCCATTTCCTTTCCTTTTGAAACCACAGCTCACAGTCGTTCCCTCTGCCCCATTCAGGAACCTTTTCCAGGGCTCGTACTGGGAGGAAGGGTGGGATATAAATGTAATTAACAACAACAACAACAACAACAACAATAATAATAATAATAAAAGGGCCACACCTCCCTGTGGGCACCCTTCTGGGAGAGGCACATGCAAGTGGTGGGTGGGGCCAAAGGCAAAAGTTGGCCAAGCGGCTGATGTGGCTCTTGCTTTGTATGGGAGGCGACATTCTGGCTATGCAAAAACCAGAGCTTTCTACACACACGCACCTTTGTTTAGTTAGTTATAAAAATATTTCTATACCGCCCTCTTGGAAAACATCAGGGAGGTGTGCAGCAACATAAAAACATTAAAAATCAAGGCGAAACAATTTTGTGAGTGACTGGCTCTTCAAGAGCTGCATCAGGCCTGTTGGCACAAAAACATCTTCAAGAGGTGTCTGAAAGTCAAACGTGAGGATGCCACTGAGGCAGAGAAGAGGCTTCATTGTTAATCTTTTAATAGTTTTATTTGTGCAGTTTCAAGAACACTTTCCAGTCAGGCAGAAATACCCAAGGAGGGTGTAGGTGAGCTGTGTGGCTGGAGAGAGACCCCAGGGCCAGGCAGAGAGGCTTGGAGGGCCACAACTGGCTCCGGGCCCGATTAGGACATCCACTGGTGCTCTGCGCCCATGTCTGCATTTGCTTGTATTTGTACAGACACACACACACACATGCATTTGTTGTTGTTATGTGCCTTCAAGTTGACTATGACTTATGGCAACCCTATGAATCAGTGACCTCCAAGAGCATCTGTCATGAACCACCCTGTTCAGATCTTGTAAGTTCAGGTCTGTGGCTTCCTTTATGGAATCAATCCGTCTCTTGTTTGGCCTTCCTCTTTTTCTACTCCCTTCTGTTTTTCCCAGCATTATTGTCTTTTCTAGTGAATCATGTCTTCTCATGATGTGTCCAAAGTATGATAAGCTCAGTTTCATCATTTTAGCTTCTAGTGATAGTTCTGGTTTAATTTGTTCTAACACCCAATTATTTGACTTTTTCACAGTCCATGGTATCCGCAAAGCTTTCCTCCAACACCACATTTCAAATGAGTTGATTTTTCTCCTATCTGTTTTTTTCACTGTCCAACTCTCACATCCATACATAGAGATCAGGAATACCATGGTCTGAATGATCCTGACTTTGGTGTTCAGTGATACATCTTTGTGTTTGAGGATCTTTTCTAGTTCTCTCCTAGTTGCCCTCCCCAGTCCTAGCCTTCTTCTGATTTCTTGACTATTGTCTCCATTTTGGTTAATGACTGTGCTGAGGTATTGATAATCCTTGACAAGTTCAATGTCCTCATTGCCAACTTTAAAATTACATAAATCTTCTGTTGTCATTACTTTAGTCTTTTTGACATTCAGCTGTAGTCCTGCTTTGGTGCTTTCCTCTTTAACTTTCATCAGCATTTGTTTCAAATCATTACTGGTTTCTGCTAGTAGTATGGTATCGTCTGCATATCTTAAATTATTGATATGCTGTACCTCCATGGTCAAAGGCAGCGTGCTCCTGAATACCAGGTGCTGGAAATCACAGGAGAGGAGAGAGTTGTTCTTGTGCTCAGGTTCTGCTTCCCATGGGGGTATCTGGCTGGCACCTGTGAGAACAGGAGGCTGGACTAGATGGGCCCCTTTGACTTGATCCAGCAGCGCTCTTCTTATGTTCTTAAAAGAATTTATTTATTTATTTATTTATTTATTTATTTATATCCTGCCCTTCCTGCCAGCAGGAGCCCAGAGTGGCAAACAAAAGCACTAAAACACTTTAAAACATCATAAAAACAGACTTTAAAATGCATTAAAACAAAGCAACTTTAAAAACATTTTTAAAAGCTTTGAAGAGATCTTTAAAAAAAGGTTAAAAAACATATTAAAAAGCAATTCTAACACAGAAGCAGACTGGGATGACGTCTGAATTTAAAAGGCTTCTTGAAAGAGGAAGGTCTTCAATAGGTGCCGAAAAGATAACAGAGATAGTGCCTATCTAATATTTAAGGAGAGGGAGTTCCACAGGGTAGGTGCCGCCACACTAAAGATCCGTTTCCTATATTGTGCGGAACAGACCTCCTGATATTTGCAGGAGGCCCTCACCTGCAGAGTGCAGTGATCGACTGGGTATATAAGGGGTACGACAGTCTTTCAGGTATCCTGGTCCCAAGCTGTATAGGGCTTTGTACACCAAAACTAGACCCTTGAACTTGGCCTGGTAGCAAATGGGCAGCCAGTGCAGTTCTTTCAGCAGCAGGCTATGTTGGCAATACCCTGCCCCAGTGAGCAGTCTCACAGCTGCATTTTGCACCAGCTGCAGCTTCTGGACCAACCTCAAGGACAGCTCCACCTACAGCGCATTACAGTAATCCAGCCTGGAGGTTACCAGTGCATGGACAACGGTGGTCAGGCTATTCCAGTCCAGAAACGGCCGCAGCTGTCTTACCAGCTGAAGCTGGTAAAAGGCACTCCTAGCCATTGACATCACCTGGGCCTCTAGTGACCTGCTCTTTCAGAGGGAGTTCGACCCCATCCAAAGCAGGCAACTGACCAATTATTCGAACTCGGGAACCACCAACCCACAGCACCTTCGTCTTGCTAGGATTCAGACTCAGTTTATTGGCCCTCATCCAGCCCACCACCAAGTCCAGGCAGCGGTCCAGGGCTTGCATGACCTCTCCAAGTTCAGATGTTACGGAGAAATAGAGCTGGGTATCGTCAGCGTACTGCTGACACCATGCCCCAAATCTCCTGATTGTTGGAAGTGGGGCAAGAGCAACTCCTGTTTTGTTCTTTTGTTTAAGGTCCAGAGGGCTAGGGTCCTCCAGATGGATAGGCTTTGTTTACCTTTTACCTGTGATGCTCTGACTGACTTTCTTCTGTTGCTAGACTGTGACACCTTTAGGGAAGCTTACCTGCCCCTCCTCCTTCTGCCCTTTCCATTCCTTTGTCCTCCGGCTGACCAGGAGAGAGGAGACTCTCTTTGTCTCTGCTCTCTCTCTGAGCATGGGGCTGACTCCTACACCTGGGAGTTATGCCTCCAACTTAGCTAGTTAGTTAGAACTAGGTTTGCCTTTTCTTCTTTTACTAAGTCTCCAGTCTCAGTGATGCTGTTGAAGGGTAAAATCCTGCTTTCTTAGGCAAACACACGCACACGCTGGCACACTCGCATTTCAACATCTGCTGTTACTCTCTGCTGCTGTGGTGCTGCTTTTAAATGAAATTAAGCAACACAACTACACACAGAGCAACACTGATGACCACTCCCAAGGGCTTCATATAGATGTTAAACTGCATGGGGGACAAGATGGTGCCCTGCGGCACTCCACAGCACAAGTGCCAGGGGGGTAAAAGACAATTGCCCAATGCTATTATCTGAAAACGGACTTGGAGATAGGATCGGAACCAGTGTAAAACAGTTCCTCCAACACCCATCTCACCAAGTTGGCCCAGAAGGATACTATGGTCAATGGTATCAAAAGCCTGTGAGAGATCAAGTAAGAATAACTGGGTCACACTCTCCCTGTCCTTCTCCCAATTAAGGTCATCCATCAGGGCAACCAAGGGCGATTCATTCCCATAACCAGGCCTGAACCCAGACTGGAAGGGTCAAGATAATCTGTTTCATCCAAGAATGCTTGCAGTTGCTGCACCACAACCCTCACAATCACCTTCTCTAAAAAGGAAGATGAAAGAATAAAAACAATATAATTTTCAGATTATGCCTATAATATCACTGTTCTGGATGGTCAGTGGCATCATTAGGGCTGGACGATGGGATTCACATCCAGAGCCCTGTGCGGCCCAGTTCCCCCTCCCCCAATATAAATGTAATAAATAAAATAACAATAATAATGATAAATAATGTGATGCCATAAAACAGTCAGTGGTGCAATAGAAGCAAGCCATGGTGAATGGCAGCAAGCTCAGCCAATCAGCTATTGAGGTTAAAATGGTGGGCAGCTGGAGGCACAGGGAAGCTGGCTCTCACCGCACTTCCCTTTCTGCCTTGGGCTAGCAGAGAGCTCCTTCTCTGCACCAGTCAGCTTGCCAGCCTGCCAGCAGGGAGGATGATGCCTGCTTTGGGCCTGTCTTCTAACATGTCTTTGTCCAGGCTGCCTATCCTTTTATGCTTTGCCTCCAGTAAATAACAATCCATTTCTAAGCATATTTTTGTTGTGAAGCAACTTGCCTTCCCCTCAGTGCTGTGCCTTTGTGTTTGAATGAAGCTGTTAGTTGAAAAACTGTCATGGCCAGTGCCAAGAGAGAAGCAGAACAGCCCTGTGGCTCAAGGGCAGAGGGAGAGACGCACTTCTCTGAGCAGAGGAATGAGCTACTCAGTTGCACCTCCCTGGCTTCAGACCTGGGCTCAAGAAGGACTTGGTCCTCCTCCATTTCTTACGGTGGCTCATCGCCCAAGGTTTTGGGGAGGGGGAGAAGAGCCCCACTGAAAATCAGTCTCATTCTGTGATTGCAGGCAGGCACCCAAGTCTCCCCCAAGCCCCACATCTTCCTCTCTCCGTTGAGGGATGGATGCAATATTCAGGGAAGACCCACTGAAATAAACGGGCATTGCTAACTTAAGACCATTGATTTCAGTGGGTCTACACTGAGTAGGACTTAGTGGGGTACAACTGTGAGCACCACCCCAGCTTCCCAGCCCTGCTGCTCAGGGCAGCCTCCCTCACACACTGGGGCCTTTTCCTCCAGAAGCGGGCCAAAGAGTCCAAAAAATGCTCTGGCGGACGTGGCTGGGTCATGTCTGGGTGCAATAAAAGGCAACCGTTCGTTCTGGATGAGCCCCAGAAGCAGGAAAGTGGTGGATCCTCCCCATGACACTTATTTGCAACCCTGCTGCTATAATCCAGGATCCCTCCACTTGCCACAGGAAGGCAGAGTCAGGCGTTTGCTCTGGGAAGACCCAGCGGGAGCCATCAGCAATGCCCCCCCACCATCTCTTTTCCCCCTCCCTCCCTCCCCTCCCCTCCTCGGCTCACTTCCCTCCTCCTCTGGGCACACCGTTCCCTGGGCAGCAGACAAAGGGGTCACACCTTTGTACCAGGCCCAGCAGCCCTGACATGGGTGTCAGTCAGCATAGCAAAGGAGGCCCAGACTCTCCCAGCAAGGCAATGTTGGCATCTGCAGAGCTGGCTGGCTTTGTTCCTTCCCTGCAGGACAGCCATTGACATACCGACAAACACAGCCAACCCCCCCCCCCCGCCATGCTGCCGAATGCATGCAGGAAAGGAAGACAATCTGGACCCCCCCCTTCATATTCCCTGCAGTGGCTTATAGGACAAGGGTGGATAAGGCCATCCCACTCAGGACAGACCTGAGCCACCCATCAGTCCCTACAAGAATGCATGATGCAGGGGGGCATCTGGGTTCATGACAGAGCAATGAGGAGCCAGGAGCAATTTCTTGTGCTTTTAAGTTTAATAAACCAAACAGAGGCGCTGTGGGTTGATGGTTCCTGAGTTTAGATAACTGGTCAACTGCTGCTTTGGATGGGGTCGTACTCCCTCTGAAAGAGCAGGTCCGTAGCCTAGGGGTGCTGCTGGATCCATCTTTGTCTCTAGAGGCCCAGGTGACCTCAGTGGCTAGGAGTGTCTTTCACCAGCTTTGGCTGGTAAGACAGCTGCGGCTGTTTCTGGGCTGGGATATCCTGACCACTGTTGTCCATGCACTGATAACCTCCAGGCTGGATTACTCTAAAGTGCTCTATGTGGGACTGCCCTTGAGGTTGGTTTGGAAGCTGCAGCTGGTGCAAAATGTGGCAGAGCGAATGCTGAGTAGAGCAGGGTATTGCCAACATGTCACCCCGCTGCTAAAAGAATTGCACTGGTTGCCCATTAGCTACTAGTCGAAGTTCAAGGTTCTGGTTTTGGTGTACAAAGCTCTATACAGCTTGGGACCAGGATATCACTTAGATACCCAGTCGATCACTACATTCTGCAGGTGAGGGCCTCCTGCAGATACCATCTTATCAGGAGGTCCATTCTGCACAGCATAGGAAACAGACCTTTAGCGTGGCGGCACCTACCTGTGGAATTCCCTCCCCTTAAATATTAGACTGGCGCCATCTCTGTTATCTTTTCAGCACCTACTGAAGATCTTCCTCTTTCAACAAGGCTTTTAAGCAGAGACCTTATCCCAGTCTGTGTTGGAATTGCTTTTTAAGATGTTTTTAAAGCTTTTTAAAAAAGATGTCTTTAAAGATGTTTTGTTTTAATATGTTTTTAATATGTTTTGTTTTAATATATTTTAATGTCTGCTTTTAAGATGTTTTACAGTTTTTTTAGTATTTTTGTTTGCCGCCTTGGGCTCCTATTGGAAGGAAGGAAGGGCGGGATATAAGTTTAATAAACAAACAAACAAAATGCTGTCCAACAGGGCACAAAACACACCTCACAATTAGAGATGTAAAGGCCCGGGGTGGTGGTGGAGAGAAATTTCAGAAAAAAAACCAGTCCCCTCCATTTCCCCCCAGTTTTCCTGACTGTCCTCAAAAGGCTTTGGAAAAAAGGGGGAAAGATTTCCCCCCAATTTTTCCTGTGTTTTTCTGGGCCTTCACATCTCTACTCTCAACTAGCCTTTTTACAAGCTGTTGTGGATGTGTGTGTGAGGGGGAGGGTTGCAGGGTACCCTGAAGGCGTCTCTCCCTCTCTCCTGATTGTGGAAAATGGCAAACGTCAGGGAAGGACCCAGGCCGTGTGACTCTGAGGGCAATTGAAGGATTTAGTGCGGAGAAGCAGGCAGGGTTAAGGGCTTCCTCTTGCATACTAATAGAACCCCTTGGAGTCATTCACGGAGGGCACGGCTACAGTGGCGTCACTAGGGTTGGTGTCACCCGGTGCGGCCCGCAGCACCTTCTCTCTCAGACTCTGAGTGACTGCATGTGCGGCAGAGCCTCTAGGAGCGCACGGCCAAACGACAGGGCCTGGGAGCGCGTCGCCGCCTCGTTGTCTGCCGCCGCTTCCACCTTCTAACAGTCGAGGAAGGCAGCCAGTGCGCCACGCGAAGACTCTCATTGTTGCCTTGGCGGTGCCTGGGGGGGGGCAGCTCTGGCTGTCACCCCTGTCTGGTGGTGTCACCCGGTGCAGCCCGCACCTGCCGCACTGCCCTAGTGACGCCCCTGCACTGCTATCAGCCACTGCAGTCCACGGCGGCTGTTCTCTCTCCACTGTAAAAGGCAGCGAATGCCTCTGAGTACCAGTGGCTTGAAATTGCAGGGGGGTAAGTGCTGCTACTCTGGGCTTCCCCTTGAGGCATCTGGCTGGCCACTGTGAGAATGGACTGCTGGACTGTGATGGCCCCCCCTTGGCTCGCTCCAGCTGCAGCCTGGTTCTTAATGTGTCCTTCTGGGATTTTGAGCAGAAAATGGCAGGGCCAGAAAGGTTCAGCATCCCCTCCTAATGTTGCCTCCTTTTTTCAGCTCAGGCTTGCAGCCTTCAGAGGCAAAAACATGTGGGGCACACAATGCCTGCGTCATCATGGCTGGTTTTAGGGGGCTCCAGCAGTAGGGTTGCCAGGTTCAATCCCTGAGACTGATCCTGTATCTTTAGGAGAAGAGAAAGTCAGCCAAGTGCAGGTGTTCTTGCAACACTGTAATGGGAAAAACCACACTGTGGAATTCTCCCTCCTCCTTGCACAACTTTAAAGACACAAAAGACCTCTTGGAGGCTGGGCCTGGCAACAAAGAGGTATTCTGTATCTTTAAAGGTTGTGCAAGGGGAAAAAAGAATTCCAGCTTGTGGTTTTTCTCTTTACAGTGTTGCAAGAACACCTGCACTTGGCTGACTTTCTCTTCTCCTAAAGATACAGGATCAGTCTCAGGGATTGAACCTGGCAACCCTATCCAGCAGTCTTCCTCACCGGCTGAACACCGCCTCAGTTGTTTGTGTAGTTCCCTACTCTCGCCAGCAGGGAGCGCGCTGCCTTCCACCGTGAGTCGACCTTGCACAGGCCTACCACCAGATGGCGCAAGGGACCACCGCAACGCCGCGCAGGTGCGACGGGGCGGTCCTGCGCCTGTCGGACCGCCGGAGGCGCTGCCTGATCGCTCTCTAAGAGCCGCCGCTGCCGGGTCTCTCTTTGGCAGGTAAAACGTTTGTAAAGGCTCCCTAGGCACGGCCACCTCTGGCTTAAAAGCGTCAGGCTGAGAAAGGCCTTGCTCGAGCTCTGGAAAAGCCGCTGTCCGTCGGGGAGGCGGCACGGTCACGAACGGGGCGTGGCGTTCCAACGGCCGTCAGTCCGAGGCCTGTTCGGTCAGCTTGGGCTCCAGCATGCGTGTGCGCCCCTCGCTCCTGGAGCCTCCGCCTCGCCCCGTTCCCGTGCCTCAGAGACGGAATAGCCTTTTTCTCTTCTTCCTTTGTGGCCTTTTCCCCGAGGGAGGGAGTCGGTGAACCACCGACCTGCGACGTAGAGAAGCTTTGAGTGGCTGTGATGGGCTCACAAGTCTGGGTGGATCTGAACCGGAGGCCAAGGCGCCCTTTGCTGCTGCTGCGTGTTTGACGTGCCTGGATTTGGTTCATTAACACCCGGTTCTAGAGTAGGGGCCTGCAGAAGTGCCAGCATCCTCTAGGCCTACTTTGCAGGGGTGTAGCAAGGCAGGGGCAACCCCCCCCATTTCACAGCAGGAATAGTGACAGGGGCAACTACCCGGTGGAAAGGCCTTCCAGCAGGGATTAGGCAAGCGGCACCCATGGATGGATTCTGTCAGAAGTTAAAAACACACCCCAGAGATACTAATTGCAGTCTTCTGCATGCCTAATAAATATTTTTTTCCCATCAAGCAACTCATAAGCTGTGCACAGGAAGAGAAGCAGGTTACATTGGCAAGCATCGCTGCCCGTTTAATTATGAAAATTTCCAAAGACCAACCAAAATATCACAAAATAATAATGAGCAAGGGTTTGAGGCCACAGAAGTCTTCATCGGACTGAGTGCATCTCCCAACTGTCACTGTTTTACAGGAGAGATTCAAGGGCATACACACTGCAAGTTTAAGTTTGCTCAGCTAAAGCACTCTGTTGACCTACTGCAACAAATCCCCTTTTCAAAAGAATCGGAACTTCTGCAGTTTGGAAAGTGAAATCCTAGAGTGCTGCAGCCGGTGGCCCTGCTGGAGCAATGGTCTGATTCGCAGTACAGACACCCGTGCGGCTGTGCTGGCTTCAGTGCGCCTCCCGGCCTGTTTTCTGAAACCGGAGATACACAAAGCCAGTCACACTCTGCCCCTTTTACCCCAAAATCTGGGGAATGGAGCTCCGTGAAATCAGCTTGAGGCTGAAAAATGGTTTGGTAGATCAGTTCGCTGCCACTTGTTGAAACCATTTCACTCTAGGTTGGGAGACACAGCAATTGGCCCAACATTTTGCTGTGGGCAGTCCCAAAAGGTCTGAGATCAGCCTTGGGGAAGGGAGATGTGTCCAGCTAGGAGCAAACGTGTTTTAAGCCAAAACCAGATAAAACTGCCAGGAGGAAGGGCGGGATATAAATCAAATAGTAAATAAATAAATAAAATGGTCTGGCTGCCTCTGCAGCACCAGGTCGTGTGTCTGCAGCCTCAGTATAAACTTCCTGCTTCCACGTAACCACCCCATGAACAAATCCGGTCAGAGGACTGCTAAATAAAGGCCAGACACTGTCTAGCCGCTGCGTAAGCTTTCTGCAATCAAATCAAGACAAATAAACAAGTTCTCTGGAGGAGCCCAGAATGTTAAGCAAGTGGGGGAGGGGGGAGGAAAAGGCTGGCTTTCGGGAGTGAAGCCATCATGAATAAATTGTTCACAATGGGGAATGATGGGTAGAGGCCTCAACATCTATGGTAGCCAGGATTTGGGGGGGGGGGGTTCTATAATGTATTGAAATTCTCCCAGAGAATACACTGCAAAATCCATACAGCAGAAGTGGGCCTCCGCCCTGAGTGCAAAACATGGCCCACCAGGGGTCCCAGTTCGGCTCACAAGGCCATTTCCCCTAAACCGTGGCCACCTGCCCCACAGTGACGTCAGGTGTGGGAGAGGTGCAGCAAAAGAAGTGCTTTGTCAGCCTATGCCCAGAACTTTCCACAGCACAAGGGATTTTGACAGGGTGGGACAACCCACCTGCCAATCGTGTGAAGTCATACATTAGCCTGTGGGGGTGGGGCCAGATAAGGATCTGTCCCCCGCAGCCAAAAAGGTTCCCCACCCCTAGTCTTATGAAACAGCCACAACTGTGTAGACTCCATGGACAGAGACAACTAAAGAATTGACAATCAGCATTCCTCAGATTACAATACTCACCCAATGGAGAGGAAAAAAGAAATCAACAAGGCTAGATCAGCTAAAGAATAGACCTGGAGGAGAAAGTAACAGCCCCTGGTTGCTTACAACTCCAGAACAACAACACCACCACCACCAAAGGTATCAATAATCATCTACAGCCCATCTTGGACATTGACGCTTCCCTCTGCTGGCCTGACCTTGCTTTGTAGGGAGCACCTCCTCTCCAGCCTGAAACATCTGCTGACTAGTGGCAAAGGGCCACCACTGCAGTAGACCCAGATGCCAACCCTGACCCCATAGCCACCCTGGAAACGCCATTCCAGAACGGACTAATGTCGCCTCCAGTGTCAGGCGTCCCTTCACCTGCTCATCCTCCAGCATGCTGTGTGCCACCATCTGCCAGCAACACCCTCCTGCGCTCCACACACGGCAGTCAGGCCAGTCTCTACATAAAGGAAAAAATGGACACAACTCTGACACCAGAAATGGCAATATGGAAAAGCCAATGGGGGGATATTTTAACCTGCCAGAATACTCATAAATGACCTTAAGGTGGCCGTCCTTAAAGGGAGATTGCAGCGTGAAACTATTGAATGACAACATCTGACTGCCAATGGCAGCTCTCCAGGATTTCAGCAGAGGGGGTCTTTTCTCATACCTGATCCTTTTACCTGGAGATGCCGGGGTTGAACCTGGGACGTTATGCTTGCAAATGATCACTGTCACTGTAATTTATGAGGATTGCAGAACGGGTGTAGCTTGTGCCACCATAAAGACACAAAGTCTGCGTTGGAATTGCTTTTTAAGTTGTTTTTTAAAGCTTTTTCTTTTAGATGTTGTTAAATATGTTTTGTTTGGATATGTATTTAAAGCTGTTTGGTTTTAATGCCTTTAAAGATGTTTGGTTTTTAATATATTTTAAAGACTTTTGTTTTAAGATGTTTTAAGAGTGTTTTTGTTTGCCGCCCTGAGCTCCTTCTGGGAGGAAGGGCGGGATATATATTTAATAAATAAATAATAAATCAAGAGGTTCAAAGGGATCACTTCTGGACTGAATAGGAATAACAGATTTTTATCAGGCTACGTGAGTTCATTAGCTTACCAATGTCAGGATGTCTGTGTTACTGAGACTTTTGTGAATGGCCGATGTTAATCATGTAATTCATCACCATCTGTACTTTCCTGCATTTCCTTTCCTTCCAACCTTACGGTTTGCCATTTCTCCCCCCGCCCCCCCTGTACATATCTCCCACTCAGGATCTCATGCCATGCATCTGATGAAGTGGACTCTGGTCCACAAAAGCTCATTGTCATTAAGAGCCCCAAAACTCATTATTTTTTTGTGCTGCAGGAAACCAACACAAAGGCTGCTGTGACCCCCTCCAGAGTTTGCTTTTCTCCATCTCTCCTTAATGTGGCAGGACAAAAGGAGCCAGGCACACCTCCTGATGCCCGCTACCCACCTGCTCCTCCTCCTCCTCCTGCTCTTCAGGTACTGGCAGAGATTAGTTGCAGTAAAGCAACAGGAGTAGCTTGTGAGAGCTTGTGTGCGGGAGTGCTTTGACCATGCTATAAATCACTGAGACTTCAGACTTGGCTAAAATTAAAAAGCTTCTTTATTTATGGAAATACATCATTGATAGGCAAAGCAGTCTGGTTCGAGCTAACTAAGTTGGAGGCGCAAAGGCCAGGCTTGGTCGTTGTCCCCATGCTAGAGGAGAGTGAGACAAAGGCAAGATGCCTCCTCTCTCTTCGGTGGACGGAGAAGAAGCAGGAAAGAGACTTTGGAAGGAGTGGCCAGCTTCCCTGAGAGTAAATGGAAATGAACTGCCTTCAAGTCGATTCCGACTTATGGTGATCCTATGAAGAGGATTTTCATGGTAAGCGGTATTCAAAGGGGGTTTACTATTGCCTTCCTCTGAGGCTGAGAGGCAGTGACTGGCCCAAGGTCACCCAGTGAGCTTCATGGCTGGGTGGGGATTTGAACCCTGGTCTCCCAGGTGGTAGTCCAACACTCTAACCACTATACAACAAAGGCTCCCTGCCTGAGAGTATCAGTTTACAAAAGAAGGAAGACAGGTTGAGAACCCAGGTCAGAGAGAGAGCCTAGCTGTCTTGGAGGACTCTCCTGCTATCTCCCCTCCGGCGTGCAGACTTCAGCCCCAAAGTGGAGTTGCACCTTCCACACTTCCAACACTCCTCACACACCCATGAGCTGCTCTTCATCCCCTGGTGTGACTCAGTTTTGAAGGCATCCACTGGTTGGCTTGGGCATTTTTTAGTTTTCATTTATTTCGTAAATTATTTATTTAATAAATTAAAATATCTCAAATCAGTGTACAGAAAACTCAAACAACTTAACAACAAATGTTACAAAAATACACAATGCTACATATACAAATGTTACATTAAGCCCTTTTTCTCACCACAGACAAAAACCAGGAGGGGGGGGGCACTTAACTACATGCATGTTTCATTCATGGCAAACAGGTAATATTTTTAGACATCCTAAATGACTGCCCTAGAACAATTTGTCATGGAATCAACCAGATGGGTGGCGACGACCCTGGACTTAATCCTAAGTGGCTTCCAGGACCTGGTGCTTGATGGGAGTGGAGTTGAACCAACTGGGAAGAGTAAATCTTTACATACATAGGAAGTAGGAAAGTGGCCAGGGAGGCAGCTGGACCTTTGGACAACGCGTGAGCTAAAGGAGAATGCAGTGAAACTTCTTTTGTCTGCCTTCACAGCAGAAGATGTAGGGCAGATCCCTGTGCCTGGACTGACATCTTCAGGTAGGGACCCTGAGCAACTGGGGGATATAGTAGTGACAAGAGATGAAATTCACTCTAGACCTTATTGACAAACTGAAAACAGATAAATCACTGGGTCCAGGTGGTATCCATCCAAGAGTTCTTCAAAATCTTAAATGTAAAATGGCTGATTGCCTAACAAAATACATATCCCTAAGATCAGCTTCTGTATATAAGCATTGGAAAATGGCCAGTGTAACACCAGTTTGTCAAATGGGGATCCAGGAAATTACAGGCAAGTTAGCTTGATATCTGTTCTAGGAAAACTGGTGGAAAGGGTTATTAAAGATAGAATGACCAAATATAACAGAAGAACAAGTGTGGCTGAAGAACAGCATAGCTTCCAAAAGGGTAAGCCTTGCCTCATTGTTTTGAGTTTGAATGAGCACATGGTAGGAGTGATCCAGTTGACCCTGTGTAGTTAGACTTTCAAACAGTACAAGTACTTGTGGATGGAACAGATTATCTTGACCCTTCCAGTCTGGGTTCAGGCCTGGTGATGGGACTGAATCGGCCTTGGTCGCCCTGATGGATGACCTTTATTGGGAGAAAGACAGGGGGAGTGCGACCCTGTGACTCTTACTTGATCTCTCAGCGGCTTTTGATACCATGAACCATGGTATCCTTCTGGGCCGCTTTGGTGAGATTGGTGTTGGAGGCACTCTTTTACAGTGCTAATGATCCTACCTCCAGGGTCATTTTCAGAGAATAGAATTGGGTGATTGTCTTTTGGCCCCCTGGCAGTTGTGCTGTGGGGTGCCGCAGGGTATTATCTCCCCCCCCCCCTGCGCTGTTTAACATCTATATGAAACTCTTGGGAAAGGTCATCAGGAGATTGGGGGAAAGGTGTGAACAGTACACTGACTAAAGCCAGCTCTACTTCTCTGTAACATCTGAATAGGGAGAGGCTGTGCAAGCCCTGGACTGCTGCCTGGACTCGGTGGTGGGCTGTATGAGGGCCAATAAACTGAGTCTGAATCCCAGCAAGACAGAGGCACTGTGGGTTGGTGGTTCCTGAGTTTGGATGATTGGTCAGTTGCCTGCTTTGGATGGGGTCATACTCCCTCTGAAAGAGCAGGTCCATAGCCTGGGGGTGCTGCTGGATCCATCTTTGTCTCTAGAGGCCCAGGTGACCTCAGTGGCTAGGAGTGCCTTTTACCAGCTTTGGATGGTAAGACAGCTGCGGCTGTTTCTGGATTGGGATACCCTAACCGCTGTTGTCCACACACTGGTAACCTCCAGGCTGGATTACTGTAATGCACTCTATGCGGGGTTTATACAACAAGGGAGCGAAAGGTGCATTAAAAGACGAGGAGGAGGTTGCAGAGCACCTGCATGAGTTCTTTCCATCTGTCTTCATAGCAGAAGACAGAGAGCACATCCCTGAGCCTGAACTCACTTTTGCAGGAAAGGTGAAACAAGCATTTTTATAGAGGAGGATGGTGCGGACAAAGCAGATGGAGATTTCTCTCTCTCTAGCATAAGACTAGAACCCAGTGGGGTCATCCAATGAAGCTGAATGTTGGAAGACTGAGGACATGCAAAAGAAAGTCCTTCACACAGCGCAGACTGCGGGATTCACTCCCACGAGAGGCAGCGATGGGCACCACATGGAGGGCTTTAAAAGAGGATTAGACAAATTTATGGAGGAAAAGGCTATCAGTGGCTACTAGCCCTGATGACTATTGTGCTCTGCCTCTATGGTCAGAGGTAGCAGGCTTCTGAATCCCAGTTGCCAGAAACTGACGGAGGGAGAGTGCTGTTGCGCTCAGGTCCTGTTTTGGGGCTTCCCATAATGGGCGTCTGGTTGGCCACTGTGAGAACAGGAGGCTGGACTAGATGGGCCCCCTTGGCCTGATCCAGCCTCCGGGCTCTCCTTGTCTCCCTCTGTTCTTGATGAATGCAACCATTGTGATTGCCAGAAGTGCAGCAGTGGCTGGCATCACACGGTGAGACAAGAAGCCAATGAGAGAAATGTGTTATCTGGGTTTAAAGAGCAGGGAAGTCCCCAAATTCAAGTGCTTCTAGCTGCAGCGTTTGGGATGGGCCATGACTCAGGGCACAAGCCTCAACTTTGCATGCAGGGGGTGCCTGGCTGAGTCCTGTATGTTTCTGAAAACCAGTTGCCGGAAGCCTCAGGAGGGGGGAGTGTTCTTGCACTCGGGTCCTGCTTGCGGGCTTCCCCCAGGCACCTGGTTGGCCACTGTGAGAACAGGATGCTGGACTAGATGGGCCACTGGCCTGATCCAGCAGGCTCTTCTTGTGTCCTTATGTTCCCCCATTTCTGTATGGAAATATATTCTGTATTTCTATGTAGGGCTGGGAAAGGCTCCCTGCCAGAACCCTGGGCAGCCGCTGCCAGCGCAGATAATCCTGAGCCGGATGGGCCGAAGCTCTGAGTCGGGGCAGGGATGCTTCCTAACGTTGCACAGGGTCACCGGAAGCTGCCTTTCACCAGGTCAGGCTGTTGGTCGCTCTGGCTCAGTATTGCCTGTGCTGACTGGCAGCAGCTTCCCAGGGGGTCAGACTTGAGCCTTCCCAGCAATACCTGGAAATACTGGGGACCTGCATGCAAAGCAGGTGCTCTCCTGTTTGGAATTGTGCACTTTGCACGCATCCTGCACCAGCCCTTCCCGTGAACACCAGGGATCAGAGAGAGCAGGACAAGCAGCCGGAGGCACCTGGCTTTGCACCTGGTTGCCACACATCACCTGCAGGCTCAGCGTGCAGCGGCCAGTGGCTGGGGGCCCGGCAGGTGCAACGGAGGTTTTGCTGATGGGGGGAGGGGGAAAGGTGAGGCTGAGCAGGAGGAGACAGGTGAGGGTCAGACCCCCTTGCAAGGCGTGCTGAGGGCCTCTGAGGTCACGAGCCGGAGCAGGAGACAGGTGGGGTGGGGTGGGGGGGTGGGCACCGTGAGACAAAATCCGGCCACTCCCTCTTCAGAAAGAAAGGCAGACGTGCTAATCCACCAGCTCAGGCATTCTTGGGAGGGGAGGAGAGAAAGAATCCAGAAACCGCAGAGGCTTTGTCTGAAGGGGAGGCTCATTGCTCCGGCTGGTCCTGGCCTGCCCACGGCAAGGCCCAACTGCTGCCATCAGAACCCCGTTTGTGCTGTGAGCCTCAAGGGCAGCGCTGGAACACTGGCTGCTCCCCCAGTGGGCAAAGGCCGTGGTAGGCCTGCACGACGCCTCGCCTGGCCCTCCTGCAAGGGGGCAGTTCCCTGCAATGGCTGAGGAGGAGGGAGGGAGGAATGGAGGGGCCAGCAGCCCAGCTGGGGGGCTGTGGGAGGGAGGGGGCAAAGAGGGAGACCAAGCAGCAGGTGGGGGGCTCTGATGGGCGCCTCTCCACCAGGCAGAGTGTTGGCTCCTGGGCAGCAGGGCCTTCTGCAAGCCCCTCTTGGGTATCACTGAGGGCATTCCTCTGACGGGCTGCTTCTTCACACTCAGACTGGACAAAGCTCACGTCCGCACCACGCATTTAAATCCCTCTTGTACTACTTTAGCAGTCCTGGAGAATCCTGGGAACTGTTGTTTGTTAAGGAGAATGGGAACTGTTGCTGTCTGAGGGCAGCACCCTTAACAAACGGCACGCCCCAGGATTCTCCGGGACTGCTAAAATGGTGCAAGAGTGTTCTAAATGTATGGTGCAGATGTGACCAAAGGGATGTCGGTGGGTGCCCTTGGTCTTTTTTAAAAAGAGCCCACTCTCCACTTCAGTTGACACTGGGGAAAGGCTGAGGCAGAAAGGCCCTGGTTCAATCCCTGGTGGCATCTCCAGGTAGGGCTCGGAGAGACCTCTGTTGGAAACCCTGGAAAACACTGCCAGCCAGTGTAAGCCACACTGAGCTAGATGGACCAATGGTTTGCCTTGGTATAAAGCAGTTCCCTGTTTAAACCAGCCTTTTATTATGAATTCTTTATGAGACTGAAAAGACTTGCTTATTAGGCCTAACAGACAAACAAAAAATTGACAAATAGCCAGTTCCAGATGTTAGCCACCTGAGAGTTCTGAAACAAATCAAATGTGAAACTGCTGATCTTCTAACAAAAATAACTTGTCCCTCAGATCTACCTGAGGGACTAGAAAGCAGCCAATTTAGTACTAATTTTTTAAAAAGGATCTTGGGGGGGATCCTGGAAATTATAGGGTGGTTAGCTTAATAGCTGTCCCAGGAAAACCAGCGGAAAGAGATAAAATAACCAAGCATGTAGAAGAACAAGTCCTGCTACAGCAGAACCAGCATGGCTTCTGCAAGGGTAAGTCCTGTCTTACTAATCTATTAAGAGTTCTTTGAGAGTGTCAACAAGCATATAAACAGATGTCATCCATTGGACATAGTGTACTTGCACTTTCAAAAAGCTTTTGTCAAGGTACCTCACCAAAGACCCCTGAGTAAGCTTAGCAGTCATGGAATAAGAGGAGAGAAGAACGATAAGGAGATTGCAGAGAAGCTAAATGAATTCTTTGCATCTGTCTTCACAGTGGAAGATATAGGGCAGATCCCTGAACCTGAACTAACATTTGCAGGAAGGGATTCTGAGGAACTGAGACAAATAGTGGTAACGAGAGAGGAAGTTCTAAGCTTAATGGACAATATAAAAACTGACAAATCACCGGGCCCGGATGGCATCCACCCGAGAGTTCTCAAAGAACTCAAATGTGAAATTGCTGATCTGCTAACTAAAATATGTAACTTGTCCCTTGGGTCCTCCTCCGTGCCTGAGGACTGGAAAGTGGCAAATGTAACGCCAATCTTCAAAAAGGGATCCAGAGGGGATCCCGGAAATTACAGGCCAGTTAGCTTAACTTCTGTCCCTGGAAAACTGGTAGAAAGTATTAGTAAAGCTAGATTAACTAAGCACATAGAAGAACAAGCCTTGCTGAAGCAGAGCCAGCATGGCTTCTGCAAGGGAAAGTCCTGTCTCAGTAACCTATTAGAATTCTTTGAGAGTGTCAACAAGCATATAGATAGAGGTGCTCCAGTGGACATAGTGTACTTAGACTTTCAAAAACCATTTGACAAGGTACCTCACCAAAGACTTCTGAGGAAGCTTAGCAGTCATGGAATAAGAGGAGAGGTCCTCTTGTGGATAAGGAATTGGTTAAGAAGCAGAAAGCAGAGAGTAGGAATAAACGGACAGTTCTCCCAATGGAGGGCTGTAGAAAGTGGAGTCCTTCAAGGATTGGTATTGGGACCTGTACTTTTCAACTTGTTCATTAATGACCTAGAATTAGGAGTGAGCAGTGAAGTGGCCAAGTTTGCTGATGACACTAAATTGTTCAGGGTTGTTAAAACAAAAAGGGATTTCGAAGAGCTCCAAAAAGACCTCTCCAAACTGAGTGAATGGGCGGAAAAATGGCAAATGCAATTCAATATAAACAAGTGTAAAATTATGCATATTGGAGCAAAAAACCTTAATTTCACATATACGCTCATGGGGTCTGAACTGGCGGTGACCGACCAGGAGAGAGACCTCGGGGTTGTAGTGGACAGCACGATGAAAATGTCGACCCAGTGTGCGGCAGCTGTGAAAAAGGCAAATTCCATGCTAGCGATAATTAGGAAAGGTATTGAAAATAAAACAGCCGATCTCATAATGCCGTTGTATAAATCTATGGTGCGGCCGCATTTGGAATACTGTGTACAGTTCTGGTCGCCTCATCTCAAAAAGGATATTATAGAGTTGGAAAAGGTTCAGAAGAGGGCAACCAGAATGATCAAGGGGATGGAGCGACTCCCTTACGAGGAAAGGTTGCAGCATTTGGGGCTTTTTAGTTTAGAGAAAAGGCGGGTCAGAGGAGACATGATAGAAGTGTATAAAATTATGCATGGCATTGAGAAAGTGGATAGAGAAAAGTTCTTCTCCCTCTCTCATAATACTAGAACTCGTGGACATTCAAAGAAGCTGAATGTTGGAAGATTCAGGACAGACAAAAGGAAGTACTTCTTTACTCAGCGCATAGTTAAACTATGGAATTTGCTCTCACAAGATGCAGTAATGGCCACCAGCTTGGACGGCTTTAAAAGAAGATTAGACAAATTCATGGAGGACAGGGCTATCAATGGCTACTAGCCATGATGGCTGTGCTCTGCCACCCTAGTCAGAGGCAGCATGCTTCTGAAAACCAGTTGCCGGAAGCCTCAGGAGGGGAGAGTGTTCTTGCACTCGGGTCCTGCTTGCGGGCTTCCCCCAGGCACCTGGTTGGCCACTGTGAGAACAGGATGCTGGACTAGATGGGCCACTGGCCTGATCCAGCAGGATCTTCTTATGTTCTTATGAGAGGTCCTCTTGTGGATCAGTAGAAGCAGAGAGTAGGAATAAATGGACAGTTCTCGCAATGGAGGGCTGTAGAAAGTGGAGTCCCCCAAGGATCGATACTGAGAGGGACCTGTGCTTTTTAACATGTTCATCAACAATCTAGAGTTAGGGGTGAGCAATGAGGTGGCCAGGTTTGCTGATGATACAAAATTATTCAAGGTTATTAAAACAAAAAAGGTATTACAAAGAGCTCCAAAAAAATCTCTTCAAACTGAGTCAATGGATGGTGAAATCGCAAATTCAATGCAAACAAGTCTAAAGTGATGCACATTGGGGCAACCCCCACTTAATCCACATATATGCTCATGGAGTCTGAACTGGGGGTGACTGAACAGGAATGAGACCTTGGGGCTGCAGTGGATAGCTCGATGAAGATGTTGACCCAGTGTGCGGCAGCTGTGAGAAAGGCAAATTCCATGCTAGGGATCATTAGGAAAGCTGTTGAAAATAAAATTGTTGATATGAATGAATGAATGAATGAATCATTTTATTATGGTCACAGACCACATATTAAATTGTTGATATAATGCTGTTACATAAATCTATGGTGTGGCCACATTTGGAATACTGAGTACGGTTCTGGTCGCCTCACCTCAAAAAGGATAATGTAGAGTTGGAAAAGGTTCAGGAAAGGGCCACCAGAATGATCAGGTGGATGGAGCAACTCCCCTATGAAGAAAGGGTGCAGCATTTGGGGCTGTTTAGAGAAAAGGCGAGTCAGAGGCGACATGATACAAATGTGTAAAATTATGCATGGTGTGGAGAAAGTGCAGAGAGAAAAGCCTCTCTCCCTCTCTCATAACACTAGAAGTCGTGGACGTTCAATGAAGCTGAATGGTGGAAGTCAGGCCAGACAAAAGAAAGTCCTTTTGAAAGCACATGGAATTTGCTCCCATAGGAGGCAGTGACAGCCACTGACTCGGATGACTTTAGAAGAGGATTAGATAAAATCATGGAGGATCAGGCTATCCATGGCTACTAGCCCTGATGCTACTAGCCCTGATGGCTCTGCTCTGCCTCCACATTCAGAGGCAGCATGCTTCTCAACACCAGTTGCTGGAAACCGCAGGTGGGGACCCCGCTGTTGCCCTCAGGTCTTGCTTGTAAGCGTCCCATCGAGGCATCTGGTTGGCCACTGTGAGAACAGGAAGCTGGCCTAGATGGATCCAGCAGCTCTTCTTCTTAATCTTGAGGACCGGAATCTTTATTTTAGGGGAAGGGCTGTAGCTCAGTGGCAGAGTACCTGCTTTGTATGCAGAACGCCCCAGGTTCAGTCCTCAGCACCTTGAGGTAGGTCTAGGAGAGACTCTCTGTCTGCAACCCCAGAGAGAAGCACTGCCAGCCCGTGGAGACAATACTAACTTGGATGGAGGAAGGGGCTGGTCCAGTATAAGGCTGCTCCTTCCCTGCTGCCAATTGCCAGGTGAAGAAGCAAAAGCGAAGCGACCTCTTTGGATTGTCACCCAGCAGAGCAGTGGTGGCAGCTGTGCCCTGCAAGGCTGAGCCATTGACAGCACCACTTGATGGCCACCAAATAGGAGGCTGGTGGCCTTGACGGGCAGTGAGACTTCTGTCTGAACAGAGGTAGGACCTGCTCCTACCCTCGGGGCATTTAGGGCCATAATACACAATTGCTCCTGCTGCTGCCCCCTTCTCAGACAAATGGTGCCATGTCCTTTGGGAGGCCACCTTCCCTGCACTTGAGCTCATGCCCTGCTGCAAGGAAGCCCCCGGCCCCATTTCTGCTGGCCCTCCAACAGCGGGGGGGGGCTGCAGGACGGGTGGAGTGAAATTCTCTCTCAGCAAGTGTGAGTTCCACCCACACCTGGAGTGCCCTTGGAGCTGGCTGCTGTGCCAGGAAAGTTGGTGACTGAGCAGGAAGGTGAATCGTTCATGCCGTGGCTGTGGCCACACCTACGCCTCTCTGGCTCCTGCCAGCCGAGGAGAACTCCTGCAGCAGCCTGGAGGCATTCAAGAGAAGAGGCTCCTTGGAGGAGCAGGATCATGGCCGGAGGTAAGTCCCAGAGGGAACGCGGAGGGGGGATCTCTGTCGCTCTGCATGGGGATGTGAAAAAGAAAGGCCCTCTGTGTGTGAGAGAGAGAGGGAGGGAGGGAGGGAGGATGGGGCAGGGGTGAGCCAAGGGAGAGCGTGGGTCTGAGGGGCTCCCAGGCTGGGGCAAGCAGAGGGATACCAGTGGTTCTGCACATCCTGCCCTCCCTAGAACTGCAGCTGGCGTTCATCAGCTGGCAGAGTCCCAAGAACAACGTGCAGCACCACACGGCAGAGATGGGCACTCGGCAGCTGGTTGTGAGGCGGGGACAGCCGTTCACCATCACCCTCCACTTCTACTCCCGAGGCTACCAGCCTGGGCGGGACTCCTTGCACCTGATTGCAGAGACCGGTAAGCAGGCGTGCAGGAGGAGGGGAGGTGGGCAGAGGGGCTGCAGCTGGGAGCCCCAGGGCTTGACCCCCCTCCCAGGAGGTGAGGGCCACCCTGGCCTTGACCCCTCTCGACATTGAGAGCAGCACTGACCTTCCTCCAAGGAGAACTGTGGGGCAGGGAGCAGCAGCAGGTGACCTTCCATTAGGATGGGGGTCCTTTTGGGGGCCCAGTGCTGATGTCCCATCAGGTGTATCTGCCTCCCTGGCCTGTCCCACACCAGCAACCCTGCCAAATGCTCCATGTCTGTGTGTATGGGGGGCAGGGAGCCCCAACTCCAGATCAGGCCACGGGGGTCCATCTGGCTCTCTGTGGCCTGCCCTGAGGGGAATCAGTGCTGCAGGAGTTCAGGCAAGGGTCTTTCTCCATGTTCTTGAGGATGGGGGGGCTGAGAGTGGGGCTTTCTGCAGGCAAAGGTGGTACTCACTCTCTGATCTCTGCAGGGGGCCCACAACAAGAGACCGACTATGTGCCCATCACTGGTGCCCCTTCAGGGCAGCCTGGCCCCAATCCTGCCTGGGGTCTCTTTGGGGGTCCAGGGATCCCTGGGGGTTTCCCCACCCTTCACAAAACAGGTTCGGCCTAGCCCTGACCTGAAATCTTACTCCCTGGAGGGTTGGGGAGGGGGGCAGCATTTGCAGTGGGGCTTGTACTTCCTTGGCCCTGCAGAATAGCTTCCCACTTCCCAGGAGCAGCAAACAACAGGCAAATCCAAACCGGTAAGGGGGAGCGGTGTGGAGAGACGCTGAGCTCACTGTGCAACTGGGACAAAAAGGTCTGCCCATTTCAGCTCTCTCCATTCCTCATTTTTCCGTTTTAAATTCAGTTTTCCACATTTCTGCAGCAATTAGCAATTAAAAAAAAATCCTCATGAAAATTCTCCAGGATTTTAGTGTGAATGTCTCCTAATAAGACACATTTTTGCAGGCAGTTTTGACCAATGTACACATTTTTGCAAGCAATTGTTCATCATATAATGCTTTTTGCATATTATTTTTCACTCATAGATTCATTTTTATGCACACTTTCCCCTAACGTGCATTTTTGTAAACATTGTTTGTTTGGCAAACTGCATTGCAAAATTCAAGTCAGTGCGAATTTCAAGGGATGGCTGCGTTTCAGTTCTACTGTTTCAGAAAGTGCAAGTTTGATAGATCCAGCTTGAAATGTGAACTGAATTGAATTTCTCACCCATCCCTACCGTGCATAATGTTACTTCCATGTTGAGGAATCCGGCATTTTCCAGGGCAGAGAAAAGGCTAATTGAGTTGGAGCCTTTTGAGCATGATATGGAGCTCTGCCTGCCACGAAGCGAAGCGCCACGAGAGAGCGCACCGTACCGCCAGGGAGGTGGAGCCCTGACCGGGTTCACTTACTATCAGGAGCGGGAATAGGAGCAGCAGGGGCCTAAGGAAGAAAGGGCCTCAGGACCTCAGAAGAGTCCTGCAGCAGCAGCAGCGGCTAGATCAGGCCAAGGGGGCCCATCCTGTTCTTACAGTGGCCAGCCATACATCCCCCAAAGGGAAGAAGGCCACAAGCAGGATTGCTCCCCTCCTGCGGTTTCCAGCAATTGGTCTTCCCGCCTTCAGCTGGGGAGAGGAAGCAGAGTGTAGCCATCGTGGCTAGTAGCCATGGGTAGCCTTATTCGCCATGAATTTGTCTTCTATACTTCATTTTAATTTATTACCCACCCTTCACCCAGAGGTCCCAGGGCAGGTGACAACAATTTCAAAAAACATAATTAAAGAGCCCTCCAAGTTGGTGGCCGTCACTGCCTCCTCCGGGAGTGAATCCCGCAGTTTAGCCATGCGCTCCATGAAGGACTTTCTTTCCTGAACCCTCCAACGTTCAGCGTCATTGAATGTCAAGGAGTCCCAGTGTTAGGAGAGAGGGAGCCACGCTTGCCTTGATGCGCTTTCTCCACGCCATGCCTCATTTTATGCACTCCTGTCATGTCGCCTCTGAAAAGCCCACAATGTGCGCCCTTTCCTCCGAAGGGACGACCGGCTCCCCCCTGCCTGCAGTCCAGAGTAAACGATGCTGGAGCCTGGATGGCCACTGAGGGGGGGGAGGGGAGGGCTGACTAGCTCGGTAGGCAAGGACGCAGCTCCGCCGCCGGTTCAGGATCGGGCTGCCTCCAGTGCGTCCCCCAGGGCCTGCCTGGCGCCCGCCCTGGTCTTGCCTGACCTTCGACCCTCTCTCTCTTCCCCCACTCCCGGACAGGCCCTCAGCCGGAGGTGCAGGCCGGGACCCGATCCATCTTCCCGGTGGGACCGGGCCAGCCGGACTCGACGGGCGTCTGGCGGGCCGCCTCCGTCTCCAGCGGGCCCCAAGCCACGGACGTTGCCGTGTCGGCTCCCGCCGGGGCCCCCATTGGCCGCTACCGGCTGAAGATCCGCGTTGACTCCGCCGGCCGCTCCTCCTCCTTCTACTACCTGGGCGAGTTCATCCTGCTCTTCAACGCGTGGTGCCCAGGTGCGCGAGGGGGCCAACCTTTGCCCTGGGAGCAACTCTGCCGGCGGCCGGGCAGGGAGAGCTCTAACACCCCCCCGCCCCTGAAAGCGCTACATAAACGAGCGGTGCTCCCGCGGAGGCTCCAGGGCTTGGCCTCGCTCGGGCAGGCTAGGGCAGCGACGGCAGCAGCCCTCCTGGGGAGCTGGAAATGTGAAGGGGGTCGTGGCGGGGGAGCAGAGCAGGGCGGTCCTCCGCCCCCACGAGCACACATGGAAGCCGGGGGGCTGCATTTCTGGGGGGCTCCGGAGGTTTGATGGCCGGGGGGCTGAGCTGTGCGATGCCCAAGGGGCCTGTCCAGCGAGTGGGGGCCCTGCTGGGCCAGGGAAGGGCTCCTCTTCAAGGGGGGCGCCTGGGAGCCGCTGGTGCCCCCGGCAGCCTGGGCACGGTGGCGGCATCTCCCTGGGGCCTTGGAGCTTGGCGGGGGTCCTGGGCTTCTCTTCAGCGGGAGGAGGCCCTGTGTGCCCCCAGGGAGGGCAAGGTGCCCCGGCAACCCTCTCCCCCTTCCCTTTCCTCCATACCCTCAGATGATGCCGTGTATCTGGAGAACGAGCTGGCCAGGCAAGAGTACCTCTTGAACGAACAAGGCCTCATCTACCAAGGAAACAGGAACTGGATCCGCTCCATTCCCTGGAACTTCGGACAGGTATCCGCCCTGGAGCTCCTGCCGCTTCCTCTGGCAGGCAGGCATCCTCCCGACCACCCTCCTTCCCCCCCCCCATGGATTTCAGCCTTCTCTGGCCCCTGCCTCTGTCCATGGGGGCAGGATCATCAGAGGAAATGGAGGCCCCTTCCTGTGAGGTTTGGGGGGGGCTGCTGACACAGAGGGAGGGGCAGCTGCCGTCAGGGCCCAGCAAACCCACCGCCCTGCATCCGGAGCTACAGCTTGCTGAACCCTTGGGCATGAAGCCTCGGGCACTGCGTGGTCTAGCTGGCCTGTGGCCCATCAAGTGGTGTTGGACTCCCAGTTCCCACCATCTCTGGCCATTGGCCCAGCTGGCCGCTGGGAACTCCAGTCCAACATGGAAGGCCACACAGGAGGTGTCCCGCCCCAGCCAGGTCTGCGCTTCCAGCCCCGCTCCCTTTGCCCCTGCCCAGACATGCGACTCACCAGCTGTAAGAGAAGCCCTGCCGGACCAGGCCAGGCCAGAGCCAGAGGGCAGCTTGCTGATGGCAGCTGATCAGGTGCTCACAAGCAGGGCATGCAGGAGCGCCATCTGAGCCTGCAGTCAGCCACTGTCTTCCCTTTTCTTCCTCTGCAGTTTGAGGAGGACATTGTGGGGATCTGCTTGAAACTGCTGGACAAGAGCTTGCACTTCTTGCATGACCCAGCCAAGGATTGCTCCTTGCGCAGCAGCCCTGTCTATGTCAGCCGGGTGCTGAGTGCTATGGTAAGAGGTGCTGGTGCCACCCAGTGCTGTGCACACAGAGAGAACAGCTCCTGATGGCTCAGGATGGGGCTGGCTGGGACCCCTGCGACAAGGGACCTGCCGAGGCTGCACTTGCTGTCAGCCAGGAGAGTGAGAGGCCAGTGCCCGGCCCCAGGATCAAAGGCTGGGCCAGGCCACCAGCCCCCGCACACATGCACACCCCAAAGGCACAACTCGGTGTACAGCTGGTTCTAGATGGGGGTTCTGCATGGTCTTCTTGGTGTCGTACGTAAATTGACTCCCAGGAAGCATTTTGAAGTGTTCCCACCATACAATAAAAACAATTAAAATTAATTACACATAAAAACAACCAAAACAATTACAACTATATAAAAACAATTTGTACACCCCTTGAAAGAGCAGGTATGTGGAATGGGGTTCTCCTGGGTCATCAGAGGCTCAAGTGGCCTTGGTGGTGCAGAGTGCCTTTTCCCAGCTTTGGCTGGTTCATCAGCTGTACCTGGTCCGGGACAGAGATAGCCTTGCCCCAGTACCCCATGCTCTGGTAACCTCCTGTTTGGATTACTGCAATGCATTGCATGTGGGGCTGCCCCTGAAGGCTGTCTGGAAGCTTCAGTTAGTGCAGAATGCAACTGCCAGAACGTCAACCGGTACAGCCAGATGGAGTCACATTGCGCCAATTCTGAAGGAGTCACAGTGGCTGCCTATTTGATTCTGGGCCAAGTTCAGGGTGCTGGTGCCTGCTTATAAAGTGCCAAACAGTGTGGGGCCCAGATGCCCAAAGGATTGCTTCTCCCTATACCATCCCTTCTTCTCCGTGTTTCATGTGAATGTGGTGGACATGGAAGAGAGCCTTCCCTGCAGTGGTGGCCTCTTTGTGGAATGCCCTCCCTTTAGGTGTGTGATTGTTATCATTTTGGTGCCAGGTTAAGACCTATTTTAGTTAGCTGGTGCTGGTTTTAATCTGTGGTTTTAGTTGCTCTTTTGTGGTTTTCTGAGGTATCTATACTGCTGCATTGCTGGGTATTATATGACTTTGTTTATTTTCCGTGTTGCACTGCGGCCTGGTATCTGCACAGCTGAAGGACAGGTTATAAGTATTTGGGGAGGCTCAGCAGAGTGGTTGTATGGCTGGCTTTGTTGGCACTGGGGCCCCTGCAACAGTGACAGGGCGGCTTCCCTTTCTGCCCCTCCACTTCTTTCCAGATCAACAGCAATGATGACAACGGGGTCCTCCTGGGCAACTGGAGCGAGGACTACTCTGGCGGTGTCCGTCCGACCGAGTGGAGCGGCAGCATCGCCATCCTGACCCAGTGGGACCGCACTGGAGGCCAGCCGGTCAAGTACGGGCAGTGTTGGGTCTTTGCAGCTGTGATGTGTACAGGTACAGGGGGGCAAGGGGGGCAAGGCATGCTGGGAGCAAGTGCCCAGGATAAAACCGCTGAGGCTCCATGTCCCTGCAGAGCCAGACTGTGGGAGGGGAGAGGTGGGTGGGGTGCCTTGCTCCTGTTTTTAATACGATTGAGTAATTATGCATAGCTTTGAACATTTTGAACAGGAAAATGATAGACAGTCTTTGGGACCATAACAATTCCCACTTTGCATGCAACATTTTTTCCTGATTACTAACTGGTAGAAGGCTGTATTTGGGGATGTGGGCACACTGTCGAGGGAGAGCAGACAGCAAAACATCAGGCACTTTCAAGTACTGTCAATGAAGGCAAGTGGCTATTCTGGACCAAACAGAGACGCAGCTGGCCCAATTTCTCCTTAAAAATAAATACACAGCGAGGTCTGATTAGTTGGGTTCCCAGTGGCTGTGCTGGAGAAAGGGGTCACCCATGATACATAACACACACACTCTCTCTCTTACTTCATTAGAGAGCAGTTTGTTCTTGGTGCCCAGAAATTGACCCTGTGCGGAGTGGGGCAGATATTGGGGTCTCTGAAAAAGCCCCCCCCCGGCTGCTGTTTCTGGAAGCTGCAGCTGCTGCCTCTCGCCTGTTCATATGCTCAGAGGCTAGTTAGGAAGGCTGCAGGAGGCTGGCAGAATTGAGGCAGCAGCGGCTGAAGCGAGGGGCGGGCAGTGGAGAGGCGGGGGCAGGTGTCTGAGTTGCCCAGGGTGGTCATGCCAGCAGCAGCCCATGGCTCCCTCGTTGCCTCTCCCCAGTGATGCGATGCCTCGGGATCCCAACCCGTGTGGTGACTAACTTCGATTCAGGACATGAGAAGGACGGGAACCTGATCATTGACATGTTCTATGACAAGACAGGGCGGCTCCTGCCCACGGAGAGCAGTGACAGCATCTGGTGAGATGGGCTGGCTGCCTCCGCTGCCTCCTCCTCCTCCTCCTCACAACTCCAGGGAGGGGGGTTCTACTGAGATCCCTCTGGGCCCCCAGAGCCCACTAGGGCTCCTTCCTCTCTCCATAGGAAGCAGGTGCAGGGAGGGGGAGTATCTTCTCCGTTCCCAGCCCTGACCTGATGGATCCTTCAACCACACCCTCGGCCTCAGATTGAGCATGAGACCTTCTGCATGCCCAGACTGGGCTCTCCCTCCCTCTGCTGCTTGGCTGTGGGGCCATGCTGAGCTTCCACTGCCCCTTCCCTCAGCTAAACGAAGACCCCCTCCCAGCTAGAGAGACCATCTCTGTGGGGTCTGCTTCTCTTGCAGGAACTTCCACGTGTGGAATGAGTGCTGGATGGCACGGAGAGACCTTCCCCCAGGGAACGATGGCTGGCAGGTCCTGGACGCAACACCGCAGGAGCGCAGCAACGGTAAATGTCCCCCGTTACGTCCGCTTTGGCTTGGCCTGGCCTGGCCTGGCTGATTCCCCATGTCTTCCTTCCCTTCTCTTCACTCCTGGCAGGGCTGTACTGCTGTGGCCCAGCCCCCGTCACAGCCATCCGGGAAGGAGACGTGCACCTCCGCCACGATGCCCCTTTCGTGTTCTCGATGGTAAATGCCGACCGTGTGGCTTGGCTGCTTGACGGGACGAAGAAGGAAAAGCTGCAGTGGGACACGAGTGCTGTTGGGAACAACATCAGCACCAAACGCGTCGGGAGTGACGAGCGGGAGGACATCACCAGCACCTACAAGCCCCTGGAAGGTAGGGAGCCACAGAAGCCCCCAGGTGTCCTCTGGGATTCATCCTTTTTGTGCAAGGCTGTTACACAGGGAGCGGAACAGCAGACTCCTTAATGGCAGGACACTACTCCCTGATCTAATGGTTGTGAAATTCTCAACCTGCAGGTCTGATCCTGCTTGTGACAGGGGTAGCTGTTTGAGGCTGACGCATGGTGAAATGCAGGAAGTCTGGATTCTCCTGGCCTGGCAGTGGATGCCACAAGCATCTCGCGGGTCGCCTTGGCGCCCCAACCCGCCCCTCCCACCAGCACTGCTGGCTCCTCCATTGGCTGCTGCATCACGGGAGAAGCCTTGCTGAGATGAGTCTGGTGCTTGGCCTTCCTGGTGCAAAATTGTTCTTAAGATTGGGTGATCTCAGACATGGGAGCAGTGCCACAGGGCAGAAGGTGCCATCACAGGAAACCTCTGGGCAACTGGCATCCTCAGCACCAACTTGGAGGCCCTTCCCTACCACTCTGGGCTGTACTCTAAAGATCAGCACCCACCACCCTTGCAAACGTCAGACAAACCAGCAGAAGTCTGGTGTCTCTGATGGCTCCCAAACTTCGCCAGCTGCCTGCCCCTGGCCTAAGCTGATCACAGGGCCCTCAGGGGTCTCTTCTCCATGCGTGCTGGCCCTCTGCCCACCTTTGGCTCGGCCTCGCATTGCCTTTCTCTCTCCCAACAGGGTCCCTGGAGGAGCGCCGGGTGTTCCTGAAGGCTCTTGGTCACAGGCAGCCACTCAGTGCCGTGCGGGTCAGGGCAGGAGTCCTTCCGGCAGGGTTTTCTACCCCTGCAGATGGCAGCTCCCTGGAGCCCCCAGTGTTGGCCCAAACCTCCCTGAAGCTGAGGCTGGTGGAGAGTCCTGAAGTGGGCCAGGACATCAACCTGACTCTCCTCGCATGTAACCTGGAGCCGGCCTACAAGGAGCTCAAGCTGAGTCTCAGTGCCCAGCCAGTGCTGCATAATGGCAGTCCGTTGCCTCCTTTCTGGCAGGACACACTGTACCTCTCCCTCAGCCCCAAGGAAGGTAAGGTACGCGGAAGGGAACCAGCCTTCCCTCTCAGCTTGCACTGGCCGGCTCTGACACAGGACTTGCTTTGCAGAGAAGACCATTCCCTGGCGGATCTCCTATGAGCAGTACGGCAAGCACCTGGGCGAAGGCAAGCAGTTCTGCGTCATTGCCCTGGGGGAGGAGAACACCACCTGGCAGAAGATCCTGGCAGAAAAGACCATTACTGTGGCCAGCCCTACCCTTCTCATCAATGTATGCGGATCACCTCTGTGTGTGAGGGGGGGAGCTCCTGGGGGAGCCAATTCACACCTGGTGGGAGATGTGCAGGTGTCTTAAGGCTCTGAAGGTGGCAGGGAGCCATGAAGCATCACTGGCTCGCTCCCTGGCTGCCCCTTGTGCCTTGCAGAACACTTTTCTATCTCCCTCTCACACCTTGAACAGTTTTGGTGTGGACGTGCTAAAGCCATGAAGCACCCCGGAGAGGAGCATTTTGGCCTTTTCCAAAGCGGAGAACGAGCACTCCTGCCCTCCCCCAACCCTCGGTGCAGGTGGCCAACAGAGCCAGCCTCCGCCGCCTGCTCTCCTCACGGCTTGGTCCTTTGATGCAGGTGTTGGCCCCCGTGGTGGTGAACCAGCCCTTCCCGTTGCAAGTGGAATTTGCCAACCCCCTCTCGGAGCCTGTGGGCAGCTGCGTCTTGACCATGGAAGGCAGCGGGCTGGTAAAGGGCCAGCCCCAGATAGAGTGAGTAAAGGGGGAATGGGAGGCTTGTGGCACAGAGGGAGGAGGAGGAGGGTGCTGAAAGCCAGGACCTCCAAGGTGGCTTTCTCTGAAATGCTACCGGTTCCACGCGCAGGACCAGCCAGACAGGCCCAGCTTCGCAGTCTCAATGCGTGGATGAGACGATGGTGTCCGGTGGAAGGGTTTGGATTTGTTAGGCACTGGGGAACATTTTGGGACAAGCCGGGCCTGTACAAAAGGGACGGGCTCCACTTGAACCAGAATGGAACCAGACTGCTAGCACTTAAAATTTAAAAGGTGGCAGAGCAGCTTTTAAACTGACTGAGGGGGGAAACCCGACAGGAGCTGAGAAAGGTCCGGTTCGGAATAAACCTCCCCCCTGGGATAAAAACCAAAGAAATGATGAACTTTTAAAAGGGGTAGGCCTAGAAGTAGGCATTGTGAGAGCAGGGGCACAGGATATAAATTCAGAAGAGCAAAATTACCACAGGCCTAACCACAAGTGCCAAAGTCACTGCTTACAAGTGCCTGTACGCTAATGCTAGGAGCCTGCGAACCAAGATGGGAGAACTGGAGTGCTTGGTCTTAGAGGAGAGCATTGACTGAGCATAACGGAGACCTGGTGGAATGGAGAAAACCAGTGGGATACGGTTATCCCTGGATATAAACTATATCGGAAGGACAGGGAAGGACGTATTGGTGGCGGAGTCGCTCTATACGTGAAAGAAGGCATTGAATCCAGCAAGCTCGAAACCCCAAAAGAGGCAGACTCCTCCACTGAATCATTGTGGGTGGTGATACCATGCCCCAGGAGGGACTTAATACTGGGAACGATCTATCGTCCCCCTGATCAAAATGCTCAGGGAGACCTTGAGATGAGATATGAAATTGAGGAAGCATCCAAACTAGGAAATGTGGTAGTAATGGGTGACTTCAACTACCCAGACATAGACTGGCTGCATATGTGTTCCAGTCATGACAAAGAAGCAAAGTTTCTAGATATTCTAAATGACTATTCCCTAGACCAGTTGGTCATGGAACCGACCAGAGGGACGGCAACCCTGGACTTAATCCTCAGTGGGGACCGGGACCTGGTGCGAGATGTAAGTGTTGTTGAACCGATTGGGAGCAGTGACCACAGTGCTATTAAATTAAACATACTTGTAACTGGCCAATTGCCACGAAAATCCAACACGGTCACATTTGACTTCAAAAGAGGAAACTTCACAAAAATGAGGGGATTGGTAAAAAGAAAGCTGAAAAACAAAGTCCAGAGGGTCACATCACTCGAAAATGCTTGGAAGTTGTTTAAAAACACTATATTAGAAGCTCAACTGGAGTGCATACCGCAGATCAGAAAAGGTACCGCCAGGGCCAAGAAGATGCCAGCATGGTTAACGAGCAAAGTCAAGGAAGCTCTTAGAGGCAAAAAGTCTTCCTTCAAAAAATGGAAGTCTTGTCCAAATGAAGAAAATAAAAAAGAACACAAACTCTGGCAAAAGAAATGCAAGAAGACAATAAGGGATGCTAAAAAAGAATTTGAGGAGCACATTGCTAAGAACATAAAAACCAACAACAAAAAATTCTATAAATACATTCAAAGCAGGAGACCATGTAGGGAGACAATTGGACCCTTGGATGATAAGGGAGTCAAAGGTGTACTAAAGAACGATAAGGAGATTGCAGAGAAGCTAAATGAATTCTTTGCATCTGTCTTCACAGTGGAAGATATAGGGCAGATCCCTGAACCTGAACTAACATTTGCAGGAAGGGATTCTGAGGAACTGAGACAAATAGTGGTAACGAGAGAGGAAGTTCTAAGCTTAATGGACAATATAAAAACTGACAAATCACCGGGCCCGGATGGCATCCACCCGAGAGTTCTCAAAGAACTCAAAGGTGAAATTGCTGATCTGCTAACTAAAATATGTAACTTGTCCCTTGGGTCCTCCTCCGTGCCTGAGGACTGGAAAGTGGCAAATGTAACGCCAATCTTCAAAAAGGGATCCAGAGGGGATCCCGGAAATTACAGGCCAGTTAGCTTAACTTCTGTCCCTGGAAAACTGGTAGAAAGTATTATTAAAGCTAGATTAACTAAGCATATAGAAGAACAAGCCTTGCTGAAGCAGAGCCAGCATGGCTTCTGCAAGGGAAAGTCCTGTCTCAGTAACGTATTAGAATTCTTTGAGAGTGTCAACAAGCATATAGATAGAGGTGATCCAGTGGACATAGTGTACTTAGACTTTCAAAAAGCGTTTGACAAGGTACCTCACCAAAGGCTTCTGAGGAAGCTTAGCAGTCATGGAATAAGAGGAGAGGTCCTCTTGTGGATAAGGAATTGGTTAAGAAGCAGAAAGCAGAGAGTAGGAATAAACGGACAGTTCTCCCAATGGAGGGCTGTAGAAAGTGGAGTCCCTCAAGGATCGGTATTGGGACCTGTACTTTTCAACTTGTTCATTAATGACCTAGACTTAGGAGTGAGCAGTGAAGTGGCCAAGTTTGCTGATGACACTAAATTGTTCAGGGTTGTTAAAACAAAAAGGGATTGCGAAGAGCTCCAAAAAGACCTCTCCAAACTGAGTGAATGGGCGGAAAAATGGCAAATGCAATTCAATATAAACAAGTGTAAAATTATGCATATTGGATCAAAAAATCTTAATTTCACATATACGCTCATGGGGTCTGAACTGGTGGTGACCGACCAGGAGAGAGACCTCGGGGTTGTAGTGGACAGCACGATGAAAATGTCGACCCAGTGTGCGGCAGCTGTGAAAAAGGCAAATTCCATGCTAGCGATAATTAGGAAAGGTATTGAAAATAAAACAGCCGATCTCATAATGCCGTTGTATAAATCTATGGTGCGGCCGCATTTGGAATACTGTGTACAGTTCTGGTCGCCTCATCTCAAAAAGGATATTATAGAGTTGGAAAAGGTTCAGAAGAGGGCAACCAGAATGATCAAGGGGATTGAGCGACTCCCTTACGAGGAAAGGTTGCAGCATTTGGGGCTTTTTAGTTTAGAGAAAAGGCGGGTCAGAGGAGACATGATAGAAGTGTATAAAATTATGCATGGCATTGAGAAAGTGGATAGAGAAAAGTTCTTCTCCCTCTCTCATAATACTAGAACTCGTGGACATTCAAAGAAGCTGAATGTTGGAAGATTCAGGACAGACAAAAGGAAGTCCTTCTTTACTCAGCGCATAGTTAAACTATGGAATTTGCTCCCACAAGATGCAGTAATGGCCACCAGCTTGGACGGCTTTAAAAGAAGATTAGACAAATTCATGGAGGACAGGGCTATCAATGGCTACTAGCCGTGATGGCTGTGCTGTGCCACCCTAGTCAGAGGCAGCATGCTTCTGAAAACCAGTTGCCGGAAGCCTCAGGAGGGGAGAGTGTTCTTGCACTCGGGTCCCGCTTGCGGGCTTCCCCCAGGCACCTGGTTGGCCACTGTGAGAACAGAATGCTGGACTAGATGGGCCACTGGCCTGATGCAGCAGGCTCTTCTTATGTTCTTATGTTCTTATGAGGGGTGTGTGTGCGCATATAGGGCTTTTGCTCTGCAAATGGTGGAGCTCCTCTCTCTCTCTCTCCCTCCCCAGTGAGGATCCTCCAAGCACTTCATCCCCCAGCAGAGCTAATGGCCGGGCGGGGTGTTGCAGCATCCAAAGTGACGGCACAAACTCTTCCATAAGCAGAGATCAAACAATTAGAACACTACAAGTGCAAACATGAGAGCAACACATCTTGATACATTCCAATCTGGGTTCAGGCCTGGTTATAGGGTTGAATTGTCCTTGTGTCGGAATTTCTGTAGTGAGATGCGTAGCAGAGTTGTGTAGTGCTGTGGAATGGAGAGTATTGAGCAAGCTTAGTGTGTGTGTGTTCAAATCTTTGCTAAGATTCTACCTTCCCTGCAAATTAGTCAGACAGAGACTTTAAGCTTTAAAATAAGAAACAACTACTTTATTCCGGAAGTACATGCTTGATAGGAAAGAGTTCTATATCTAGCTAACTAGCTATGCCGGAGCAACCTGCACTGGTCCCAGTACTTGCCCTCATTCTGGCTGAGAGGAGAGACAAAGAGAAGATGTCTGCTCCCATCTCGAGAGAAAGAGAACACAGAGAAAGGCAGGAAGGAACTGGGATCAAACATCCTGTTGCTTATCAGCCTAGCAGGAAGGAGAGAGACGGCAGAGGATCAAAGGGATAGGTATAGCCTCAACCAGCAAGAGGTCTAGCTCCCTAGCTACCCTTATTAACCCCAGGCAGCCTCAACCCACCAAGTTGGAGTTGAACCTCATACATTCCAACACCTTGTTCTTACTTGATCCCTCAGTGGCTTTTGACACCATTAACCATGGTATTCTTCTGAGCTGACTTGGTGAGATGGATATCAGAGGCACTGTCTTACAGTGGTTCCGATCCTATCTCCAGGGTCATTTTCAGAGAACAGCATTGGGTGATTTTCTCTTGGCCGCCTGGCAGTTGTGCTGTGGGGTGCCGCAGGGTACCATCTAGTCCCCAATGCTGTTTAACATCTATATGAAGCCCTTAGGAGCAGTCATCGGGAGATTTGGGGCAATATGTCAGTAGTACACTGATGATACTCAGCTCTGTTTCTCTGTAACATCTGAATTGGGAAAGGCCGTGCAAGCTCTGGACCAGTGCCTGGATTTTGTGGTGGGCTGGATGAGGGCCAATAAACTATTTGGTTTAAAATGAAATAGAAACAGTTTGGTAGTTCTATTTCTTAGCAGAGTATACATTTTGCAAAGCGGAATGAGAATTAACCAGCCCACCTTCCCCTCATACAGACTCAGTGAATGAAAGCAAGATACCGCCGTCTTTGGTAAAAAGTATTAAGAATGTTTACTCACGACCTTTGATATGTTCAGGAAACATAGGCTCTAGCTTGGAGAGAAAATATAGAAGTAGGTAGAAGATTTAGTCCATGATTGGGATCATCTGGCAGAGAAGCCTATGGATGCTTCTCTTTCCTGTGGCTTAATGGAGAATTATGCTAATAAGAGAAGATTTCTTAACAAAGAAGAGGAAGAGAATAAGAGAACAAACACCTATAAATAGGAAGTTACGTCACAGCAAACAAGCATAGAGGTGTCCCCAAATTCTGGCTAGAAGGGGCATCTCCCTATTAAAGGCATGCAAGCTTGCTTATCCCAACCTAAACTGAGTCTGAATCCTAGCAAGACGGAGGCACTGTGGGTTGGTGGTTCCCGATAATTGGTCAGTTGCCTGCTTTGGATGGGGTCGTACTCCCTCTGAAAGAGCAGGTCCGTAACCTGGGGGTGCTCCTAGATCCATCTTTGTCACTAGAGGCCCAGGTGACCTCAGGGGCTAGGAGTGCCTTTTATCAGCTTTGGCTGGTAAGACAGCTCCAGCCGTTTCTGGACCATTGTGGCACATACAATATGGAATTCCCTTCCCACTATCTCTGTTATCTTTTTGGTGCCTCCTGAAGACCTTCCTTTTTCAACAAGCCTTTTAAGCAGAGACCTTATCCCAGTCTGTGTTTGTGTTGGAGTTGCTTTTTAAGATTTTTTAAAGAATATATTTTTAAGATGTTTTTAGTGTTTTGTCACTTGTTTGCCACCCTGGGCTCCTCCTGGGAGGAAGGGCGGAATAGAAATTTAATTAAATTTATATTAAAAGTGATGATGATGATGATGATGATGGGGCAACCCAGCGAATGTGAGTCTGAGGGCTCTTAGGGGGAGATTCTCACTGTCTGTGTCTGCGCCCCCCTCCAGTATCAGCTCAGGAATTGTGTCTGAGCTGGAGCACCCCTGAAAGTCAGGAACTGGCTCTGCCTTCAGCTGGCTGGGTGGCTTCGTGGCCTTTGCTTCCAGGAAGGGACGGAGGTGGGGAGGGAACAGAGCTCTCAGGCGTGCAGCCTCTTCTCCAAGGGCCAAGTGGGAGGGCTTCAGCGCCTCCCTGTCCCACCCCCCAGCCAAGCCCTTCCAAAGTCACCAGTGGTGACTTTGTTAGGACATCTTTGGGGTGTGGGCACGGGGGGGGGAGGGAACATCACCTCTTGGGGTACTTTAAGCAGAGACACCATTTCACATGGGGAGGGGGGGGGAGGGAAAGGCAATGTCTGGATGCTGATTCTTGGTTCATTTCCAATAGAGACAAAAAGCAGAAACTGTGTATTTAAAGAGCATTTGATTTGATTATTTATTTTAGCCCATGACAGCTCTAAAGAATGTTATCAGGACAAAGCAGCCCAGTATCTTTTCTTCAGCGAAAAGGTTTCTGCTCTTGGCAAGAAGTGCTGAGGTCCACCGCCCATTTTATGGCTTACAATTGCCAGGAAGCTAGTAAGGGAGGAAGCTGCTCCTGTGGGACAACTGCACGGGCTCTGCCCTCCCGAAAAAGTGCCCCTGGCCTCTTTGGGTGCAGAGTGCTGCCCCTTAGACTGATGGGGGCTGGTCAGCTTCATCATCCAGTTGCTGGCAACTGCAGGAGGGGACAGTGCTCTTTGCACCCAGGTCCTGCTTGCTTGTGGGCTTCCCATAATGGGCCTTTGGTTGGCCACTGTGAGAACAGGATGCTGGACTAGATGGGCCCCCTTTGGCCTGACCCAGCAGGCTCTTCTTACGTTCTTATTCTTTGGATCTCTTGTATGAACACATTTTTATCCACCTGGGCTGCTAATATTTCCCACATTTGGCCAAAGTGGCCAAGGCTGGATGGCCACTGTGAGAACAGGATGGTGGACTAGATGGGACCCCTTTGGCCCGATCTAGCACCCAGGCTCTTCTGATGTTTTTCTGTTCACAGGTTGGGCCCCCTCGGTCCCTGGAAACAGGCCAGCGTCAGGTTTCAGCTGATTCCATACAAGAGCGGACTGAGGCAGCTGCAGGTCACCCTCAAGAGTGGCCAGTTCCCACCCATCAAGGGGCATACACAGCTGCAGGTGGCCCCCAGCTCAGGGTGGAGATGAAGGCTTGATGGCACCTGATGCTCAGAAACTGGCAGCCCTGCTTGCACCTCAAGGGCAAGGACTGCTGTGCTCCCCACCCCATAATAAATGCTTGCATTCTCACCCATGGCTCTTCTTTTGTAAATTTGTATAAATGAGCAGAGATCATCAACAGTCTGAGATGTGTGGGTGCCAGTGTGTGCGTTCGCCTAAGTGGCAGGCTTTTACCCTGCATTGAGATCACTGAGACTTAAGACAGTAAAAGAAGAAAAGCTACTTTATTGATAGAAATACATAGTAGAAAGAAAGGCATACCTAGTTGTAACTAAGTTGGAGGGGCAGGTAAGCTTCCCTGTGAGTAGCAGTTTACAAGGAAGGAGGTTAGTCTGCAACGGAAGGAAGTCAGAGCATCACAGGTAAAGGACCCTAGCTCTATCTCCCTTCTGGAACACAAACAGAAGAACAAAATGAGTTGCTCTTGCCCCACTCCCAACAGCTCTGAATCGCTGGTTATTTCTGGAGCAACAAGATCCCTCCCTGTGTATCTGCACCTATCTCTTGCCCAGGAAGGTGGTTTGAAACGTAGCTGGCAGTCAGCCAGCCAGTCAGTCAGGAGAGGAATCCTCCCTCTCCCCTCTGCATCACACACACATACATTTTATATTCACCTCTAATTCTCACAGAACACATCTAAGTGGTGTACAGCATATATAAAATCACAAAGAAACATAAGAACAGCCTGGTGGATCAGGCCAGTAGCCCAACTAGTCCAACATCGTATTCTCATGGGAAACTCGCAAGCAGGACCAGACAGCAAAAGCACTCTCCCCTCCAGTGGCTTCCAGCAACTGGTTTCAGAAGCCTGCTGCCTCAGCGTGTGATGGTGGAGCACAGCCCCAAGGCTAGCAGCCACTGATTGCTTTTCCTCCATGAATCTGTCCAATCCCCTGCTAAAGCCATCCAAGCTGGTGGTCATCGCTGCCTCTTGTGGGAGTGAATCCCGGAGTTTAACTATGTGCTGCGTGAAGAAGTAAATGTAAAAGGAAACATCATGAGGAACTGGCCCATCACAGAAAAGGCATCCAGCCAAAAAGGGCTGTTGACACGAGAAAGTCTTCCAAGGCGTCTGATTGCCTACCAGTTCCCAGCCTCCCAGGCCAGCATGCAGAGATAAAGACGGGGGGGGGGGGGAGGCAGCCCATGACTTCAGCCCAGCTGGCAGAGGCAATCGCCAGCCAACCAGCAGCCGCCCGGAGGCCAGAGGAGGGAGGAAAGGCAAGCGGGCAGGCAGGCGGCAGCCCAGCAGGCAACATGGGCCAAGGTGATCCTGGCAGGCCTCTCCTGGGACTTCCCTGGGCAGAGCCCTGGCAACCTGAACCGCTTGGCTAAGGGCGCCATGCCCGCGCCAGGGGGAGATGGCAGGCTGCTTGGCAATGGCGGCTGCAACACCGCCAGGGCACCCCCTCCCCCGCCCTGCAGGCAGCTGCTGGGACAGGCATGAGCCATGATGGCAGTGGGGGCTTGGTGCAGGCCTGGTGCGTTACATGGAGGCCCTCCAGGCCAGATATTATAGAGTTGGAAAAGGTTCAGAAGAGGGCAACCAGAATGATCAAGGGGATGGAGCGACTGCCTTACGAGGAAAGGTTGTAGCATTTGGGGCTTTTTAGTTTAGAGAAAAGGCGGGTCAGAGGAGACATGACAGAAGTGTATAAAATTATGCATGGCATTGAGAAAGTGGATAGAGAAAAGTTCTTCTCCCTCATAATACTAGAACTCATGGACATTCAAAGAAGCTGAATGTTGGAAGATTCCCAATGGAGGGCTGTAGAAAGTGGAGTCCCTCAAGGATCGGTATTGGGACCTGTACTTTTCAACTTGTTCATTAATGACCTAGAATTAGGAGTGAGCAGTGAAGTGGCCAAGTTTGCTGACGACACTAAATTGTTCAGGGTTGTTAAAACAAAAAGGGATTGCGAAGAACTCCAAAAAAAACCTCTCCAAATTGAGTGAATGGGCGGAAAAATGGCAAATGCAATTCAATATAAACAAGTGTAAAATTATGCATAGTGCAGCAAAAAATCTGAATTTCACATATACACTCATGGAGTCTGAACTGGCGGTGACCGACCAGGAGAGAGACCTCGGGGTTGTAGTGGACAGCACGATGAAAATGTCGACCCAGTGTGCGGCAGCTGTGAAAAAGGCAAATTCCATGCTAGCGATAATTAGGAAAGGTATTGAAAATAAAACAGCCGATCTCATAATGCCGTTGTATAAATCTATGGTGCGGCCGCATTTGGAATACTGTGTACAGTTCTGGTCGCCTCATCTCAAAAAGGATATTATAGAGTTGGAAAAGGTTCAGAAGAGGGCAACCAGAATGATCAAGGGGATGGAGCGACTCCCTTATGAGGAAAGGTTGCAGCATTTGGGGCTTTTTAGTTTAGAGAAAAGGCGGGTCAGAGGAGACATGATAGAAGTGTATAAAATTATGCATGGCATTGAGAAAGTGGATAGAGAAAAGTTCTTCTCCCTCTCTCATAATACTAGAACTCGTGGACATTCAAAGAAGCTGAATGTTGGAAGATTCAGGACAGACAAAAGGAAGTCCTTCTTTACTCAGAGCATAGTTAAACTATGGAATTTGCTCCCACAAGATGCAGTAATGGCCACCAGCTTGGATGGCTTTAAAAGAAGATTAGACAAATTCATGGAGGACAGGGCTATCAATGGCTACTAGCCGTGATGGCTGTGCTCTGCCACCCAAGTCAGAGGCAGCATGCTTCTGAAAACCAGTTACCGGAAGCCTCAGGAGGGGAGAGTGTTCTTGCACTCGGGTCCTGCTTGCGGGCTTCCCTCAGGCACCTGGTTGGCCACTGTGAGAACAGCATGCTGGACTAGATGGGCCACTGGCCTGATCCAGCAGGATCTTCTTATGTTCTTATGTTCTTATTCAGGGCAGACAAAAGGAAGTACTTCTTTACTCAGCGCATAGTTAAACTATGGAATTTGCTCCCACAAGATGCAGTAATGGCCACCAGCTTGGACGGCTTTAAAAGAAGATTAGACAAATTCATGGAGGACAGGGCTATCAATGGCTACTAGCCATGATGGCTGTGCTCTGCCACCCTAGTCAGAGGCGGCATGCTTCTGAAAACCAGTTGCCGGAAGCCTCAGGAGGGGAGAGTGTTCTTGCACTCGGGTCCTGCTTGTGGGCTTCCCCGGGGCACCTGGTTGGCCACTGTGAGAACAGGAAGCTGGACTAGATGGGCCACTGGCCTGATCCAGCAGGCTCTTCTTATGTTCTTATGACTGATGGTGGGGGGTGGACGAGGCAGGACCGCTTCCTTCCACTGCAAGGAGGGCAGCTGAAGAAGATGTGGGAGAGGGGCTGAGGAGACCTCCCCCCGCCTGGCTGGACTGGGGGGCCTGGGTGAGCTGCCCCTATGATGGAGTGAAGCAGGCGCAGCAGGGGTGGGGCTGTGTCTCTCCCCTCCCCTCTTGGGAACTGGGGCTGGGGGGAGCTCCAGTGGCTGTGGTTCCAGACACCACCAGCACTATGCAGCCAGCCCCGGTTCCCCTTGACATCAGTTGCCCGGCGTCCGGCAGCCACTTTGGGAGGCATCCGCGGCGGCGAGGTCATTGCCATGCCACGTCCAGGTCTCTCAGGCAAGGGCCACCCCCTCCCCCGCAGCAACCTCCCTCCAGGGAGGAAGGAGGGATTTTAAACCCGCCTTAAGACCCCTGCAGACTCCCACCCCAAAGGATCCTGGGAGGTCCTGAGGTGCCCCCCAGAGGCACTAGGCCCAGAATCATGGCACTGAAGAAGGGGAGGGGCGCCCCCAGGCTTAGGACGCCGCCCCGCCGCCTACCAGAGCAGGATGCTTCGCCCCGGAGTGGGACGCCAGAGCCAGGTCGAGGCCGCAGCTGGAGCCGGAGGCATGCCCCTTTGGGGGGGAGGTTGGGGGCTAGGGGTTTCCGCAACTTGCCCGTCGCTAGCCAGCCGCCCCTCTTCGCCTGTGTAAGGTTCAAATTTAAGCCCCCTCCCCAAGAAGGGAGAGTTAGCGCACCCCTCAGCCTTAAAATAGGAGTGCGAGCTTTAGCAATTTAATTTGCCTGTTTCAGTGGTTCAGCCAGATACCAATAAACATAAAATAAACATAAAATAGACACACACACACAGCTGCTTGATCAAGAGGGGTCTCTGCTCTGCACAGACAGGGGTCTGTCAGGGCAAAGAGCAACGTTTATTGATTGCAGGTTCATTAAATAGGGTTCATAAGCAAAACAAGGTATTGTTGCAAAATCATAACAAGAAGGGAATACAGTGTTACATAGATAAAGCAAGCGCATCTTCATCTCTGTTACATTACTCATAATTCTAAAAGGCGAGGAGGTGATAAGGAATTCATACACTTGTCAATCTAAGAAACATAATGTGAGATAAGAACTGAGGAAAAGCGAGTATTAGCGTTACTTTGACACTTGGTGAAAGATAAACATGGGGCTAGTAAAAGTTATTTACTCAGTTGTGTGACGTAAAACTTATGAATAAGGAAGGTATTTGGGAAGCCTTCGTTCTTTGTGCTGGGTATGACATAAAGTTACAGTGTACATGGTGTATAAAGTAGAACAAGGCAAGAGAAAATAATAACATTCCAGAGGGGGTACACTTTATCTTCTTTCCAAGATTATTATTATTCCAGCCAGAGAGGCGCCTTTGGGTGTTATTTCTCATGGGAAGAAACGAAACTGGCTCTGACTACAACTTAGCATCTCTGAACAACTTTTGGGGTCTAGCAATAAAATATTTCCTAACACCTGCCTGCTCTCTGGCTCATCTGGTCAGGGCTGGCAGTCACCAGACATTGGGGGGGGGACGGCTCGGCCCCTCGCGCCCCCTCCCCGTCCTTCTCTTGCCAGGCGCGGCAGCCCTGCAGGTGGCGAGGTGCGACTTGCAGCCGTCGAGGAACAATCGGGCGCACCGCACGGCCGCTGTCAGCACCGAGCGCCTGGTGGTGCGGCGGGGGCAGCCCTACGCCATCACTTCCCACTTCTCGGCCCGCTGCAAGGAGACCCGCGACGGTGGCTGCGCAAGACCTCGCTGCTCGCCCAGACCAGTAAGCGGCCGCCAGAGGGTGCGCGGGCGACGCACAGGCAGGCCATCAGAGCGCCGCCGCCGCCCTCTCGGTAGTGGGCGCCCTCACTGGGCCCTGAACCGCCCCTCCTTACCAGGGCTGCGAGCCCTGCCGGGAACAAGATGTAGAACCCGGAGCCGGGTCGGGGGAGAAGGAGGCTGGGGGAGGAAGAGCCCGCCGAGAGCTGCACCGTCGGCAGTTGCTGCGGGAGGGAGGGGGTGGTAGGGGACGCAGCTGCAGCTAAGTTAGCACGGTGCGAGGCGGCGGCTGTGCCAGAGATGCTCGCGAGGAGGGAAACGGAGAGGGAGCCGCTCCAGCGAGCGGAAGACCCCGCGGGCGAGAGTGTGCGGGGCCTCGGTGGGGAAGGGGAGCATCCCAGGGATTCATTTCTGAGGGTTTTTAGGAATGCGGACGCTGAAATCTGGCAACAATCTCGACATGGAAAAAGAAAGGGGTGAATCAGCAATGGTCCCTGGCTTGGGGTGCTGGGAGGCTGCTGAAAGTAATCCTGTTATTTACTGCCCTTTAGCCGTTATTACTTTTATTAATCCTTAGCACTACTATTTTATTTTATTTTTACTTACATGCCACTTTTCAAAGCAGTTCACACACACACACACAAACCATTATATTATTATTATTATTATTATTATTAATTACATTTGTATACCGCCCCATAGCCAAAGCTCTCTGGGCGGTTTACAACAATTAAAAACATTAAAAACAAATATACAAATATACAAATTTAAAAACACTTTAAAAATAATAATTTAAGAACACATGCTAAAATGCCTGGGAGAAGAGGAAAGTCTTGACCTGGCGCTGAAAAGATAACAGTGTTGGCACCAGGCGCACCTCATCAGTAAAATATCAGTAAAAAGAACAATTAAATATCCAGATGGTCATGACCAGTAAATTTCAGCAACCAGAGCATCCAGGACCAAAAGCAGAACTGGCATCCGCAGCCAAGAAACTTCTGTTCCTGCTTGCCTGAGGTAGTGCATTTCCAGGGTTACCCAAACCCTTCTTTCACATTAACCTCAGCAGTCCTGACAGCAGTCCCGTAAAGCAGGCTAGTCTTGCTACCCATATTGCAGATGGCATGCATGTGGCTGAGAGAAAGGGTGTTTAAGGCCACATTATGGATGCAATTGAACCAGTCTTACAGCTGACCACTTTAGACAGTTGCATTGCACCAGGTGGGTGGGGAGAGGGTAGGGAGGCAGGGATCCCAGAATCATAGACTTAGAAGGAGCCTGTAAGGCCATCGAGTCCAACCCCCTGCTCATTGCAGGAATCCAAATTAAAGCATATACAACAGGAGGCTGTCCAGCTGCCTCTTGAATGCTTCCAGTGCTGGAGAGCCCATCACCTCCCTAGGTCATTGGTGTTATGTAAATTTGTATAAATGAGCAGAGATCATCAATGGTCTGAGATGCATGTGTGCCAGTGTGTGCGTTTACCTAAGTGGCAGGCCTTAACCCTGCTTTTAGATCACTGAGATTTAAGACTTAGTAAAATAAGAAAAGCTACTTTATTGATAGAAATACATAGTAGATAGGAAAGGCACACCTAGTTCTAACTAACTAACTAAGTTGGAGGCGCAACGCCCAGGCTTGGGAATTGCCCTCATGGCTCAGGAGAGAGAGCAAAAACAAAGATGTCTCCTCTGTCTTCTTTATCCTTGACAGCATATCAAGCAGTTCCTCTTGCTGTCCAAACGACGCACAAAAAGAACAAGACAGGAGTTGCTGTTGCCCCACTTCCAACACATCTCTGCTACTGAAACTCATTTCCATTTTTTGAAAAATAGAAATGGACTGCCTTCAAATTGATTCCGACTTATGGCGACCTTATGAATAGGGTGTTCATGGTAAGCGGTGTTCAGAGGTGGTTTCCCATTGCCTTCCTCTGAGGCTGAGAGGCAGTGGATGGCCCAAGGTCACCCAGTGGGCTTCATGGCTGTGTGTGGATTCGAACCCTGGTCTCCGTAGTCCAACACTCTAACCACTACGCCACACTGGCTCTCTGTTTAAACTGAGCCACACTGGCCATTGTTTAAAACCAATATTATTTTCCTCTCATGTACTTCGCCCCTGCTTTACTCCTATCTCTCCCATTGTTTAAAAGGGAGGGTGTGTGCAAAGGTGCCTGCAGAATAGGAAGTATGGATATGGGGGTGGTCTGTGCCCATTGGGGAGTTGAGAAAATGAGCAAGGAGAAGAAAAAGGGGTGAAGGTGAAAATTGCTATTAATTTATTTATGTACCACTTATATGCCAAAATGGCTTCTAAGTGTTTTACAGCATAACATCAGTTATGAAATACGTACAATTAAAATACCAAATTATAAATAAAACATCAATACTTCCCTAATTAAAATATACAGTAAAGCAAACCAGTTAAAACATAACCATTAAAACAGTTAAAAACCAACAATAACATTGGAAATTCAAATGCAGGGCGGGCAAAGAGGGTTTGTGAAACGGGAGCCGTGGATATTAAGGTGAAGGTGGAAATGGGTAAAAGGGGCTGAAGAACAGTGGTGGCTTCACAATTGGGCAGAAGGTGAGGAGAGCGCTCAGCAGTTGCATGTAGTGGGGAGGGGCAGCTCCGAGGGATTTCCACCGTGGGAGCTGGCGAGCCCCAACTGCACAAATGCACCCCAAGAGGACAGGCCACCACCACCAGCAAGATGAAGGCAGGAAGAGTAGAGCCCTTAATCTGGCACAAGGGAGGTGGAGAACGGTCCTCCCCTGCCTGAATGGACCACTGCGGAGAGGAGGCTGCTTGTGGCCAGAGACTCCTGCATGGCAGAGAGTAGCAAAGTTGGTCACTCTTGTGCCAGGGAGGAGCCAGCCTGGCCTTCTTCTGCGGCTTCTCCTGCAGCGCCCCTCCATTTCCCCAACCAGCTGGCATCCCCCCCCCCCAGCCAGGCCTCTTCCTTCCTCCCCTTCTGCCCATCTTGCTTTTCTGGCTTCAGGACAGCAGCCATCACAAGCAGATGGGTCTGTGGCCCAGTTCCCCATCTCCTGGCCGGACAACCCAAGTGGGTGGAAGGCTACGGTAGAAGCCCCAGAGGCCGTCTCTTGGATGCTGACGGTGACCTCTCCAGCCAACGCTGCCATCGGCCACTACACCCTGCTGCTGCGTGTACCAGGCAAGGGCCAAAGGGCTCAGCACCCCCTGGGCACCTTCACGCTGCTCTTCAACCCCTGGTGCCAAGGTAGGTTACCAGCCGGGGGGAAAAAGAGAGACACAGCCTCCACCACCTCCTTTGACACGTGACTCCAGGGCAGAGGGTGGGGTGCTGACCCCCTTCCCTGGGAGGGGGTAATACAGGACCCAGCCCAAGCAGCCCTCGCCCCTCCCAACTGTGCCAGAGGCTGCAATGCCCCCCTGAGGGTGGCCCCTCCTGTCTTGTAGGCGACAGCGTCTTCCTCCCCAACGAGGCCGAGCGCCAGGAATACGTCTGCAATGAGGACGGGACCATCTACTGGGGGCTGGAGGGGGGACTACGGCCAGGTGAGAGAGCTCCTCCCCCCCGCTGCTCCCTGCTCAGCTGAGGTGCCAGATGGGCCTACTCTTCTCCTGGCTGGGATTAGGCCGATCCACTTGTGTCCGGTGGGCGGTTGCAGCTGCATTGAGACGGATGCCCCTGCTGGCTCAGTAACTGTGCCCATCGTGGCTCAGACAGCCTGCAGGCCTGTTCCTTCCCTGGCCAGAGCTCTCCTGTGGCAGACGCATTGGGGCAGGCAGGCAGGTGGGCAAGGCTTCCTGTTCCAGCCTGGAGGTCTCCTGCACTCTTTTCAGTTTGAAGAGGATATTGTCAACCTCAGCCTGGCCCTGCCTGACATCAGCCTGCTCTTGCTGCAGGATGCAGCCCGTGCCCAGCGCAGCAACCCTGTCCACGTCGGCCGCCTGGTCAGTGCTATGGTACGTGAGGAGGAGGAGAAGGAGCAGCAGCACAAGGCAGACTTGGCTGGCATCCTGCCCTCTTTGTGGGCGTTACACACTGGTGTGGCCACTCACGCCCCCTGTTGGTGATTGGATGCCTGTGGGAGGTTCCCAAGGCTACCTTCCAAGTGGTGCTCAGCCCTTTGCATCCCCTCCAGATGAACAGCAACGTGCACCGAGCGATCCTGGAGGGATGCTGGATGGGGGACTACAGCGATGGAACACCCCCTTCCAAGTGGCCAGGCAGTGCCCCCATCCTACGTCAGTGGCTGGCAGTGCGGTGCCTTCCTGTCCACTATGGGCAATGCTGGGTCTTTGCTGCAGTCCTATGCACAGGTACAGTGCCCAGCAACACTGTGACCAGTCCCAGTCAAGACGGGAGGTTGGCTGGCTGGCCAGCCGGCCACAGCAGGCCCTCATCTGTGACTAGGCTGCCTTGAGCCTCATGGCTGCCAGGAACTGCCAGCTGCCCTTTGGCACCTGCCTCTTTGTTTCAAAAGCAGAGGCTTTAAAAATCGGAAGAGCCCCTCTGGAGGGGCAGGGCTTGACATTCATTGGATCAGGGCAGCTGTGGAGGCGGATGCAAGTCTTTCCTTCCTTCCTGCAGCCCTGAAGTAGATCCCTCGTCTGAAGATTTTGCTGGGAGGGGTGGCAGGCCCAGACACAAACCTTTTGCTGCCTGAGGCACAGGACGTGATGGTGCTCTCCAATTCTCCACACAAAGCCAACCGGCCATGCATCTGACTCTTCCTTTCACATGGGGTGAGGATGGGGCATCTTCCAGGGCAGGCTATGGAGCACACACGGCTCTATCCTACAATGGAAAGGAATAGCCAGGGCTGTCCTCCCCCCCCCGCCCGCATCTGCTGCCTGAGGTGGTTGCCTCACTGTAGCACAGGAGGAACAGGGTACATCCCCTCTTCTCCTCCCCTCCAAATAATAGCAGCTCTGAGAGGCTGGATTTTTATAACTGTGCATCTCAGCTCAGAATGGAAATGACATTCTCATACATTCTATTTTACAAGGCAGCTGCTCTTCCCTAGCTGAGCTGAGGAATCCCTCTCCTCACTTTCATCTCCCAAGGCCATCAGCCTCTGCTTTCCCCTTCCTCACCAGCAGGTTTGGGCCTCCCTCCGTCCCTCCCTCGCCCAGCCCTTTGCTCTCTTCCAAGCAGGGCTGAGAAGCCTGGGGATCCCCACGCGGGTCGTCACCAGCTTTACCTCAGCCCAGGACACGGGTGGCCGCCTGCAAGTGGACGAGTACTTTGATGGAAGCGGAGTGCTGATCCGTGGGAGCTCAATGACCACCATCTGGTGAGGACACCCTCATCCCCCACCCGAGGCGTGCCCACAGAAGCAGGCCCCTCCCTGCCCAGCCGTGGGGGGTAGGTGGGAGAAGAGCAACGCGCTTCAAATTCATGTAACCACGCCCATTGTCTCATGCAGGCCTTTCCATGCCTGGAATGAATGCTGGCTCGCACGTGTGGATCTGCCCCCAGGCTATGACCGATGGCAAGCCTTGGATGCCACACCTCAAGAAGAGGGCAGCGGTACGGTGGGGGCAGGAGGATTAACCCCCTTCTGCAATGTAGAGAGGCCAGGGGCAGGCTGGGGGTCTGGGGGAACAGCGGCTGGGGCCTTTGTGACAGAGATCAGATTTGGCCAGGGGGTTCATAGGAGTCCCTCTTGGCCACAATGCCCTGGGCTGCTGCCTTCCAGCAGCCTTCTGGGGGCCCTGCCTGGCCAACGGAGGTAGCCTGGATGCTCAGCAAGGATGCTCCGTCCCCCAGCAGAGCCAGATCCTGCGCAAAAGGTGCTGAGAAGCGGGTGGGGGGGTGGGGTGGAGATGTGGCTGCTTCGCACCAAGGTGGGAGGTGAAGGTGGGCAGGCTCTTTGACTCCTCCTTCCTGCAGGGTCATCCTGCTGTGGGCCAGCGCCAGTCAGGGCCATCAAGGAGGGCCGCCTGGATCTGGCCTACGATGTCGCCACCTTCTATGTAGCCACCAATGCCACCTGCACCGCCTGGATACTGCAGGAAAATGGAGACTTGGAACAAGCCTTTTCTAGCATCAAGTACGTTGGCAACAATATCAGCACAAAGGGCGTGGGCAGCGAGCGCTTCGAGGACCTCACTCAGAACTACAAGTATCCCGACGGTAAGGGGGAGCTCTCTCCCCCCCCCAACCCCTGCCCTGTCCCAGAGGGCAAAATGTGGATCCCCTTCTAGCAGCATCTCTTGGCCAAGGCAGAAACTCTCTCCCCCACCCCAAACAAGGACAGGGCCCATGTCTGTGGGGACCCACGTTGAAAGGATGCCCTCCCCACTGCTCTCCCCTTCTGCAACTGCAGGGTCTGCTGCGGAGACGGCTGTGCTCAAGAAGGCCGGCCAGACACTGGAGGAGCGCAGAGACCAGAGTCGCTGCGTCGAGGATCGCCCACTGCTGCCACCGCTGGCCCTCACTCCCCTGGCCCAGGAAGAGGAGCTGCAGCACAATGGCAGGGCCCTGGCCCAGTTCTGGAAGGAGTTTCATCTCATCCTCCAGGCGGGCATGGTAAGCGGAGGCTGCACTCTCCTCCCCCGTTAAAAAGGACAGGACACACCCAGGCCCCCAGGCCAAAGGTGCTGCTGCTACTGCTGCCACCAGCCCCACGGAGGGACAGGCAGCACCGTTAAGATGCACCCTCCCATAGCTTAGTGAGACCCCCACACACACGGGGCCAAATGCTCTGGAGCTCTTGAACCAACCAGTGTTTGGGAAGAAAATAGCAGGATGGGAGCCATTGGCTAGATTAGGGGTTGCCCACATGGTGGCCACAGGCATGTTTGCATAATGCACCCACAGGGTCCCCAGCCCCCACTGAAATCAGGCTTGAAAGAAGCATCACCTTGTTGTGATGTATGTGGTGCCTGTGATGGTGTCTCTGCTTTGCAAATGTGCCTGCAGGCCCATACACATAGACGACCCCCCCCCCAGGATTAGAGCCACCATCCAGAAACAAGGAAATGAGCCCAAGTTTTTTGGGGGGCACAACTGCCAACCCAGCCCTTCCTCTCCTTCCCCCGAAGGCCCAGTGTTAACAGCCAGCATTCCAAGATAACAGACTCCCCCCCATTTCCTCCAGCAGCTAACAGTGTGTGTGGGGGGGCTGCTCACAATTCCTGGCCCAAACTCGGGTTGGGATGGGTCACAATGAACTGAGGAAGTGGATTGTTCTGGGAAGGGGACAGTTTAACACAGACATGAAGAGATTATGAATGGAGGTTTCACCCCACTCCCCTGGGCTGACCTTCTGCTGGACTGGACCCCCAGCAGGCTGCGGAAAAGGTTCCTGCCTGACACCTTGGAGAGCTGCTGCCAGTCAGTGTTGTCAATACTGAGCTAGATAGACCACTGGTCTGTCTCAGTGCAAGGGAGCTTCCTCTTCCTGTCCCAATCCCAATAATCCCCACATGCTCACGGCTACTTCACGGGTCCAAGTCAACTCTTCCCCCCCACACACACCCAGCCACCCCATGTTGCCTTCCTTGGCCAACCTCCCTCCTTGGTGTCAGCCCCACCTGGCTCTGTGTTCCAGAGGAAGCCCTGAGCACCATGCTGCCTTACTGGGAGTATGGCCCAGCCCTCCTGGCCAGCGGCCTCTTGCTGAAGCTCACAGCCCTGCTGAGGGACAAGACCTCTGCCTGCACGTACCTGGCCTGGCAGGAGACCCACATCCGTGCTCCAGAACTCACCCTCCAGGTCAGCAGGGACCCAGAGCACCCCCACCCTCATTCCGCCCTAGGCAGGGGCTCTCTGGCAGATTAAATGCCTCCTCCCAGACATGCTGGGGCTGGGAAGCTGCCCACTGGGCTGGCCCTACCATTGGGCAGTGTGGTGGGAGGGGGGAAGAGGCAGGAGCTCCCACATTGGAGACTGTTCTGTGCTCCCCCCCCCCGTTCCAGCATTAAAGCAAGAATTAACTGCCAATCCTGTTGGGTGTTGTATATGTCCCCCTGAAGACCCAGGTTCGCAGCTTGGGGGTGCTCCTGGACTCTGCCTTGAATCTGGAAGCCCAGGTCTCGGCAGTCTCCAGAAGCGCCTTCGCCCAGCTAAGGCTGGTCCGCCAGCTGCGTCCGTTTCTGGAGACGCCTGAATTGACTATGGTGGCACACGCCCTGGTTACATCCCAGATGGACTACTGCAACGCACTCTACGTTGGGCTGCCCTTGAAGACTGTTCGGAAGCTAAAATTGGGTCAACGTGCTACAGCTAGGTTGCTGACCGGGGCTAGTTTTCATGTTCACACGACTCCCGTTACAGCAACTTCATTGGTTGCCGATTTGCTTCCAGACCCAATTCAAGGTGCTGGTGATGTCCTTTAAAGCCCTTCACGGCTTGGGCCCTGTCTATCTGTCCGATCGATTGTCTGTTTACGAACCCCCCCGTCCCGAGATCCGCTTATGATTTTCTTCTTACAATTCCGCCAGTTTCACTAGTTCATCTTTCAGGGACTAGAGATAGAGCATTCTCAGCTGTCGCTCCTAGACTCTGGAACGCGTTACCTGTGGACATACGTTCTGCCTCTTCGCTTTTGTCATTTCCCCGCCTGGTTAAAACGTTTTTATTCCGGATTGCATTTAATTTAAATGAATAATTAGAGTTTTTAAGTATTGGATTGGGCTTACTGTGACCTCTAAATATAGAGATTGTAATTTTATTGCTGTATTTGTGCTTTTATCTACATGTTTTATTATGTTGTTCGTCGCTCTGAGTTTCTGTGAAAATAGAGCAGCTTATAAATAGTTGTAATAAATAAATAATAAATAAATAATGAGGGGCGGGGAAGAGGCACCTTCTTCCTTCTCCTCTGCCGCAAGCAGGCAAATGTCTTGGGCTGGGCCTGACTGCCTAAAGGGAGAGGGGTGGTGGTGGAGCCCATTTCCCTCTTCTCAAGGGTGTGAGCTGCAGGCTGAATGCATCCACCTCCCAGGTGGGGAAGGGGCAGCGCAGCGCAAGAGCTCCTGTCTGGTGGGCAGAAGGGCCCCGCTCCACGCCCCCAATGGCACTCCCAGGCAAGGCTGGAAGAGACTTGCTGCCTCAGACCCAGGAGAGCTGCTGCTGCTGCTGCCAGCCCGTGCAGATAATTGTGGGCTAGAGAAAGCAACGGCCTCACTCAGCATAGGGTGGCTGACTGGCTTCTTCACAACTGTCAGCCAAGCAGGCTGGGCTGGGCCTGTCTCCTTTGAGCTGGAAAGTAGACAGCAGCCCCCCTCGCCAACCTCTGGGGCTGCATTTCCAGTTGCCCCCCCCTCCGGTAGCAGGCAGGGCAGCTTTATGGCTCAGCAGGGCAGCCATGTCCCAAAGTGCTCAGCCAGCCATGCTCTCTCCTAAAGGTCCCAGGGCGGGTGGCCCAGTTCCAGCCCATGGAGGTAGAGATCCATCTGCGCAACCCCCTGCCCCAGCCCCTCACTGGCCACGTCGTGGCTGTATCTGGACGGGGACTCGTCTACAAGACAAAGAGCTACAGGTGAGGCGAGGGGAGGGAGGGAGGGGGGCTGCTGAAGCAAGGCTGCTCTGGGGGGGGCAGAGAAGGCTCCCTATCCTGCAGGGGGGAGGAGCCCAGCTAGAGCTGCATCAGGGCAAAGGGGCTCATTTGGTCCAGCATCCACATCCCACGATGGCCAACCAGGTGCCCCATCGGGAAGAAGCCCACAAACAGGGCAGCAGAACTCCTCCTCTGGGGAGGAAGAGCAGGATATAAATGTAATAAACACACAGACACCCCCATCCAATGGTACTGAGGGGCAGGGTAGCTCTGAAACCCAGGGGGTACCCCAACCCCAACGAGCCTCGGGTGAATCCCTCTGATGGCAGTGAATGCCACAGCTTCATCACAGGCTGAGTGAAGGAGGACCTTGCTGGGTCTGCCTGAATCTCCCCCCCCGCATAATTTTATACTCCTCTGTCATGATATTCCCTGCACTGCTCCTTGCTGTGTTCCCAAATGCTTTTCCTCAGAGGGGAGCTGTTCTGGCCTCCACCCCCGCCACTCTGTCAAGACGGAGAGGGGGCAGGCCCCTTGGGAGGGTGACCTGGCCAGTGGCAAGCACCCCAGGGGCAGCGCGCGTGGCTCAGAGGCCTTTCTTTGAGTGAGCAGCTGACTGTCCTCACCCCACAGCAGGCAGGCACCTCTCCTCTGAGCAGCAGCTCCCTTTTACACAGAACGCCTCCCCCTCCTCTTGTGCCTTCCAGGCTGGGAGCCATCGAAGCAGGCACCACTGCGGCCCTGAGCGTCCCATTCACACCGACCCAGGCAGGGCCCCGCAGGCTCACGGTGCACCTCGAGAGAGGCCTGCTCCAGCCTCTCAAGGCCTGCAGGACTATTCAGGTGGCAGCAGCTCAGGACTTAGGAGAGCAGCAAGCACCGGACGAGGCAGACTGGACGACGGCAGCAGCCCCCCTACCATTAAAGGCCCCTGAATGACACCCTTGACTGCTGCTCCTTCTTCTTAAGGGAATGGGGGAGGGTGGAGCTGGGGTAAATAATGCCCAAAAGCTGTGGGGCTCCCTTCCCCAGAGCAAGCTGGCTGCCTCCGTGTGCTGCCTGCAGCTCAGCCTAAGCAGCTGTAGCAGGAGCAACAGCAGGTGCCTCCCCTTGTCAGATCTTAGACTGCAAGTTCCTCAGGGCAGAAACCTCTCCTCCTTTTGCTGCTATATAAGCAACAACGCCCTGGAGATTAGCAACACACAAGGCTTCCCTATGGGCAGAATCAAGGCCACCATGAGCATGGGAGGACTTTATTGCCCAGGCAAGGGCAGCAAGACTCCCTCCCCTCCTCCTGCCAAGGGGGCGGGGGCAGCCGCTTCACGCAGGAGTCTTTGTCCTTCCTCCTCTAGAGTGCTTGCCCTCGCCTGCAAGCAGCCACAGAGCCACCAGCTGATCCAGCAGGCAAGGCTCATCAAAGCAGTCCCTGGGTGAAGCCTCTGACTCTGTCCATGTTGTGATCCACTGCCCCAGCAAGAAAGAGCACCCAGCTCTCTTCTGCGGGAGGGCAAACATGGCTGGCCCTGCAGAGGAGAAAGAGGGGCACGTAAGAACCACCAGACAGGGGTGGGTGCAACTCCCTGGCATGACACCCAACACCTCCCTCCCCAGCACCAGGAGGGTTCGCATTGCGGCGAGCCTTCGGAGGGGTGCTCTGTCCCCCAGCCCTCAGGGAAACAGGCTTCCTAGGCTGGACGTAGTGAACCTGCCTGGACTCCAGGCCTTCAGCTTCAGGGACCCCCCCCCCGACTCACCTGGTAACTTCTAGCATCTTCTTCAAGACAGCCGCCAGCTTCCCAGCCTAGAGAGAACCAAGGGACCAAGACAAAAGCATTTTACCTTTTACAGAAACAAACCTGTAACAAGCGTACAGAAGGTTTTTCATCCCATAGCTGCAATGAGGCAACACCTTTGGGGCTGTTGTCCCACCCACGCTAGCACTAAGTGCAGCTGTGCCAGAAGAGCACTTCTGAGGGCTCCTCTCTGCATGTCAGGCTGGTGCCGTACAACCCTCTGATGGATCCTTCTTTGCCATTAAAACCGAGGGGGAGGGCCACAGCTCAGTGGTGGATCATCTGCCTTGCACACAGAAGGCCCCGGGTTCAATCCTGGCAGCAGCTCCAGGTAGGGGTGGGAAAGAGGAACTCCCACTTGCAACCCTGCAGAGTCACTGCCAGTCAGTGCAGGCAACACTGAGCCAGATGGACCAACGGCCAGACTTGGCAAAAGGGCCACTTCCTATATTCTGACATCACAGAAACTGCGGCTGCGTTTGCCGCAGCTGGAAAAGGGGAGGCCAGTTCCACAGAAGAGGAATGATGAACTCGCACGGGGTCGTGGAGGCATCAAGCACCAGGCGCTCTTCACAGAGGAGGTGCTGAGCGGTGCCAGGAGGCGCAGGAGCAGCAGCAGAAGCGTCGCGTCCCAAAGGCAGCTCTTTGCCAGGCAACACACTCCCACGCACTTGTCCCTCAGCCACTCTGCCCTGGAGATTTCCAGGACCACTATACTCGGGCAGGCAGAAGAACATCGAGGAACTGTCTCACCACGGGCTGGACCTTCTCCCAGACGGGCTACTGGAAATATAGGAAACAGCATTTCCCAGGCTCCTTCCAGTTCCCAGGAGGAAGCTCGGATGGGCCAGGCCTCCACTGAATGGGCAATCCTGGAAGGAAACAGAGCCCCCCTCCCCGAGGTTTCCTTCCCAGACGGGCTACTCACAGTCAGCCGGAGAGTCAGCTGGTTCACAGGTGGGTATGTGCTCAGCACCAGCTCATCCACGCTACAAGAACAAAAGCAGGTACCGAGGGAGGTGTCAGTGGGGGTGGCATGAGGCCTGCTGAGACCGCCCAGCGTGAGGGTGTGCTGGATGGGGACTGGCCTCTGCCGCCTCCCAGGGCTCGTTAGGAGGAGAGTGGAGCAGCCCCATCATGAACTCCTTTGGTAAGGGAGCGGGGGTCAATTGTGCTTTCCAGGACGGAGCCCCCCGACCCACTTTCCAGGCCATGCAGGAACCCCCCTCGGCACCCCAGAGCAGGGCCTGCAACCTCTTCCTTCCCAACAACTGCTGCTAAAAGGCTTGGCCGGCTGCCTCACCTAGGACTCACGTCAGCAGCAACGTCTGCAATGTCGTCCAGCTGAGCCACCTGCGCCATCGTGCCCGCTTTGCCGTGGGATCTCACGGCCCCTGCCACTTTCTTCAGGCATGCTTTGGCAGCTTTCACCAGCCCCGTGCAGGGGCCAAGCAGCTGCCGGTCAGCCTCTGACCAGTAGATGTCCCTGTTCCCCCGGGAGCCCAAGTCTTCATCCTCCAGGTCACCATAAGGGTCTCCGCCTTCTCTCTGCGCCTGGGTACAAAGGCACACACACACAGACCACTGCACAGGCAAGCGGAGATCAGTTTCAAGCAAGGAGGAAGGTGATGCTGGAACTGGGGCACAAGGGTGGCAAAGCCACAAGGGGGTGGCATCAAAGGGTCTGCCTGGCAGTCCCCGCCCCCTTGCTGACTACAGAGGGAAAGCCACATCGTCTCAGCAGGAGAGGGAGGAGGAGGGAAGGGGGCACCATACAGGTTCCTCCAGGCAGACATAGTGAATCTGGGAACCACGATGGAGGAAATGGCACTCACAGGGGGAGTAGGGAACCTGGACAAACCGCCTCTTGGTCCCACGGTCCATCTGGCCCAGCTGGGCAGGTTTAAGCCAAAGGCAGCTCCTCGTGGCAGCTGCTCCAGCGACAGAGGAAATTAAAGGGGGAACACTCTGAGCCCAGCCAAGTGCAGGGGGGGAAGGCGCCACTCAGGCGCTATCAGGGCAGGCACAGGCAAGAAGGGGCCCCCTATCAGCTCTAGCAGCTGGAAAGGTGGTGCCCTTTATCTGTGCTGGACACGTAGTGAAACCATGTAAGGGGAAGCCATTCTTGCCAAGAGAGAGGACCGCATCCAGACACCTGCCGGCAATCTGTACTGCTGCCTACTAGCTTCCAGCTGCAATCCAATGCGGGACCCCTCACACCTGAAGCAGCAACAGCAGGCGGGCCTTGTGTAGCAGAGAAAGGGAGTGGGGGTGCTCATGAAGGAGGGAACAGGAACCCAGACCCAAGTGTGTCAGATGCAGCCATCGTTTCATTTCCCCTTCCTTCCATTTTGGAGAACTTTACATTTAGGCAAATGAACCGCTTTTTAATCTGCATTTTAACATTGTGAGCGCAAGCTAAACCAATGTTTAGCCAGCAATGCGGTGTCTAAAAGAGTTACCGCAATCATAGGCTGCGTGAACCTGAATATCGTATCCGCATCAAAGGAAGTAACAGTCCCAGTCCAGTGTGTGCATCTGAAACACAGTGTCCCATTCCGGGCCCATTCTGGGGTCACCAACAAACTGACCTGTATCCAGGAAAGTACGCCTAGGATTCGTGAGGGGCCTGGAAACCACGAACGGGGCCAGAAAAGCTAGGCAATGGTTTAGTCCAAAGGGAAGATGAGGGGAAGACGTGATACTGCTCAAGGGCAGATCAAGCTCCAATCCAATATATGTCTACTCAGAAGTCAGCTCCACTGGATTCAGTGGGACCTACTGCCCGGTAAGTGTGTATTGGATTGCATCCTTAGTCTTTATCTCCTCCAGGGGAGGAAAGTGCAGGGAAGCAGACTGTGGCTGAACATTATGAGCAACTTTCTAACAGCAACAGCAGATGGGAATTGTAACCGAAACATCTGGAGGGCACCGGACAAAGGAAAGCTAGCAGAAAAAAAGGTGACTCTAGTCAGTTAAAAAAAAAAACTACTGATGAAATTTGGAAGTGTCTGAGAGCTAAAGAGCCCCCCCTCCAAAACTGCAGAAAAATGGTGGCAGATGGGCAAAATCCAGCTTTTCCAAGAGGCCTGATTTACGGCAGCCTAGAAACCAAAGGGCCGAAGGAAACAAACACCTCCAAAGCTTTGTTAACATTTTGTTTGCACCCATCAATTGAGTTAAACGCTTTAGAGGCTTAGCAATCAGAAGAAGACTAGGAGGTGCCTTCCCCCACATCGGAGCTCCCAGACCCCTCCGAAAGCTCAGCCCAAAAGGTCAGTAAGGCTCAACTCTTCTCTCCCATTTAGCAAGCACCCCATTGGCGAAATGATTCCATGCTCAGATACTGGATGTTGGCCATTGGCCGCTCAAATCCAGGGCACGTGCAGATTGCCTGCCTCCTGCAGCAAGGACAGTTCTCATCTCCCCCTACCTGTTCCATCTCCTCCAGCGCATCTCTGACAACCCCCAGAGAGCAGGAAATGGCCAGTGCAACAGCTGCCTGGTTATCTGTGTGGAAAGAGAGACAGAAGGGAGGAGAGAGGGAGCAGGGCCAGCCCCATGGAAGCTGTCCAGACGTCCCCCTCCCTTTTGGCGTTCAGGGATGGACCCTGCCTCCTCCTGCCCACCACCCCTCACTCACCTCGGGGCAAGCAGGAAATGCGGCCACAGGCCTCCCAAATGCCCCCCGTGGAGTTGAGCTGCTCCCGAGAGAGGCTGCAAGGGAGAGGAGAGCAGGCTTCAGGCAAAGGGGCCCTTGGCCATGATGGGCCACCCCAGGCAAGGAGGACGCCCTGCTCTGCCCCGCAGCCCATCCCCCCCACCACCTGGCACAGAACAGCCCACCTCTGCAGCGGGGTCCGGAGAATAACCTCTGTGAGCTGGATCATTCCCTCCACCACTTCCACAGTGGCATCATGCACGGTTTTGCGTAGGGTGGTCCCTGAGAGAGGCAAAGGGAGCCCCGTCACAGCGGACTCCATCACGCCCCCTCTGGGCAGAAACTGAGGAGCCTCCCTGCCCCCGCCAGACACAGACAGGTGCAGGGCTGCCCCAGAGAAGCCGCCCTGACGGCACCAAGCCAGCATCCATCCTCACCTGCTTGCCTGTTGCTGCATCACCCCAAAGAGAAACCCCCTTTTCCTCCTCCTTACCTTGGTCCTTCGGGAGCTGGTAATACACGGAGACAGCTGCCAGCACAGCATGGCGCACCCCCTCGGCCAGGCTCTCTCGCTCCTGCAAAGGGATCAACCCTCATTGTCTCACTGCGCCACCTCCCCCCCCTGCGCCTGCGGTTGCCCTAGAGCAAACCAACCTCCTTGGATGGTGGTTCTGGGGCGGGGGCTGGAAAGGAAGGATAGCTGGGAACCAGGCAGGACCAGGACAGCACCTGATGCTAAGGCAGCAGCGCCTGGCACCTCTCAGGGGGAGAAGTGCCCTGCCCCGCTGCCCCCAGGGGGGCTCTCCCCAGACCCGCTCCGTGGTCACCCCACCCCGCCCCCTAACATGCTTGAAAGAAAACCTAAAAGGAGGCACCCTCAGGATACGGCAGGCACGAAAGGGGAGAGGGGGATAAGCTGCGGCCTCCAGGAAAACACCCCCACCCCACCCACCTCGAGAGAGGGCAGCGGAGGTCTGGAGAATGCCAGGGTCAGCTTCGTGGCTTCGTGGGAGGCGGCCTGGAAGGCTTGCGCTGCAGCGAACATCGAAGGAACCGAGACCGGCAGGGAGATAAGAGCCGGCCCGAGCGCGCCAGGGCCCCCAGAGTCCCGCCACCACCGCGTAGCGCAGCAGCGGGAAGAGCGGCGGCCTTCTCAGCAGGGCTGCGGCCCCCCTGCCCCCCTTTTTTCTCGCAGGCGGGGGTCCTCCATAGGGCAGCATTCCTGCCCCTTTCCAGCCTCGGAGGGCGGCCGGCACCTCCCCGGGGCGGGTTGCGGGGCCTCCCGCTCACCCCGCGGCCCCTTTGGCGGTACGTACCGAGGGAGCCCCAGAAGCGGCTCGGCTCGAAGTCTCCTCCGGCGCCGTCCCGGCCTTCGCCACCTGCAACAGAAGCATGTCTCTAAGCGTGTGCAGAGTCCCGCCGCCGCCGCCCCCGCCGGGAAGAAAGGCCCCGCTCACCTCGCAGGCCGGCCAGGGCCGCGCGCAGAGCCTCCCGCACCCGCTGCAACCCCGCAAGGGGCCGAGCAGGAGGAGCACCGGCGGCTGGGGGAGCTTCAGCCGCCATTGCAATCTCCGCCTGCCGGCTGGCCGGCCGATCACGGAGCGGATCGCCGGGCACTTCCGATCCCCACGCGCCGCTCGCTGGGAAGCCCAACGGACAGGCGAGGCGACTGATAGCGGGTGGGGCTTCGGCTGGGGAGGAGTCCTGTGCTTTTGACAGGCTGGATAGCAGGCAGCCATTCAACCCGCAAAGCTTCCTCTTGGCGGCCGCGGAGGGTCGCGTTCGTCGTCTCTGAGGCCCTTCCGAGGGAGGGGCAGAGTGTGGCAAGAGGACGGGGCCTTTTCACGGGTGGCTCCCCAGCTGGGGAGGCCCCCTTGGCGCCATCGCCACCTGTCTTTAGGCCATGCCTGGTGCAGACGTTTCTGTTCGCCCAGGGTTTGGGCCCCCATTTGAGGTTCAGCTTTTAGCCGGGAAGGGGAGGACGGGCCCTTTTTTGTTATTGTAAGGTGAGCACTTTAGGCAATACTCCTTTTATCTTTGGACGCATTTTACATTTCGGTAGTGAATGCTTTTTAAACACTGTACGTTGCTTTGAGACAGAACACAAATTATGATAAGCGACAAATAAGTATAATAAAAATAAACAATAACGCCAGATGAATTCCTGCTCCTTGAAAGCAGTACTTGCTTCTTTTTCTCTTATTTTTAAATCCACCTTCTGTAGATTTTGTGGCTGCTGCTTTCCATTGTTTCCGAGTAGTTTTCGCCACCGCTTACAAGTTGCTAAACACTTAAGACATTTTCTACTGCCAAACGAAATACGGAAATGTAGCTGCAACCGAGCAATCTTTTGTACGTCGCCTTACGATACACGCGCGGGGAAGACGGAAAGTGAACACACATCACCTGATGCAGTTTTCAGTTTTCTCTTTTGCAGGGCTGCCCCTGACGCGAACGTCACAAAAAAAGTGTGTGCGCCTGTCTTGGGCGGCAAGTGACACGCTTGTTGCGCCCTTGCATAAAACTTTTAGGCGCCTGCCGGGGTTCCTCCTCGGTACACCTCCATCTGTTGGACTTCTGCCTGCCACGAAGCTTCATCTGAATCAGAGCAGCGCGGGGGCGGAGGGGCTTCCCGGACGAAAGCAAAGACAGGCGGCGGCGACGGGGCGCGTGTGTCTGTCCTTTCAAGCCCGGGGGCCGCCCTGGCTCTGTATACCAGCTGCTTCTTCTGGTGGCGGATGCTTCCTCCGGCGGGCAGGCCTCTGCAGGCTCCGTTTCGGGGCCTTCCTGGAAGCATCTGCTTGGCTGGCTGTTGTAGGAGACGGAGACGACAGTCCGACCCAGCAGGGCTGTTCTGCGGACGTCTTCTCGTCCTTTGGACCAGGACGGCGGAAGGAGGAGAAGCCGCCCGTCTAGGGTGAGTTTTGACGCGAACGGGAGCTCCCAAGTAGTTCTCTCTCTTGCCCCGCACATGGAACAATCTACCGCCTCCGGCAAGGAGCCGGAAATCGTTTTGAAGACGCAATACAGCTGCAGCCCTTAACTGTTCCCGCTCAGAAGTGAAGGCATTTCCGGGGCCCACGTGGGGGACCGGGACAGCGCCAGGGCGAACAAAGGGCCACCCTTCCCGGGAGGAGCCGCCTCTGGGCAGAAATCAGTTACCGTCCCCCCGGCTGCGCTGGTGGCCCAGAACTGCCATCGTGCAGTAGGGAGGAGGGCCTGCTTGCCCTGGCCCTACCGGCCTAAGTCACTGCAGCCAGGAGTGGCGACGCCCACGGAGGCCGGGTAGCTCTTCAAGGGGCGAGGCCGGGCCTCCCAGCCTGCGGTCGGAGGACTCGACGCCATTCAGGCGGCCCGCCGCCGCTGCCTGTATTAAACATTCCTACTGGTTTCACTGTGGTTTTATGGCTTCGTCTACCTCGCACCTTGTATTTTATTGTTACAATTTGCAAAAGAATAAAAGACAAAGTAAGAAATACAAGCAGCAATAAAATACAATTAAGAATCATTCAGTGGCAGAGGTCATACAGTGGTCTGCCAACACCCTCAGCAATTTTCAAGTGGCCCATGGGGGAAGAAAGTTTGGGAACCCCTGGATTAGACAACTTCGGGCAGGAGGAAGAGACTGATTAGACGTAATGGCTACAAAGAACCTCCTGGTTCAGCGGCAGTCTACCTCTTCGAGTACGCTTCTGGAACAGCAGCAGAGGAGTGTTGCCGTCACACCCACCTTGCTGGTGACGCTCCTGGATGTGTCTGGCCACTGGGAAGAAGAATGCTGGACATCAGGGACGTCCCCCACCCCCCTGCGGTCTGGCTCAGCAGGGGCTCTCCTCATGAGCAAACCAACCCCAGAGGCAGAACCCCTAAGTCACACGCATTCCCAGCCTCACCTCCTCTGCCCCCACATGGCTACTACCACATAAAGCACACAGTTGTCCAACGTCCCCCGCCCCCCCAGGTAGTGCTCAGGTAGGAGCTGCCCCCATCCCCACTTAGCATGGAGGAGATGCAAGCCCCTCACTGGCCAGTGCAGGCAGGTGCTGGCCTCCGGTGGAAAACATGCTCAGAAGCACAACAAATTCATTATCTGTTCTGAAACATTTATTTGCTATAGTAAAATCTGGCTGGTGGTGGTGTTAAAACAGGAACATCTGCAGGGAGGGAGGAGCTAAGGAGGGCCAGAGCCTTCCTACTGCCAGAGCTCAGCCACGTTGAGCAGGTTGTTGGCCGTCTCCGACCAGGCGGCGTGAGTTGCCCCGTCCATCTCAGAGGCCAGCTGGTTGCTGGGCTCCAGCCTGTGGTTGCTGCCCCCAATGACTTCCTGGCACTCAGGACAGCACCCCCTCTGCATGGCCCCCCCACATTCACCTATGGCGTAGATGTGCCCATTTGGGCACTTGAACCAGTGCCCACGTGTTGTCCCAGTGACAGCAGTGACAATCTGCCTCCTCTCCACGTCAGAGATGCCCAGGCCGGAGGTGGGCAGGGCTTCCTTCAGCGCCTCCATCTTTGCCTTCACCAGGCTCTCATCCTCGGGGGTGAACCTGCCAGGCCCCTCCAGGATTTCCCGGGTTGTGCTGACCAGCTCTGCTGCCACCACAGAGGCATCATTCATCGTCCCTGCCACAGCCCTGCACTTGGCCAAGAGCTCCACCAGGTAAGTCAGCCGCTGGAACTCACACTGGAGTTCAGACACTTCCTGCCCAGTGAAGCTACAGCGGGGCCGCTCCAGCCAGCTGGTCACCTCTGCCAGGCGCCTCCTCACTCCCTTCTGCTCGCTGGGTGCCACCTTGCTCCCGGCCTCAGTTAGGTTGGCCAGCTGCACGTAGAAGCCCAAGAGGTTCTCCACCAGCCCAAGGCTCCTGGTGGAGAGGGCGGCAGGCTTCTCCAGCTCCTGCTTCAGATGCTGGAATTGCACTGGCAGATGGCGCTTCAGAGTGGCTTCCCCCAGCAAAGCAGCCTTCAGCCTCTGGCTGCTGGATGATATCTCAGCAGGGCTGCCTTGGATCCGCCCCTTCACCACCTCTACCTCTGCCAGACTCCTCTTCACCATCGTGCCATAGCGCAGGTTCTTCCGGATGGGCGTCTGGCACCTGGGACAAACCTTCAGCTTGACAGCCTCCCCCTCCTCCCCCTCCATGTAACAGTCCATGCCCTGAGTTTCAAAGATGTGGCTGCAGTCCTCGAGCTGCACAAAGCGGGCGTCAGGCTCATCCTCACAGCCAAAGAAGATCTCCGTCAGCTCTTCCTGGTTGCATACAAGGCACTTCTCTGGGCATGGCTCACCGCACAGCCCAGCGCAAGGGTGCCCACACAACAGGTGCTTCGGGCATGGCACATTACAGCGGGGCCTGTCGCATGGCTCCGAGCACAGCTTGCTGCACTGGTGGTGCTGGCAGCGCCACTCGCACGGCTCCACGCAGGGGCAGCATGGCTCACCACACTTTTTCTGGCAGCGGCTGTGGATGCAGCGGTTCTGGCAGGGCTGCTGGCAAGGGGGGCAATCGCTGGTGCACGGCTGCAGGCACTTGTGGGAACAGACCAGGAAGCGCTTGCAAGGGCTCCTACACGGCTCGTGAAAGCGGCCACCAAAGCAGGACTGACAAGAGCCAGGGCACGGGTGGCCACAATCCAAGACGCTGTGGCATTTGGTCTTGCAGGGCACAGGCCTCCCAACCTCCATCTCTGCTGCAGTGGAGCACAGCACCTCCTGACTGTGCCCACACTTCAGCGTCACTGGAAGTAGCTCTGGGCAGCGCCTGGTGCACTCTTGGCCACAGGCCATCTGACAGATGTGCCCACATTTCAGAACTCTCCCACATGGCTCCTGGCAGCAGAAGGCCTGGGGGGGAGTTGAGCAGGGGACCTGCTGGTGGTGGCCGCACTTGGACATGGTCTTGGGCACCTTCACGAGGCACTTTCCGCAAGCCTCAAAGCACAGTTGGGGGCAGCGGTGCCCGTCTTCGCAGAGCACCTTCTGGCAAGGCTTCATGCACTGGATCTTCTGGTGCTGCGGGTCGTAGGGGTGGCACGCCCGTGGGCAGACGTGGCCACAGTTCAGCCGGGCGTCGCAGGGGAGGCTGCAGCCCCCCTCGGGAACCTTGCTGAAGTCTGCCGCCTGGGCCACCTCCGTCTTGGTCTGCGGATGGTTCTGACAGGAGAGCTGCAGGGCTTGGCCGATGCAGCCCTTCTCCCGCAAGGTATGCAGGATCTTGCTCCACAGTGGGACCTTGCTCAGCATCATCATGTTGCCAATGCAGTACAGGCCCTTCTTGGCCCGGGAAAGGGCCACACAGACACGGCTGGAGGTCTGCAGGAAGCCCACTCGCCCCTCTGGGTTGCTCCGCACCAGTGAGAGGAGGATTATGTCATTCTCCTCCCCTTGGTACTTGTCCACCACGTGGACCTTCACGCCCTGGAAGGTCTTCGCCGGCAAGAGCTTCCGCAGGCAGAAAAGCTGCCCGGTGTAGGTAGTGAGGATGGTGATCTGGGAGGGCAGGTAGTCCTGGCACAGGAGGTATCTGCACAGTGCAACCACAAACTGGGCCTCATGCGGGTTCTGGTGGCTCTTCCCTTCTTGGATCTCCTCCTCTGGGTAGTTGTGCTCCACAAAAAATAGGTTGGACGAGACTCCCTGGAAAAGAAATGGCAGACAATGCTACTAGCAGCCGCCGGGCAAGTCAGCTCTTGGTCCAGAGGCTACCGGGGGAGGGGAGGAGCCCCGGCCCAAGCTTTGAAGCTGGGGGTGAGGAAGCTCACCTGGATGTTTTCATAGTGCAGCACCGAGGGGTGGTTCTCCAGGCCCTGGTAGACGTGGGGTGTGAGGAGCTGGGCAATCTCTGGCCGCATGCGGTGCTGTAAAGCCAAGTAGAGAGTACAAGGCGATGACAGTGGGCTACAGGGAAAGAGCACTCCTCAAAAATGAGAAAGCTGCCTCAGGAGGCCTCCCTTCTGTGCTTCAAGGTCTGAGGCAGCATCCTCCCAGACCAGCGAAAACGGGTGATGCAGGCTGCCATTGGACTCACCCTGCAGAGCGGGCCCACAGCTACGCTGCCTACAGCGACAGCAGGAGCAGAGCCTTCCCTTCTCGCTCCCTCGGCCATTCCTTTTCACTTGCTTGCAAATAAGAGCGACCGAGGGGAAAGCAGCCACATGCTTACTCCTCACCTGGAAACCGAGGCGAATGAACGGGAGGCCGACCTGCACCAGCCTTTCAAAGAGCGAGACCTCCAGGTTGAAGTTCTTGGCCAGGTCGTGCACATTGGCACTGGGACGCAGCTGCAACAGAAGAGGCAGCCATGTAGGTCCCAGAGGGAGGGGGAGAAGAGAAGAGGCAGGGCCCAAACCCAGCTGCTCCCCTGCGGTGCCTGCCTACCTGCTGGTGGTCTCCAATGAGGATGAGGTGCTGGCAGGCCTTGCTCAGGGTGGTGATGGTGTGGGCCTCCAGGACTTCTGCCGCCTCCTCCACGACAACCACGCAAGGAGCCACCTGCTGCAGCACTTGGCGGTACCTGGCGGCTCCTGAGGGGAGGCAGGTGTACCACATTATTATTAGTATTATTATTTCAACTTATAGACCGCCCTTAGCAGAATAGCTCTCAGGGCGGTGAACAAACAAGATAAAATACAATACATCATAATAAAAATCATAAAAACATATACAAACAAACAACAAAAAACACTACAAAAACACAATACGACAAAAATTAAAAATACGGATTAAAAGATTAAAATGGTTAAGAAAATTAAAATGCCTGGGAGCATAAAAAGGTCTTTACCTGGCGCCGAAAAGATAAAAGTGTAGGCGCCAGGCATACCTCTTCGGGGAGGCTGTTCCACAACTCAGGGGCCACCACAGAAAAGGCCCTAGATCTAGTAACCACCCTCCGGGCTTCCCGATGGGTTGGTACCCGGAGGAGGGCCTTAGATTCTGAACGAAGTGAACGGGTAGGTTCGTATCGAGAGAGGCGTTCCACAAGGTATTGAGGTCCCACGCCGTGTAAGGCTTTATAGGTAAGAACCAGCACCTTGAATCTCGCCTGGAAGCAAATAGGAAGCCAGTGCAGGCGCGCCAAGACAGGTGTTATATGCGAAGACCGACTGGTCCTCGTCAGTAGTCTGGCAGCTGCGTTCTGCACCAGCTGAAGCTTCCGAATTGTCTTCAGGGGCAGCCCTACGTAGAGCGCATTACAGTAATCCAATCTTGAAGTTACCAGAGCGTGAACAACGGAGGCGAGGTCGTCCCTGTCCAGATAGGGGCGTAGTTGGGCTACCAGACGAAGATGGTAAAACGCATTCCGTGCCACCGAGGCCACTTGGGCCTCGAGAGACAGGGAAGAGTCGAGAAGAACCCCCAAACTACGTACCTGTTCCTTCAGGGGGAGTGTAACCTCATCCAGAACAGGGTTAACATCCACCATCTGAGCAGGGAAGGCATTCACCGACAATGTCTCGGTCTTGTCTGGATTGAGTCTCAGTTTATTAGCTCTCATCCAGTCCATTATCGCGGTCAGGCAACGGTTCAGCACATCAACAGACTCACCTGAAGAAGATGAAAAGGAGAAATAGAGCTGCGTGTCATCAGCATACTGATGGCAACGCACTCCAAAACTCCTGATGACTGCACCCAGCGGCTGCATGTAGATGTTGAAAAGCATGGGGGACAAAACTGACCCCTGAGGGACTCCGCAATGGAGAGTCCATGGTGTCGAGTGATGTTCCCCAAGCACTACCTTCTGGTGATGATCCGCGAAGTAGGAGCGGAACCACTGCCAAGCAGTGCCCCCGACACCCAACTCCGCGAGTCTCCTCAGAAGGATACCATGGTCGATGGTATCAAACGCCGCTGAGAGATCAAGGAGAATCAACAGAGTCACACTCCCCCTGTCCCTCTCCCAACACAGGTCATCATACAGGGCGACCAAGGCTGTTTCGGTGCCAAAACCGGGCCTGAAACCGGATTGAAACGGATCTAGATAATCAGTTTCATCCAAGAGTGCCTGGAGTTGGCTGGCAACCACCCGCTCCAAAACCTTGCCCAGAAAAGGGACATTCGCCACCGGTCTATAGTTGTTTAAATTATCTGGGTCCAAGGAGGGTTTCTTTAAAAGAGGTCTCACTACTGCCTCCTTGAGGCTACCAGGGACCACTCCCTCCCTCAAGGAGGCATTAACCACCTCCTTGGCCCAACCGGTGGTTCCAGCCCTGCCAGCTTTCACTAGCCAAGATGGGCAAGGATCCAGAACAGACGTGGTCGCCCGAACCATTCCAAGCACCTTGTCCACTTCCTCGAGCTGCACCAACTGAAACTCATCCAATAAAGAAAGACAAGGCCGTGCTCCGGACACTTCAATGGATTCATCTGTCACAACATCAGAGTCAAGGTCCCTGCGGATACATGCAATCTTATCTTGAAAGTGTCCAGCAATTTCATTACAGCGGGTCTCAGATGTTTCCATAGTATCGTGGGGGCCAGAGTGTAAGAGCCCTCGCACGACTTTAAAAAGCTCCGCTGGGCGGCTTAAAGATGATCTAATAGAGGCAGCAAAATAGAGCTTCTTTGCTGTCCTTACCGCTTTTGTATACAACTTATTGGTGGCACTTACCAAGGCATGATTGTATCCACTGGGAGTTTTCCTCCATCTGCACTCCAGCCTCCTCCTCTCATGTTTCATCGCTCTCAGCTCCGGGGTATACCACGGAGCTGTATGAGCTCTACAGCGAAGGGGGCGCGCGGGAGCGATCATGTCAATAGCCCGGGTCATTTCCGTATTCCACAGTGTGACCAGGGCCTCGACAGGAGCACCAGTCCTATCAGCCGGAAAATCTCCCAGAGCCCTCTGAAAACCTACAGGATCCATCCGGCTCTGGGAGCGGATCAACTTAATAGATCCTCCACCTTTGCAGAGGGAAAGAGCCGCTGTAAGTCTAAATCTCAGCAAGCGGTGATCTGTCCATGACAACGGGGTAGATGAAAAACACCCCACCATCAGATCACCATCTCCATGTCCAGTGGCGAAGATCAAATCGAGAGTATGTCCCGACACGTGTTGGGCCAGTAGAAAATTGAGACAGCCCCATTGTTGTCATGGAGGCAATGAAGTCCTGAGCTGCACCAGATAAGACAGCCTCGGCATGGACGTTGAAATCCCCCAGTACCAAAAGTCTAGGGGACCTCAAAAGGACCTCCGAGACTATCTCTGTCAGCTCAGCTAAGGAAGCTGTTGGGCAGCAAGGTGGACGGTACACCAACAGTATTCCTAGTCTGTCTCCCTGGCCCAACACAAGGTGGAGACATTCCAAACCAGTCGCCGTCTGGACAGGGTGCTTGGTGAGAGGGAAAGAACTCCTATAGACCACAGCGACCCCCCCTCCCCGGCCCTCAGATCTACCACAGTGCTGAACCAAATACCCGGGTGGGCAAAGCTGGGAAAGAGCAACTCCTCCCTGATCAGCCACCCAGGTCTCGGTTATACATGCCAGGTCGGCACCCTCCTCCAGAATTAAATCATGGACAAGTGAGGTTTTATTATGTACCAACCTGGCATTCAAAAGCAGCACTTGGAGATCCGAGAGCTGGCTGATAGGACAACCAACAATCCTGTGGATATGAGGAGAACCGGAACAAGGCACAGGCACAATTTGTCTGGGACGAGTTCCCCTTACCTGGCCTGTTCTCCTCCTAACGCCATACCTCCCATTACCCATCACTACGTTAATCGGGGCGCCCGAGAGCCCCCCCACGAAGGATGGAATCTTATGCTCGGCCAGGCGCAGGCCCTCGGGGTGTGGGGAACACCAGCTGCTCCTTCCCCTCTCACCTGTGGTCGTCATGCCCACAATCTTGGCCGCCTTCAGGATGCAGAGGTCCTGCTGCAGGCGCAGCTCAGCTAACCTGTCTGCTGCCGCCTGGTACGTCTGCTCGTGCCGCAGGATCTGGCGCCGGATCTCAGCCTGGTGCTCCTGCAGCCAGTACCTGCAGCGGGGAGAAGAAGGGAGAGGGTGTGAGCGCCACTAGCTCGTGCTGGGGCCTCCCAGCCCAATTCCTGGCAAGAGAGACAGACCTACCTGTACAGCTTCCAGCGAGAGTTGAGATCCAGGCGCCACACATCCAGGACAGCCCCAGCCTCTGCCTTGGTCATCGCCTCCACCTTGTGCAGCTCAGCCTTCGCCTTCTTCTTCATCTTCTTCTTGTGGTGCTGCTGGAGCTAAGGCAAGCACAGAGGGCAGAGGAGGTGGGGTTATGCCTGCCCTGCCCATCTCAAGGCAATCTCAACAGATCTCCCTCCCCAGAGGTGGCGGCTTTGCTTCGTTGCTTTCCTGTCTAGATTGCTGCCACTCTGACAGCTTAGCATGTCAGTAGGCAAATGACCCCTCCCCATTTTCTGGTCTCTGGCATAATTGGGAATAAGGGAGAAAGACCACTTCAGCAGAGGGAGCCCTTTTGGCAGTTCCGCCACCCTTGGAAGCTTGGGGGGGGGGTGGCCCGGGAGAGGGCATTCTCTGTAGCCAACCCCTAACCTGTGGAACTCCCTCCCACTGGCACTTCATTGTACAACTTTCAGCGAATGCTGAAGACGCACCTCTTTACCCTGGCCTTCGACACCTGAGTTGTATATTTTTAGGAACCAGCCTATTTTCTGTGATGTTTAGGTTCTTTTTGACTGTTTTTAATTATGTTTTTTAAAATTATTGTAGCCTGCCCTGGGACCTCTGGGTGAAGGGCGGGTAACAAATTCTAAATAATAATAATAATAATAATTAATAATAATAATAATAATACAGCCCAAAGCAGCCTGGATTTTTCTGTTCTCTGAAAGCTAGTTTCAAAAAGGCAAGGCGGATTTTTCGTTTGTCCACAGAACAGCAGTATTGGAAGGACCTATAAGGCCACTGAGTCAAGGCTGCCAATGTCTGTCTTGAGGCCCTGGCCATTAAACTATAAATGCAGTGGTGTCAGAAGCAAGGAAAGACTGGCTGATTCCCAATATTTTTGGGCCTGAAGGCTTATAAAATCCTCCCCAAAGAGATGTTATCGTCCCTGTTTTAAATTGATTGTCAAAAGGAAAGCTTGTTTTTGAGCTGCCTTGTTTGATTGGTGAACAATGTAGAGTTTGTTGGGGGGGGGGATCAGGATGGTGCCTAAACAAAGCAGTGAGAAAAACTGAACGCTTCAAAAAGTAAACAGAAACATTTCATTGGAGTCTGCAAATACTTTTTACATGTTTGTTCTCTTTGCTGTTTTTTTACTGTGGGCGCTTTCCTCACTTCATTTTTATTGCTGCAGTTTTTCATCAGACCTGGCATCTATTTACTTAAGTCAGCCTCTATTTCAAGTTTTGCCTTGCCCTTCTTTTGAGAGATGAAGAAGAAATTTCTGTTTGAATTTTATTTGTTTATTTATTATTTGATTTATATCCCATCCTTCCTCCCGGCAGGAGCCCAGGGCAGCAAACAAAACCACTAAAACACTTTAAAACATCATAAAAACAGACCTTAAAATACATTAAAACAAAACAACTTTAAAAACATGTTTTAAAAAAAGTTTTGAAGACTTTTTTTAAAAAAAGGTTAAAAAGCATTGTTTTTTAAAAGTTTAAAAGCATATTAGAAAGCAATTCCAACACAAGCAGACTGGGATAAGGTCTCAACTTAAAAGGCTTGTTGAAAGAGGAAGGTCTTCAATAGGCGCTGAAAAGATAACAGAGATGGTACCTGTCTAATATTTAAGGGGAGGGATTTTTACGCTTTCTTTCTTTGAAGTTTTGCAAGTGTGAATTCAAATCTCGTGCTTCTGGCATTATTTCCCATTAATTGCCTCTTGATATTTGTTTAACATCCTTTTTCCTTCTACAATATTTTCAGTAAGCCTCTTTGAGACTTGGTGTTGAAAACAAGTAATACATTAAATACTACTGTACTAATTGTTTGCCAATATACACCAGAATATCATTTCCTATATGAATTATTTCCCCTTTTGATCTGAAGACAGATAAAACTGTTTTCTTGATTTTTGTTATAGGTTAAAACGTTTACGTAGCTGAAATTTGAAAGCTTTAACAAGTGGAACAGGAGAGCTAGAGTGCAATGCAGAGATACAGAACACTTTAAACTGTGCAGCTATTTTACACACGTTTATAAAGTCTCCATTACAATACCTCACTGACTTGTTTATGGGCTCTGTACAGGTAACCCTATGCCTTAATTCACTCATAGGCAAAAAACCTTGCAGTTTATGAATGTACCTATAGCCCACAGCTATTTCTACCAAACTTTAAAAAGCAGGGAAATTGGGCAGCTATAGTGAATGCACTCCTCCTGCAGGGGAGCAGGAGACCTGAACTCCTCTCTGAGATATTGTACTGCCCTACAAAGTTGTCAAAATGCAAACACAATTTGGGTTGGTCTTTCACAGTCCAATCCACTTGCAGTGTAGCTTGTAAGAATTTGGTAACATGTGCCTCTGAGCATATGGTGAGTGGTTGCAACACCTGCCATCTCCAAAGATAATTATATTTTTGTATGTTTGTTGGTGTTCTTCTTACTTTGCTTCTTTCCTGTCTTACTAATGTTTCTACTGAGAATAAGAACATAAGAACATAACATAAGAACATAAGAAGAGCCTGCTGGATCAGGCCAGTGGCCCATCTAGTCCAGCATCCTGTTCTCACAGTGGCCAACCAGGTGCCTGGGGGAAGCCCGCAAGCAGGACCCGAGTGCAAGAACACTCTCCCCTCCTGAGGCTTCCAGCAACTGGTTTTCAGAAGCATGCTGCCTCTGACTAGGGTGGCACAGCACAGCCATCATGGCTAGTAGCCATTGATAGCCCTGTCCTCCATGAATTTGTCTAATCTTCTTTTAAAGCCGTCCAAGCTGGTGGCCATTACTGCATCTTGTGGGAGCAAATTCCATAGTTTAACTATGCGCTGAGTAAAGAAGGACTTCCTTTTGTCTGTCCTGAATCTTCCAACATTCAGCTTCTTTGAATGTCCACGAGTTCTAGTATTATGAGAGAGGGAGAAGAACTTTTCTCTATCCACTTTCTCAATGCCATGCATAATTTTATACACTTCTATCATGTCTCCTCTGACCCGCCTTTTCTCTAAACTAGAAAGCCCCAAATGCTACAACCTTTCCTCGTAAGGGAGTCGCTCCATCCCCTTGATCATTCTGGTTGCCCTCTTCTGAACCTTTTCCAACTCTATAATATCCTTTTTGAGATGAGGCGACCAGAACTGTACACAGTATTCCAAATGCGGCCGCACCATAGATTTATACAATGGCATTATGATATCAGCTGTTTTATTTTCAATACCTTTCCTAATTATCGCTAGCATGGAATTTGCCTTTTTCACAGCTGCCGCACACTGAGTCGACATTTTCATCGTGCTGTCCACTACAACCCCGAGGTCTCTCTCCTGGTCGGTCACCGCCAGTTCAGACCCCATGAGCGTATATGTGAAATTAAGATTTTTTGCTCCAATATGCATAATTCTACACTTGTTTATATTGAATTGCATTTGCCATTTTTCCGCCCATTCACTCAGTTTGGAGAGGTCTTTTTGGAGCTCTTCGCAATCCCTTTTTGTTTTAACAACCCTGAACAATTTAGTGTCATCAGCAAACTTGGCCACTTCACTGCTCACTCCTAATTCTAGGTCATTAATGAACAAGTTGAAAAGTACAGGTCCCAATACCGATCCTTGAGGGACTCCACTTTCTACAGCCCTCCATTGGGAGAACTGTCCGTTTATTCCTACTCTCTGCTTTCTGCTTCTTAACCAATTTCTTACCCACAAGGGGACCTCTCCTCTTATTCCATGACTGCTAAGCTTCCTCAGAAGCCTTTGGTGAGGTACCTTGTCAAACGCTTTTTGAAAGTCTAAGTACACTATGTCCACTGGATCACCTCTATCTATATGCTTGTTGACACTCTCAAAGAATTCTAATAGGTTACTGAGACAGGACTTTCCCTTGCAGAAGCCATGCTGGCTCTGCTTCAGCAAGGCTTGTTCTTCTATGTGCTTAGTTAATCTAGCTTTAATAATACTTTCTACCAGTTTTCCAGGGACAGAAGTTAAGCTAACTGGCCTGTAATTTCCGGGATCCCCTCTGGATCCCTTTTTGAAGATTGGCGTTACATTTGCCACTTTCCAGTCCTCAGGCATGGAGGAGGACCCAAGGGACAAGTTACATATTTTAGTTAGCAGATCAGCAATTTCACATTTGAGTTCTTTGAGAACTCTCGGGTGGATGCCATGCGGGCCCGGTGATTTGTCAGTTTTTATATTGTCCATTAAGCTTAGAACTTCCTCTCTCGTTACCACTATTTGTCTCAGTTCCTCAGAATCCCTTCCTGCAAATGTTAGTTCAGGTTCAGGGATCTGCCCTGTATCTTCCACTGTGAAGACAGATGCAAAGAATTCATTTAGCTTCTCTGCAATCTCCTTATCGTTCTTTAGTACACCTTTGACTCCCTTATCATCCAAGGGTCCAATTGTCTCCCTACATGGTCTCCTGCTTTGAATGTATTTATAGAATTTTTTGTTGTTGGTTTTTATGTTCTTAGCAATGTGCTCCTCAAATTCTTTTTTAGCATCCCTTATTGTCTTCTTGCATTTCTTTTGCCAGAGTTTGTGTTCTTTTTTATTTTCTTCATTTGGACAAGACTTCCATTTTTTGAAGGAAGACTTTTTGCCTCTAAGAGCTTCCTTGACTTTGCTCGTTAACCATGCTGGCATCTTCTTGGCCCTGGCGGTACCTTTTCTGATCTGCGGTATGCACTCCAGTTGAGCTTCTAATATAGTGTTTTTAAACAACTTCCAAGCATTTTCGAGTGATGTGACCCTCTGGACTTTGTTTTTCAGCTTTCTTTTTACCAATCCCCTCATTTTTGTGAAGTTTCCTCTTTTGAAGTCAAATGTGACCGTGTTGGATTTTCTTGGCAATTGGCCAGTTACATGTATGTTTAATTTAATAGCACTGTGGTCACTGCTCCCAATCGGTTCAACAACACTTACATCTCGCACCAGGTCCTGGTCCCCACTGAGGATTAAGTCCAGGGTTGCCGTCCCTCTGGTCGGTTCCATGACCAACTGGTCTAGGGAATAGTCATTTAGAATATCTAGAAACTGGACTTCCGGGAAGGGTGACTTCGCTTGTGCCTGCTTTTGAGACGGGCTCACGCCTCAAAAGAAGCTTATTCAGATATAAATCAGTCAGAACATTTTTTTTTTTGACTGATGAAATTTCTCCCGGGCAGGGAGAAACGTAGAGATCAACCTCAAAAGCCTGTTTTTGTTGGGAGGACTGGATTTCATTAATTTATGAGAAAAGGTCCAGCCAGCAATGCCGGACGGACTTCCGAACAAGCTCTATCTGATTAATGCGATACGTTTATCTTTTCTTCAAAGAGAAAACGGACTAACAGGCAAGCACCCTTCTTTCTATTATTTTTTTTACTTGGTTTAAATTGTTGCAGCAAAAAGAGATTTGTCAAATGAATCAGCTTTAAAGAACTTCTGGGTGAGCTATAACTCTTCTCTGTTATTCACGAAATTAACAGCTTATCTCTGTTTCTATTGCAAAAAGCTGTCCTGGAAGTGCATTCTAAAGATATAAACAGAAGAGGGATTTCTATTCCGAGGAACATTATATTGTCTGGGACTATTCTCTTTTTGGTCTATTTTATTTTGACGAATCTGCTTCTTCACGACGCCACTAACTGTTTTGATGCTGGGAACTAAATTTGTTTTGTATTCTTGAACATAGACAGATAAGGCAGGCTGCTCTGTTTATACTGTGATGTCATCAAGCCTGGAATATTAACTCAATTGTTGCTGAAATAAGAAGTGGTTCTTCTTTATTTTTGTTCTGTTTTGTTTTCGTGGTTTTAAAAATGGCAATCAAGAAAGTGGCTGAGAATCTGGAAGTAATTATGTTTCAGAAAATAATGGATGAGATTGAGATAACGAAACAAACCCTGCGACAGGGCAGTAAGGAGCTGAAAATTGAACTGAGCAAAATGACGCAGGAGCTTAAAGAAATAGGGGATCCTGTGAGAGAGGAGAATGAGATCAGAGATGAGAAAAGAAAAAATAAAGGGAAGATACAAGCCCTGGAGATTGGAACAAATGTGGAATTGGAAAAAGATCTGGAGTTTATGGATATTAGAAATAAAATCTGCTGTTTGGAATTTAACGTTATCTCTGAAGAAATTAATGAAGATATTAGAGATAAAGTTATCAATGGCTTGGATAATCTTCTGGACTGGAATGACGTGATGGAGCTTGATATAGAGAAAATCTATGGAATTAACTGCAGCCATGTGACAATGGAAAAACTCTCAAGAGATGAGCCAGTGCATTTTGTAAAAAAGAACAGAGATATGACTTTACAACAATATTTCAGCAACTTATTCAGAATTGATGGCAAGAAAATATTTGGGATAGAGGAAATTCCCATCAGACTCTTATTATATGACTATGGCTATGACAGCAAGATTATTATGGAATACTGATAATGGAAGATTGGACACTGAAATTACTGTACTTAACAGGACTATTGAAGATGGAAGATGGAATTAATATGGATAATGGAATAATGGCTATTGAAATTATTGGACCTAACAGATTTTGATGAGATGGATTAATCGATATGTTTATTTGGACTATGGTTATGACAATAAGATTATTATTATTATTATTGAGATGGATTAATCGACATGTTTATTTGGAGAAAAATTGATAGATATATTTCTTAAAGAATTGAAACCTCTCTTTGACTTTTTGTGGAAAGAATAAAGTAATGTTTATGAGATTTGATGATTAATTAAGATAACTACTGGAGGAAAGTGATCTTATAATATAATTTAAGAGACAGGATTATTATATATTGTAGACCTATAACTGATTTGATCTGCGACAAATGGGAAGTCAACATTTTATTTTTTTGTTTAATCATTTTTGTTTTGTTTTGTTTCTTGTCTTTGAATGTTTTATGATTTTGTTTTGTATGTTTTATGAAAATTTGAATAAAAATTATTGTAAAAAAAAAAAATAGAATATCTAGAAACTTTGCTTCTTTGTCATGACTGGAACACATATGCAGCCAGTCTATGTCCGGGTAGTTGAAGTCACCCATTACTACCACATTTCCTAGTTTGGATGCTTCCTCAATTTCATATCTCATCTCAAGGTCTCCCTGAGCATTTTGATCAGGGGGACGATAGATCGTTCCCAGTATTAAGTCCCTCCTGGGGCATGGTATCACCACCCACAATGATTCAGTGGAGGAGTCTGCCTCTTTTGGGGTTTCGAGCTTGCTGGATTCAATGCCTTCTTTCACGTATAGAGCGACTCCGCCACCAATACGTCCTTCCCTGTCCTTCTGATATAGTTTATATCCAGGGATAACCGTATCCCACTGGTTTTCTCCATTCCACCAGGTCTCCGTTATGCTCACTATATCAATGCTCTCCTCTAAGACCAAGCACTCCAGTTCTCCCATCTTGGTTCGCAGGCTCCTAGCATTAGTGTACAGGCACTAAACTAGAAAATTTTATTTCCCTCATTATTCATCCCAGAAATCTGTGTCAAATTTATTTTTATTAATTTCAAAGCCTTTTTATTGGTCAGTGGCATATCATGGTGAAGGCAGTCTTTTGTGTTTCAAATTGGAAGCTATGTTCTATTTCTATTTTGGGTGCGTTAACGGTGGAATCTGCAACTGCAGTTTGATGAAAAATCAGACTGATTCCACTATGTTGCTACTTCAGCAATGACTCTAGCTGTTGGAAAAAAGAGGATGCATGTTTTCAGCCTGCTATGTTTAAACCACTTCATTTAAGGCAAGGTGGGCACAGTCAATTAAAAACATAGAGTGCACCTAGCATTTTGCTAGAATATATTTCATCTACCAGTTTTATCTTGTGCAAATTGAGACACTCCTGAGGTCGACTGGAGACTATTCTGCAGAAGTCAGTGCCATTATTCCATAATTACGTTTGGAGTTTTTTTAGTCTAAATTTTGCAAAGAGTTGCTGTACTTCACATATTCACAGAAACAGAAACAAAAGAAAATGATTTCCTATAGGAAACTTCACTAAAATTGCAAAGGAAATCAGACATATTCAAAGTGACCATCTCAACTATATCAACTGTCTTAATGTTGCTTCCTCCCTGCTAAAACAAGATCAGCACAGCACATGTCTTCTTTCTGTTATTTGGACTGATTGCAGGTGTTGCCACCACTCACCATATGGTCAGAGGCAGATGTTACCATATTCTTCCAAGCTACACAGCAAGTGGATTGGACTGTGAAAGACCAACCCAAATAGTGTTTGCATTTTGACCAATTTGTAGGGCAGTACAGTATGTCAGAGAGGAGTTCAGGTCTCCTGCTCCCCTGGTGCATTCACTATAGCTGCCCAATTTCCCTGCTTTTTAAAGTTTGATAGAAATAGCTGTGGGCTATAGGTACATTCTTAAACCACAAGGTTTTTTGCCGTTGAGTGAATTTCCCTGCTTTTTAATCTGGCAGGTAAGAAATGGGATCCTGTCCAAGTTTGCTGAGAATGGATTGACCATTTGCATGCTTATTGAGTTCAATGGGATTTACTCCACTGCAATCATGCTTAGGATAGGTGAAACTGACCACAGACAATGGTGAGGAGAGGAGATGCAGAGGGGAGGACTGGGATGGGAGCGGGCAGGAGGGGTGCAGAAGGACAAGTTTGATCATTTGCATGTTTATTGAATTTACTCCCGTGCAATCATGCTTAGGGTAGGTAAAACTGACTGGGGGGAGGAAGGGAGGGCTGGAGTGGGCAGGGGAGGAGGAAGAAGGAAGAGGGGAGGGGAGAAGGAAGGGAGAGGGGAAGAGAGGAGAAGGAGGGGTAAAGCAGGTCTGATCGTTTGCATGCTTATTGAGTTCAATGGGATTTACTCCTATGCAATCTTGGATAGGAAAAACTGACCATGGGGGAGTGGGAAGGGGAAGGAACATATTGGAGGGGGGCAAAGGAAGGGGGAGGGGAGGGCAGGTTCGATCATTTGCATGCTTATAGAGTTCAGTGGTATTCACTTCTGTGCAATCATGCTTAAGATAGGTAAAACTGACCATGGGGAAGAGGAAGGGGATGGGGAGGAGGGGGGAGGAGGGGATTGGAAGGGGATGGGGAAGGAGGGACAAAGGAAGGGAAGGGGCAAGAGGGAGGGGATAGGAGGGAGGAGACAGGAGGGTGGGTTTGATCATTTGCATACTTTTTGAGTTCAATGGGATTTATTTCTATGCAATCATGTTTGAAAATGGAAATGGACTGCCTTCAAGTCAATCCCCACCTATGGCGACCCTTTGAATAGGGTTTTCATGGTAAAAGGTATTCAGAGGTGGTTTCACCATTGCCTTCCTCTGAGGTTGAGAGGCAGTGACCGGCCCAAGGTCACCCAGTCAGTTTCATGGCTGTGTGGAGATTCGAACCCTGGTCTCCCAGGTCGTAGTCCAACACTGACCCAGGGAAGAGGCAGGGAGGAGGGGGAGGAGATTGGGTGTGTGGGCACTGAGCAGAAGGGAAGCCTCTTTCCTTTCCAAAAGGAAAACATTGTAAACAGTATCGTTCTTTTAAAGGCTTTCCTCCACCTTTTTATTGTACCGCAGGCACATGTAGCCTCCCACCAACATTTAAACCAAAGCCACATCCACACCAGGCCTTTATTTTGCTTTGGACAGTCATGACTTCTCTCAAAGAATACTGGGAAGTGTAGTTAGTGAAGGGTGCTGAGAGTTGCTAGGAGACACCCTGTTCCCCTCACAGACTTCAATCAGAGTGACTGACAAACCAGTCTGGCCTGTGGAGCTCCCTCAGTGGAACAGGAGTCTCCTCTCAGCACCCTTCATAAACTACACTTCCCAGGGTTCTCTGAGGGAAGCCATGACTGTCTCACATGAAATCAAAGTCTGATGTGGGTGTGGCCCCGATTAGGCAAGCCCAGCAGCTGGGAGGCTTTTAGAACACTGACAGTCGGTCCTTACTGAGCACGCTCCGCATTATCGAAGGGCCACAGCCAAAATTTATTAAATTAATTAAAAATCAGCCAGGCATTTTTTCAACTTTTAAACTGCAGTAGATGAAGGTCAGAGTATGGGGCAACATCAGTATTAGGATTACAGGTACTCTGTGAACATAGCTGATTTTTAATGAATTTCAACAGATTATGAGAACTCTCAGAGAAAAAAGTCCAAAACAGCGCTGAGGTTTTTTTTCTTTTTTACACTTTGAACTGTCTATTCTCTCTGACTGTTTTGTGTATCACCATGAAAACTGACAGCATTGTTAAGCCAGCATTTCTGAGTTCAGGACTATAAGTTTTGTAAGGTTTTGTTTTGAAATGAGCTTATAGGAACCCTCAGAATGGCATGGTACGAACCCACCCGTACACTACGTTCAAGATCAAAGGCCCTCCTCCGGGTGCCTACTCCAAGGGAAGCTCAGAGGATGGCAACAAGGGGAGGGCCTTCTCAGTGGTGGCCCCCGAATTATGGAATTATTTCTTTGATGAAGTGCGCCTGGTGCCAACACTGTTATCTTTTCGGCGCCAGGTCAAAACTTTCCTCTTCTCCCAGGTGTTTTAGTATGTGTTTCATATTGTTTTAAATTTTAAATTGTATTTTAAATTGTTTTTAAGATATGTGTCTGAATTGTATCTGTTTTAATGTTTTTAGTTACTGTAAACCGCCCAGACAGCTTTGGCTATGGGGTGGTATACAAGTATAATAAATAAGTAAATAAATTGGGGGGGGGGTATTTTCAATTTAACATTGCGGAATGTGAAAAATCCCTGCTGGCTATAGTATACAGCCACTCTTGTGGTTGTATAATAATTACCTGGGGCCTTATGTCGCGCAGTTGTTGTGTATTTTTCTCTTGGTACCCTTCTGTTTCATTTATGTACAATCCTTTATGCATTTCATTTAATGACATTCTTTTCATGTATATGTATATTCACTGCCTGTCTGCTCTTGAATAAGTTTATTTCACATTGGCTTTGACTGGTGCTGCCTACGGCCATCTAATGCAGTAAACAGAGGAATAAATGGGCCACGTTTTCCACACCCCCACCCTGCAAGGCAAACGGGCAGAGTCGTACCTCCCAGGCAGCATCCTCTGTGCCATCTCGGCCTCCCTGCCCCTTCACCTCGTCCTGTTTTTCCTCCAAATTCAGGGCCAAAAAGAGATCATCCAGCCGAGCCTTATCCTGCCTGAGGTTCTTCGTATGGAATTGGGGCCACCTGGCCTCATCGTAGTCAAGCAGTCGCTCTGCCTGAATCAGGTCTGCCTCCTGCACGACAGGCAGCAGCAACTCCACCTCCAGCTCCTGCCCTCCTCCCTCTTCCTCAGCGCCTGCAGGATCCAGAAAAGACCACTAGGTGGAGGCAGAAGGCAGGGGGGCTCTCCCAGACCCTCAGCAGGCACCCCTCCCTTGCCCTCCTGTCCCACCCAGTGGGTGCTGTTGCCATCTGCAAAAGCACCAGCTGCAGCCCTCAAGGAGAGCCCCTCCCCTACCTGCATTTTCTGGCCCATCTAGATCCACAGCATTGCAGGCAGTTGGGAGGATGCCAAGCCCCAGCCACTCCAGGATCACAGAGTCGTTCGGATCCATCCATTGCTTCACCTAGGGCAATAAGGAGCAGTTCAGACACTCCTAGCGCCCCACATTTGCTCCAGCAGGAGCAAACTAGGAACAAGCGGTGCATGGGGGGGCAGCAAGGGGGAGCCCTTGTAATTGCCTTGTGCTGACAGGTTTCCCTTCTGGTTGAGGTTATTCTTCACCTGGAAAAATGCCCTCTACCTGCCTCTAGAGCGATGGGCCTTTCATGGGGGACCCGGTTTCCCATGAATGGGGGGCACAGCTATAGCCACCACCATTGAGGGAGGAAGCATCGCTGGCCAGATGATCCTCCAACAGTGTGCACGCACACACCCAGCTTTTGCCAAAGGTGTTGCTTCTGGCAGAGCAGCACTTGATTCGCTGTGGGAAACAGAAAGCTTTCCTATCCCGTCTCTGATAAGGCCGAAGGACCTCCCACTCTGCTCCCATAGATGTCTTTACGGGGAGTTTGGCTCTCAAGATGTAGAGAACTGGGATGGCTTCTTGTAGTATTGGCTCTGCCCAGTTCCCCTCCTCCCCACCCCAGGACACAGCAAGCCCCATTTCTTGCAGAGGCCATCCCCTTCTCACCAAGCCGCGTGTGAGGCTGTCCCAGTGCTGTCTGGCAATGCACTTCCTCAGTTGACGGTCGCGCAAGACCCCTCGCTGTCCACACTCCAGGAGAGACCCCCATTTGTGCAGTTCAACCTCTGCCTCTCGCATCTGGCAGGTGAGCTGCCCTCGGGAAAGAGACAAGGTCAGCCCCTCAGAGCCCAGCAAGGCAGCCTAGACCCAGAGCACTGCCTCCAACAGAGGGCACCTCTGTGTGTGTCTGGGCCAGAGGGGTGGAGGGTGCAGGCAGTGGGGCGCTCCGCTCAGGGCCCCAAGAGCCACCTCATTACAGAAAGCCAAATTTTGCCCAATTCCTCTCCTCTCCTTAACCTTTGGCCTCTGATTTGCAGAGTGACCTTGAAGACAGACCCCCTTCTGCACCAGGGCAGCATTTCCACAGGCGATACGTTCAGATGGCAAAGCAGCCCTCAGCTCTGTGTCCTCTGCTCTAGATGGGGATCCCACCCCAAATGGGGACCCCACCCCAAATGGGGACCCCACCCCAAATGGGGACCCCACCCCAAATGGGGACTCCACCCCACCCCCACCCCGTACATGCATTGTGCTCATCTGGCTGACACACTGGCCCTCAGCCACTCCAGCGCTTATTTCCTGTGCTCAGGAGGAAAAGCACAGCAAACCTGGGCCTCCGGAACAAGCATCCCCTCCAAACAGCCGGCTCATGGCCCCTATGTCCTTCCCTGCACGTACTTCACTGTAGGCCCGGTTGAGATGACGGGGAAAGCTTTCCCAAAATCTGCGTTTGCTCCGATGCTCCTGGAGCGTGAACCGCTTCAGGGTCTCACTGTTGCTCCTCCCACCAACACGCACAATCTCCTCCTTCTGGAACATGCAGATTCCTTGGGAGGAAGTGCAAACAGGAATGTGCAGACTCTGACCAGGAGTCCCCCATCCTCCCCACTCCCCGGGGAACAGCCAAGAAGCGACGCGCCCCCCAGCCATGCAGTCTCTGCCTCCCACTGGTTCCAATGCTGCAGAGGGGAAGGTAGCAAGCGCAGGCCCCCACCTTCTAGGAACTGGTCCAGGGCGTGGTTGGTGTAGCAGACGATGAGGATGGGAGACTTCCCCCGGACTGATTTATTGCTCAGCAATGCTTCCACAATCTTCAGTCCAACATAGGTCTTCCCTGTCAAAGATGGCAAAAGCCTCATCAGAGCAGGAAGCACCTACAAACCAGCACCCAATGGATCCCAATGCCTCAGCCTCAGTCGTCCTGGGGGAACGTGCCGCAAGATCTTTTTTCAGGCCAGCAAGTAGAAGAGAGTGTGTGACCAACTCATGCGTCTAATTTAGCTCACAAGGCCATAACAGGAAGACTTTTAATTAAGACTATGTACAGTATAGATCATTATAATTCTTGTGCACAGAACAAGCAAGTCATAGAATCATAGAATAGTAGAGTTGGAAGGGACCTATAAGGCCATCAAGTCTAACCCCCTGCTCAATGCAGGAATCCAAATCAAGTCCTCGGTTGCACGCTGAGAGTACAATTCTCCAATGCAAGAGCAAGATGCATTTCTGCCTCTAGGAGGCTCTGCCATTGATGCAAGAGAAGCAAGTGCCTCTGTGCTTCCTCTTGCTGGCATAGTGGGTGGATCTGTTTCCTGACTGGGCCTCAATCGTCTGGGAGCAGCGCAAAGAAGCAGAAAGTGATAGTGATGGCTCCGAAAATGAGACAGATTAAATTTCACGCCGTCTTCACGGTGTCTTGGTTCCCTGCATGCCCCCCTTTCTCGGTTCTTACTATGGAAAAGAGAGCAGTTATATCTGCTTTATGCTGGAAGACTGGAAAGGATAAAATGTTCTGAATGCATATATATATATATGTTTCTAGATGTTTTATCGCTTGTACGCTTGCTGCCCTGGGTTCCTTTAGGAGAAAGGGCGAGATATAAATGTAATTAAAAACAAACAAATATATTTATTGCTTTTTGCCTGCTCCTCACGGACTGGCAAAACTAAAGAGATGCTGCTTGGTTCCTTACAGTTCAGCAGCCTGTAGCTCAATTTGTAACAAAACAATATAAAAACTAAGTTCAGTTGGTAATTATTCTCTGAGTATACTTTATTTTTAATATGTCATCTCTATGCAGAGCACACTGACTCACCTGTCCCAGGAGGCCCCTGGATGATGGCCAGCTCCTTGGTGAAAGCGAGCTGTAGGGCTTGCAGCTGAGACTCGTCTAGGCCCAAGGCTTCCTTTTCTGGCCACTGGCAGGGGTCAAGGATGTCCACCCAGCTCCCTCCCAGGCCTCTGGGTGCTACTGGGGCATCTTCCATCTGAGGAGGAGGAGGAGGGACAGCAGCAGCATCCGGCGCTTTCATCAGACATGTGAGGTCATAGATGCTGCCGCCACCTTCTCCCAGGTAAGCTGGTTCCCTCACATCTGCCTCACAGCAGACAATGTATTTCTGAAAAGGGACGTCTTCCTCCTGCATCTCCTGCAGGCCTTGCAGCACATGCCGGTAGGCTTCGAAGTAGGCCGTCGTCTCCACCATGAGGAAGGAGTCAGAGGGCTGCACTTCAGCCAGCAGGGCCTGGCTGTCCTTGCTGAAGGCAAGGTGAATGACGCCCTTCTGCAAGTCCAGCGTGTCCCGCTGTGAGACAGTGGCAAAGAGGAAGGTCTCAAAGTTGTCTTTGGACATGCAGACCAAGGAGCCGTAGAGGAGGCGTTTGGAGTTCTCCCAGCAGACAAAACTGAGGGGCTTGGGGTTGAACTGCACTTTGTAGTCAATGCCAGTCCTAGAGCAAAGGGGAACCAGGATCCGGGTATCAAAGTAAACCCGGATGTCATCAAATCTTTTCTTCTTTAGGTTTGTGTCCTCAAAGCTGTGGAGGAGCTGTAGGATACCTTCCCTCAACGGCCGGACAAAGTCCTCCCTCAGAAGCCGGAAGTGGGTGTCCAGGTAGACAGCAGGGCTCTCGTAGGGCTGGGAGATGATGTTCGGGCGTAGGAAAGGCTTCTCGCCATGGTGGACCTCCTTGTAGGTGGGATAGACAGACATGGAGCGATAGTCCTCTTCCTCTCCGGGAACCAGGGGCTGCACAAGGGTACAGCTGTCTACCTTCAAGGTACCCTCTCGCCTCCTCTCCTGCAGGTGCTTGATGAAAGCCTGGACCTTCTCCAACCTCTTGTCCATCTCTTCCGTAAAGTCCACCCCCAGCGCTCTCAGGGCATTTACAGAGCCTGGCAGGAGAGACATCACCACAGCCACTTTTTGTATGGAGCTGGCTGGGAAAATGCTGACCAGCTCCTGGACCAGCGTCACAATGTTGCCGAGGTGCTCTGGGTACTGGTGCCGCACCTCTGCCGTGGCCTCAGTCAGCATGTCCGCCACATACTGGGGCAAGCAGATCTTGAGGAAGCTGGACTCCTTCACAGCATCCATGAGCTGCTGGATGCTCTGCCGGTCGATCCTGGAGCAGCAGGCCTTGCAGAGGACTTGGCAGAGCAGCTGGAGGAAGCGTGGCTGCATGGCCGTTTGAGAGAGCACCTCCTTCAGCCCCGCACAGGAAGCAAGTGTGATGGCCACTTCTGATGGGTCTTTCTGAAGGAGATCCTTCAGGAACCCGAATCCAATCCTCTGGGCCCGATTCTGTGTGTGGTGCAGGGAGCCTCCTGGCCCAGGACTCCAAGGGAGCCTTCTGCTGCAGCCAGCGCTTGGGCCTTGGGCCTCTCTCCCTTGCCTTCTCTGTCTGGCCTGAGTCGGCCGGCCCTGCTCTGGCCCATCCTCCTGGAGGAGGATCCTGCCAGAGCCTACCCTCCTCTCCTCCCTTGGCTGGGACCAGCCTGTGGGAGGGTGGCGGGGCCCCACGTTTCCATGGCCAGAGCCTTGTTGGTGAGTTCTTTCCTCTGAATAAGCTGCAAAACCAAGAAGACGGAGGAGGACTGATGAGAGTCCCTGGCTTAGTGCAGAGAGAAGGCAATCTGGAGCTCCCACCCTGCCCCCCAACAGTCTCCCTACCAAAATGCCCCAAAGATGTGTGTGGGGGGGAGGCTAATGTAAGGAAACAGGAACCTTCTGCGGGAAAGGGCCAGAACCGCAAAGCTGTGTCCGGCATGCAGTTCGGGCGGACGAATCCTCTCCTGAAGTACAAAGGGTTTCTCCCTCTCCTCCCTCGACATCTTCTCTTGCCCGAGCCTTGGCGCCTGCAGTGGTTCTGGAGAGGCCCTCGAGGGCAGGGCCGGCCTTCCTCCAGCCACGGGAGAAGCGCCCAGGCTTTCAAAAGTGGCCCCCGCAGCCTTCCCCCTTTCCCTCACAGCGTCGCTTGCCCTACCTACCCCTCGCCGCCCCCGTCTCTCTTCGCGCCCCTTCTGCCTCGGCCCACCACCGGCTGGTTCGGGAGATCCTCCCTGGGCAGAGATCCGACGCCTTGCCCCACACCGCGCCGGGTTCTTCAGCCTTGCCGGGTAACTGCCCGGCGACGCTCTCACCTCGCCCGCCGCCGGCCCCGCGGGGCTGCCGTTGCGCCCTTCGCTGCTGCCCCCCGCGCCCGTCCATGGCAGGCAGGGGCGCACCCACTGCAGACCCACCGGCGGGCCCTTTTGCCAGTACCGGCCGCCGCTTTTTCGGATGGAGCCTTCAGGTCAGGCGAGGAGGAGAAGGACGACGTCCAGTCCCGTCCGGGCGTCTCCGCGTCTCCCTCTCGCTGCGGATCTCGGACGAGTTTCGTTTGCGCGGCGGCCCCTGCCACTTTTGCTTTCCAGTTCCTAGAACAGCCCGCCTTCCTCCCTCCCCCGAGTGGCCCGCTTGCTTGTCTCGCCCGGCCCCCGTCTCCTCCCACTCGTCTCTCTCTCTCGTTCCTTCTTTCGCGCCGTCCAAGCGGGCAGGCGGGAGAGAAGCCGGGCGGGCCGGCTCCACCCAGGGGGCAGGGCCTCCCGCCTGGCTCTGCTGCGCCCGCGGCAGGAACCCGCTCTCTGCGCCCGCGTTCCTGGCCGGAAGGAGAGGCCGGCGGACCTTCGGCACCGGAGCTCTCGCAGTCTCCGTGCGCGCGTGGGGCGGCCGCGATGGAGCTCGACGGAGGGCTAAAGCGGAGCCTCGACGACGAAGAGGAGGAAGAGGAGACCGGCTCCGAGGCGGAGGTGAACAAGCGACCGCCAGACAGACAGCCAGGGAGACAGGCAGGCAGGCAGGACGGTCTGCCTCCCTCCCTCCTTCTCTCTCACCTCTCCTTCCCTCGCAGGAGCTGGCTGTTGCCCCGGGCCGCGGGGGCCGCGGCGGAGACTTCGCTGCCGGGTTTGTGTTCGCTGAGAAGGAGGCCGCGGGGCCGGGCAGCGGGACGTGGGCAGAGGTGCTGGGCCAGGTCAAGGGCAAGGTAAGCCGGAGCTGGAGGAGTCGCCGCCGCTGCTCTCGACCCGCGGCAGAGGCGGGTCGGCCGTTGCTTTCCGAGCCGAATAAGCTGCTGGCTCTCCTCGTGGAGAACTTGCGAACTTCCTGGAGGCGCCTAAAAGCGGGGCGGGGTACCCGCTGCTACTAGCTGCTGCTGCTGCCGCCTTTTGGCATGAGCCTGCAGTGAGCCTCTTCCCTTCTGTACCTCTTGTGGAACCTGACCTGGACAGTTTCTTCACACCGCCCTCAAAGGTTCCTGGATCATTTCTCTCCCCCATCACGCACACACTCTCCCCATCATTTTGTAGTCATTGCTGGTCATAGATCAAGATGGGAAGGTTGCTCATCACCTCAGAACTCCCATGACTTCATCCTGGTGGAGCCGCCTAACCTGTGGATTTTCTCTCCTATTCTTATGTCTTGTTTTCTCTGTGTAGAGATCTGCCACTAGTCTGGATGAGAAGATTGCAACTGTAAGAAGGAAAAGGAAAACTCAGGTTAGAAATCTCCCTGCGTGTGGTCTTTTGGACTCTTGCACCTGTGTGGCGCCCTTTTTTTTTTTGTATCTTCAGAAACAGGAGGACTTGCGGTTCTATCTGGCTGAATTGCTGCATGTGGAGGATGATTTCTGTGAGTACAAACTGACTTCTCTGAGTGCAACAGAACTTCCTCTCTTTTCCATATCTGTTGTGGGGGTTACCCTAAGCCTTTGGAGCAAATTTGGAGATAGGGAAAGGAGCGGTAGGAGAAGTGCTGTTGCACTCATGGAAGTTGTTCTGCACATGCAATGCTTTCAATGGATACAACTCCTAGATGCAGTAGTTCTTGTGGGCTGTTTCTTTACATGGAATGGAGTTGTGGGGCGGCAGGAGACAGCAGGGAGGCATTTATATAGCACTTCCAATATGTGTGGTACTTTATAGAGGAAAAGAGGACTGGTCTTTACCCCAGGGAGATTAAAGTTCAACAGAGAAGACAGTAGTAAACAGGAAACTAATGCATAATGTGCTGTTTCTACATGCTCAGGCTGTCTTGCGGGCCAAGGTATGGTGGAGCATGGGAACTAGAGATTTATGCCCACAGCTTCATGGAAAAGGTGGGCTCTGAGGAGAGATTTGAAGGAAGTAAGACATCACACAGAAGTTCTGGGAGGCAGCCTTAAGCACACAGAACAGCAAGGGTGGAAAGACAGTGCCTCTTTTGGGGGGAAACGGGAGACCTTCAGTGGTGGAGCTTGAGAAACAAAGATTGTAGGTAGAAACATAAAGCAACATAAGGGCAGAGAGATATGGGGGGCATGGAAGGCTTTGCGAGTAAGGGCAAGGTGCTCTGGGGAAGTTCCTGCTCTCTCTCCCTTCAGCCCCTAGAGGTTGGTGGCAGGTGGCCAGTCGTAGAAACATACAGTTGGAAGGAACCTGGAAGGTTTTCTTGTTTAATGTAGGATCAGGCCCCAGATGTGGGGACCATGAAAGCATGGGGAGCACCATGGGGAGTTGTGCTTTGTGCTCGAGGTACTCACAGTGTCATTGCATCAAGCGGTTTTTCTGCCCTGGGTCTGTGGTTGTAGCGTTGATCCAGGAATCTTACAGGAGTCTGGGCAGAAAAAAAATGTCCCACTTAAAGGGTTTTTTCTAGGAGAAGGAGACAGAGCGAGGACCAGCAAAGAGGCGTACTGGAGAGGCTGCAGATGAGAATGTGGGCAAGGCAAACACCAGAGGAGAGGAGGAGGAGGAAGATCTGGAGTCCGAGTACTCCTCTGCAGATGAGAGCATTTTCACAAAAGCTGGTAATTATGCTGATGGGTGTGCTGCTCAGATACTGGCAAGGAAGACAACAAGAGCACATCTGCAGGGCCTTCAGGTGGGGCAGTTGGCACACATTTTGTGAGGAGTTGCATAGAGGGTTCAATAGGAGGTGCTGGTATCTGAATTGAAGGCATCTCTGCCTGTGGGGACATTCCATTGAAATAGCTATGCATTTTTTCTGCAGAAACAAACTAATGGAGGAGATATAGAAAAGAGCAGTCTGAATGTTTGGGACTGGAACAACTTGCCTCTGAGGAAAGATTGCAAGGGTGTTCCTTTGTTGTTGTCGTTTTGCTTCACAACAGGGGTGATAGAAGTGCCAGCCCATGGGCCAGGTGGGACCTGTGGGGGACCCCCGTCTGGTGTGCGGCATCCCCTCTTCATGCTTCCTGCTAACCTCCCCATGTGCTGCAACACCCACCCTTGCACAGGTGTGAAAAAACAGCTAGAAAGATTTCCACCCCAAGTCTAATTGATGTGGGGGAAGGGAATCCTTCTGCGGAATGCAGTTAGGGAAGGTTCATCCTCCCCACCCCCTCTGCGGTCTCCAGGAAAATCATGCCTGCTCAGGCAATTAGACTTGGGAGGGAAAGGCTAAAGTGTTTTTTCCAAGCTTAATCCTGGGGTTAAGGAAAGGTCATTGTGTTTGATTGCATGCGTGTGTGTATAACATGGGCTGCATGAACAGCGCATGGTCTGTGTGTGGGAGGTGACCATGGCCGCTTTCATCTCCATCATATCTACTGCTCTCATGCAGCCCCACAGGATTGGCAGAGAGGAAATGCGGCCCTTGGACCAGAAAAAGCTCCCCAACCCTGGTTTTGGAAAATCACAAGAAGCTGGGGGGAAGTGGGGAGACATGAGAGAGGTTTATAAATTTTTGCATAGTGTGGAGAAGTGGATACAGATAGAATGCTAGAGTACAGGATTGCCCAATAAAGTTGAGTAGCGGTTCAGGAGAGAGAGAAGGGAGGTGTTCCTTCCTGCAGCGCAGAAGCTATACTGCGGCATTTGCTACCACACGATGAGCGGTGATGGTGGCAGCCATTAACTTGGTCTGATTTAAAAGAGGATTAGATAGATGCATTAAGATTGGCTATTAGTGATGATTGCTGCATGGGATAGACAGAAGGTAGATTGGGATCTACTGATAGATCTCTTGGTGATTGGTAATAAAGCAAGGGTTTCTGACTCTCAATTATCTAACAATAGCAATGACAACCACCACCACCCCAACAAAAAAAGAATGCTGGGGTGAGAAACAGGGAGTAGGTTTGGAGACGTTTGAGCTTGGTTTTGGTGTGGATCAGAAATGCCTGTGCATAGAAGCACCTTAATTCTGCTGAGCCACTATTTTGTGCCTGGCTCTGGCTGGTGGTCCTCGGGGTTCTAGTGAAAAAGAAGATCCCACAAGCTTGAAGTCTGCCCACCCCTGCTGTGTATAATCTCCAGGATGAGAGGGAGCAGGTCTCCGAACGCCAGTCATCGGGAATGGGAGCAGGAAGAGAGCTATTGGCTCATGTCTGCCAGCTTGTGGGCTTCCCGGGGCAACTGGCTACTGTAGGAAATGGGACTGGCCTAGAAGGCCTTTGGCTGTTCTTACGTTGTGCTACGTTTTGCGTTTCATGGCTTGTTGTTCCATTTCTTGCCATTTCCTCTCCTGTGCAGTGTAAACTTATGTATATGTATGGACTGCCTTCAAGTCAATTCCAACTTATAGCGACCCTATGAATAGGGTGTTCATGGCAAGCAGTATTCAGAGAGGGCTTACCATTGCCTCCCTCTGAGGCTGAGAGGCAGCGAATGGCCCAAGGTCACCCAGTGAGCTTCATGGCTGTCTGGGGATTCGAACCCTGGTCTCCCAGGTTGTAGTCGAACACCTTAACCACTACCACACTGGTGTAAACGTAGGATGCTAGTTTATGCATCTAATGAAATGGAGCATAGTCCACAAAATCCCATGATGCAGCAAGTGTTGCTGTTTAAGGTGTCACAGGCCTTTTTTTATCCCATTTGTGGAATGTAAATAGAATTGCCTGTGGATACTCTTGCAGGATCTTGTGACCTAAAGATCTGATCATCCTCTTGGGTCTTTTTTTCTGTAGATACGCTCAAGGTGAAGCAGCGATGGAAACATAGTGGAGAGGAGGTGAGCCATTTGGTGGTGCGTGTCATGGTGGCCAGCATTGTCCCCACTGCAGCCCATCTGCACCAGGAGCGGGAAAGAATCCTTGCAGAAACATTACTCCTTCTCTAGCACAGCGGATCTGTGTTCCAGGTTCCTTCTTTATCACCTTGCTTTGTAGGAAGTCAAGCAGTTCTTTGAAGAAGATGCTTCACAGTATGATGACAGTCTGTCATTCCAAGATATGAACCTCTCCCGGCCCTTGCTGAAGGTATCCAGTTACTGATTCCTTCCAGAAGGAGGTGGTGAGGATGGTTGCCTAATCTCTCCTCAATGGGCAAATCCCAGCCGACACTGGGCCAGTCTGTAGAAGTGCTTATCTGTTCTTTGGAAATACTGTACATCAGAATAAACAAAGTCACAGTTTGGGAGCAGAATTAAGATTTGTGCACTTGTCAAAGTATTATGGTGCTCAAGGCTCCTGTAGCTGGGTGTCGTCAGAGGATGGAATGTAGAAGAAAGTATTCAGTCAGTCAAATTTATTTGTTAAACATCGTTAGTAAGATGGCCTTTTAACCCCAGTCTAACAGTGAGTTTAAGAATCAGAATTTAAAATTAAAATCTCTCTCTTGTGTATCAATGGTTGTATTGGACAGCTTAAACCAAACTCTTGTCTACCAAATCAAAAGCTGAGGGTAGATCTATAAATGCTAAAAAAAAGTTGTTGTGTTGGCCCTTTTTAGATGCATAGTTAGCAATCAAAGCCATCATCTATTGTCAGCAATCCAGCTTGTTCTTCTGTTATAATATCCTGCTCGTTTGTTTGTCTCGAATTTTAGCAGTAGGTAATGGGTGTAAATTTTAGGTACCACATTCAAATAGACTTATAAATTTGATAATTCAATGGACTATACTGTTAGAGCCCTTTTTAGGAATAGGTAGTATGATACTTGATTCCCATCCAGATAGAATCTTACCAGAATCACTGAATAAAAATAAACTTTGCAAGTACCTGGGGCCCACCAGCCACCATGTCCTCAATTGAGCCTTATTATTGGCAAGATTCTGGATAAGCTTTCCAACTTCATCCTCTGAAACCGGTGGCCATAAAGGTGTATAGTTAATATTGGGGAAAGTTTCTGGAAGGCACCTTATCACCAAACCACTGTAAGAATAACAAAATGTACACTAGAAATGCTCTTTCCCTTGATATCTGCATTTCCCCTCATTCTACACATCATGCCATGCTCCACGTTCCAGCTGAATTTTTCTCCATTACCAAATGATCTAACTGTCCACTAGCACTCCTGAAGTATTTGAAAGGTTGTCACACAGAGGAGGACCAGGATCTCTTCTCAGTCATCCCTAGTGCAGGACACAGAATAATGGGCTCAAGTTACAGGAAGCCAGATTTCGACTGAACATCAGGAAAAACTTCCTATTAGAGTGGTACGACAATGAAACCAATGGCCTAGGGAGGTGGTGGGCTCTCTGACACTGGAGGCATTCAAGAGGCAGCTGGACAGCCACCTGTCTGGTATGCTTTAAGTTGGATTCCTGCATTGAGCGGGGGGTTAGATTCGATGACCTTATAGGACCCTTCCAAGTCTACTATTATATGATTCTACCCAAAGGTAAAAGAGGAAGTTCTTACTTATTTTTAAGTTCTTACAATGCTTGCATTGTACAATTAGTTCTTTGCTAATGGATAATTTTCCTCTTCTAAAAATTTTGATTATTTTTGTAGAGAGTGCTTAGCTTTCCTATATTCAGAATCAAACCAGTTACCATTAAAATATTTTACTGTCTGGGAAGGATTAGACTGCAGAAAGACTGGCTTTAAAGTTCTTTAGGATGTCAACAAAGTTGTCTAAAATATTGCCATGGGATGATAAAATGTAATCCTTAGATCAGTGTCTCATCCTTAGGCACTACCAGACCGACAAACATGCCCAGAGCCTCTGGTGAGACAGTCAGTCTTACTTTCATGAAGGTGGCCTCAGTCTTAACTGGGCAACAGAAAAGAAGTCTAAGTGGGAAATGGTTACTTTCCAAACTATCCACCATGAAATGATCAAATAATGGGATTGCTGCACATGAAAGGACCATACAGTTTATGACACTTCCTACACCCTGGGCAGATAGAAAAGTCTAGGGATTGTTGAGCTCTCCTCCATTGCAAGTGGTTAGTTGATGCTTCATAATTTAAGAAAAAATACAGCATTAGTAATGATTAAATCCTGTGAAAGTCTTTTAGAAAACTTTGTAAATCTTCAGTTTGGAGACCCAGTCTTTTATTTTATGTTGTTTTTAAAACGTATACTCTGCTTTTCACCACATCAGGGTCTTGCAAATAACTAAATTGTCTTGTGCTGCTGTTGTGTTAGTGATGGTTCCTACTTCCCACTGAGAGGTCAGAGAGCAGCATTTTGATCAGAAATCCAAGTTAAATAGTAGGATAGTTTAAGGCAGAGACCTGCACTAGTTCATGCTGGCTTCTTCCTGACTGCTGTGATTTACAGGCAATAACCACCCTAGGATTCAAGCAGCCGACTCCCATCCAGAAGGCCTGCATCCCTGTGGGGCTCCTGGGGAAGGATATCTGTGCTTGTGCAGCCACAGGGACAGGTAAGCACCACATGCGAGGTGGTGAAAGGCTTGGGAGCTGGATGCCTGCCTGGGGCTCAATGTTGATATTTTTCGTGGTGTTTGCCTTCCAGGGAAGACAGCAGCCTTCATCCTACCTGTCCTGGAACGCTTGATCTACAAACCACGCCAAGCCCCAGTGACTCGTGTGCTGGTTCTGGTGCCAACCCGGGAGCTGGGCATTCAGGTGCACTCTGTCACCAAGCATCTGTCACAGTTCACCACCATCACAGCTTGCTTGGCAGTGGGTGAGTGAGCTGGACGGTGAGGTTTCCCCAGGCTCCGTAGTCTGGGATGGGGAAGGCTGCCATCCGGCCCCCTCTGTTGTCTAGCTGTTTTACATCAGTCCTGCCTAGCAAGAGCAGCTGCAATGCATTCTGGGTACTGATGCCTCCCCACTGGTTTGTGCCATTGCAGGGGGCCTGGACCTGAAGACCCAGGAGGCAGCACTTCGCTCGGGCCCCGATGTTCTAATTGCCACTCCAGGCCGCCTCATTGACCACCTGCACAACTGTCCGTCCTTCCACCTGAGCAGCATTGAGGTTCTCATCCTTGACGAAGCTGACCGGTGAGGGGAGCCACTTGGCATGTTCCAGGGGTGGGAGATGTCAGCAGAACATAAACAGAGCCTGGCTGCTGGGTCAGGCCAAAGGGGGCCCATCTAGTCCAGTGTCCTGTTCTCAAAGTGGTCAACCAGATGCCCATTGAGAGAAACTCCCTGCATGGGATTCCCAGCAGCTGCTATGCAGAAGCCCACTGCTGCCTCTGACAGCTTCCATCACAGCTAGGGTTAGCCTTCCATCAGTTTGTCTAACCCTCTTTTAAAATCATTCAAGTTGGTGGCCATCGCTGCTTCTTGTGGGAGCGAGTTCCACAGTTTAACTATGTGTTGCGTGAAGAAGGACTTTCTTTTGTCTGGCCTGAATCTTCCAACATATAGCTTCGTTGGATGTCTGTGAGTTTTAGAGTTATGAGAGAGGGAGGAAGGCTTTTCTGTCTGCACTTTCTCCATCTCATACATAATTTTATGCGATTCTGCCAAGTCTCATCTTACTTGCCTTTAAAAAAAAAAAAAAGGCACAAGTGTTGCATCCTCTGCTATGGAGAGTTCCTCCATCCCAGGACAGTTCTGCGTGGTCTTTGTGCCTGGGTGAGGTGCTCTCCCCCCGCCGCCTGCCTGCTCACATGCTGCCTCTCTCCCAACCCCCAGGATGCTGGATGAGTACTTTGAGGAGCAGATGAAGGAGATCATTCGGCTGTGTGCCCGACATCGCCAGACGATGCTCTTTTCTGCCACCATGACAGACGAGGTGCCAAGGGAGGCCAAGAGGGGCAGGCTTAGTTGTGGCAGGGCAGTGGGTTTGGTGGGCAGGGAAAAGTGGGGATGGTAGTCTTGGGGGGGCTCTTGAGCATGATGTGGGGTGTAATTTCTGTGATGGAGACCCTCCCAGGCTGCACTGTATTGGAAAGTTGTGTCCTGCTCCTGTTTGGGGGCAAGGGCAGGTAGGGGGACCTCCATGGCCGGGCTAATGAAGCTTCTTCCTCTTTGGCAGGTGAAGGACTTGGCTTCTGTTTCCCTGAAGAACCCCGTCCGGGTCTTTGTGAACAGCAACACGGATGTGGCTCCGTTTCTGCGCCAGGAATTTGTCCGCATCCGGCCCAGCCGGGAGGGAGACAGGGAGGCAATTGTGGCAGGTGGGAGTTGGGTGGGGGTCCAGTGGCCCTCAGTGGTAGCTTCCAGGCTGGGGTCCACATCATCACTGACCACTATCCCTTTCCTTTCCAGCCCTGCTGACTCGGACATTCCCAGATCATGTGATGCTTTTCACCCAGACCAAAAAGCAGGCTCACCGTTTGCACATCCTTTTGGGCCTGATGGGCCTCCGTGTCGGCGAGCTGCATGGTGACCTTTCGCAGGCACAGCGCCTAGAGGCGCTCCGGTAGGCTGGGGCCGTGGGCAGGGCAGGATAGTCAGCAGGGAGGGGGAGGAGAGTGGCCACATCTGACGCGTTGCCTGCCTGCTGTTGTAGGCGCTTTAAGGACGAGCAGATCGACGTGTTGGTGGCCACAGATGTTGCAGCACGAGGACTTGATATTGAAGGTGTCAAAACGGTCAGTTGGCAGTTTTTTTCCTCTCCATTGACCACTGCTTGGTCCCCGCCTCTCAGCTTTCTTTCTTGCCTCTGCTCACAGGTGATCAATTTCACAATGCCCAACACGACCAAGCATTATGTGCACCGTGTGGGGCGCACAGCTCGGGCCGGACGTGCTGGCCGCTCCGTATCTCTGGTGGGTGAGGAAGAGCGCAAGATGCTGAAGGAGATTGTCAAAGCTGCCAAAGCACCAGTCAAGGCCAGAGTCCTTCCCCAGGGTAACAGAAAAGGGGTGTGGGGTGTGGAAAGTGAGGCCCATTTGCTACCTGAGGCAGATGGTTGCTGTGGTGCAGGGAGGCTCAGTGGCTGCCCTTCGTTGGCTCCCTCCCCCAGATGTGATCCTGCGTTTCCGGGAGAAGATTGAGAAGCTGGAGCCAGATGTGTATGCAGTGCTGCGCCTGGAGCGAGAGGAACGGGAGTTGCAGCACTCGGAGGCACAGGTGAGGAGGAGGAGGCGGCGGCAGGGTGCTGAGATAATGAGACGACGGGGAAGTGGCTGTGGATGAGAGCAGGCCAGGCGGCGGAGGGAAGGGGAGGAGCAAGTTGGGCGCTTTTAGCTAAGTGGCACATGTCTTTGGGCAATGCTTAGGAGCCGTTCATGGGCTACTTTCAGAGCTAGTACCAGGCATGCTTGGGCATCAGCCTGCCCTGGACCTACGGCACCATGGTCCACTCCCTCCATACAGGTGGCATGAGGCTAATAAACCCATCCCGCCTACCTTTATAATTCCTGCAAATGACGTGCACGCTATGCGTGCATGCCTGCCATCAACTAAGATGGCAGTGGGGCCATCAGCCCTTTAGGGAAGCCTCCACTGTCATCTTGGCTAATGGCAGGCATGCGCATATGCCATTCACGGATGGGAGAGATAGATGGGATGTGCAGGCAGACTTGAAGCCCACACTGACTGTATGGGGGGGGGAGTGCCTGGGAATTCTCTCTCTGTGGCAGGGTCGGGAGCCAGCGCTGCTGCGGATCGCAGAATGGGAGCACGACCCACCCTAGAGAGGGTCCCCTCAGGCACCCCTCTCTGACTTGGCCACCCCTTAGTGCAGGCCCTGGCTTCTTTAACCCCTTAAAATGTTGAAGTAGAGGGACTGAGCAAGTTCGTTCCTGCAGAGCGACTTGGTTTGAATTGCCACCTGCTTTGACTCAACAGGATTCCCCTTTAGTCGGCTAGCTTTGTGGCAACTTTCCCTGTGGATTGTGCTGCTCCTCTGGAGGATGAGGGTTTGACAGAATCATAGAATAGTAGAGTTGGAGGGGGCCTATAAGGCCATCTAGTCCAACCCTCTGCTCAGTGCAGGAATCCAAGTTAAAGCATCCCAGACAGGTGGCTGTCCGGCTGCCTCTTGAAGGCCTCCAGCGTTGGAGAGCCCACCACCTCCCTAGGTCATGGGTTCCATTGTCATATCCCTCTAATAGTTAGGAAGTTTTTCCCTGATGTTTACCTGAAATCTGGCTTCCTGTAACTTGAGCCCATTATTCCGTGTCTTGCACTCGGAGACGATTGAGAAGAGATCCTGGCCCGAGACGTCTCCTCCCCGGCCTATTTCTTCATCTTTACTCCCTTGTCCTGTCTCCCAGAAGGAAGTGTGAAGGAGAGCGCCTGTTTGGCTCAGTGAGAAAGCTGGAGCTTTGGAGCTGTGGCCCTTGGTACGCTCCGTCCAGCACCGCCTTGCTCTTGCTCTCTTGCTAGATCAACACTGCCAAGCGGAAACTGGAAGGCGGAGCTCAGGAAGGAGTGGAGGGCGCCCCCCGCAGCTGGTTCCAGAGTCAGGAGGAGAGGAAGAAGGAGAAGCGTAAGGACCTGGGCCTGGCCTGACAGGGGGATGGAGGGGGAGGTGGCAGCAGCAGCCCTGGCCCTTGAAGGGCCCCTCACCCTCTCCAAGACTTCTTTGTTTGTCCCTCACCACCTCCTTCCTGGTTTCTTCCCCCAAGTTGCAAAGGCCCTTCAGGAGTTTGACTTGGCGCTGCGGGGCAAGAAGAAGAGGAAGAAGTTTATGAAGGCGTCTCAGAAGAAGGCCCAGCTGACGGTGAGCAATCGCTGGATGGGCAGGGAGGCTGAGAGTTGGGGTGCTGGCCCTGCCGAACATGGGGGTGAGTGGCGGGGAGGGGGCACTGCTAGCCTTGGCTGTGCTATCTCTGCAGCCTGAGGAGCGGTCACAGTTTGAGATCCTGAAGGCCCAGATGTACGCTGAGCGCCTGGCCAAGAGGAATCGCCGAGTGAAGCGGGCCAGGGCCATGCCTGAAGACGATGCTCCGTCGGCAGCAGCCCTGGGAGGTAGGAAAGGACTCTCCTTTTCTCAGGGTGGGGAGAGCAGCACTGGGCCTGCACAAGTGAATGTTTGGGGTGCAGAGGGCCTTGTGGAAGGGCAGGTTTCCTTCTCCAGTGGTGGTGCAGTGGGCACCACAGTCCTGGGTTTCAACCTAGCTGTTATGTTCTTAAAGGGCTCAAGCAGCAACGCAAGAAGAAATCATCAGTGTTTGACGAGGAGCTCACGAACACCAGCCGGAAGGCATTGAAGGAGTATCGTGCCGGGTGAATATTGGGGAGGGGGGAGAGAGAGCAGAGGGGTCTTGTGCTCCCTTCCTGCTCCTGGTGAGCCTCCTCCCAAGGGTAGGAATGGCCTCCAGGCTGCTGTGCTAGGCCTGTGGAGGAAGCCTGGCTGGCCAGTGCAGGAGCCTTTCCCTACCTGGAAGAGGCTCCTAGACCGGGGCAGGAGGGAACCTTTTCGGCTAATTTGACTGGTGGGCCGGACAACATTATGACGTCAGGTGACTGATGTGTGGGTTGACAAAATCTCTTGCAGAGAGCTTCCCAGGCACCTGAGAGTTAGCTGGTTGTTGGGCACTTGCTCCAGCACCACCAGGCGGTTTGCATCAACGCTGTTGCTGAGACAAGGCTTTGTCCCTCCCTTTTAGCTGTTGTTCCAGTGCAGACCACAAGACACGCTTCCCCTACCCATCAGCTGATGAAGCGGGGGAGCGTACTGTGCTCTGGCCAAGGAACTATCAGAAGCTCACTTTAAGCTGTTGAAAGGTCCTTTGTAGGCATGGCAATATGTGCCCCACACTCAGCATCACACATGCCTGGTGTGGGGCAGAGGAGTGTGGTCTAGGGGAAAGCCAGGCAGGCCAGATTTGGCCCTGTCTGGAAATCACAGGCTTATGTAAGATTACACTCTTGGAAACGGAGGCTCTGCCTGGCCATGATTCTGACAATTCTGTTCTGCAGGCCTTCATTCGAAGACCGAAAGCGCCTGGGTCTCACCCCTCGGAGGAAGGGAGGGAATTTCAAATCCAGGTCCAGGTGAGGCTTGTTCTCCAGTCCTTCCCATTGGTGAAGCTCCTGTTGCCTGCCTGTCTCCCTCCCCCACCCCCCCAAATGGAAAACTGATGTGCTCCTTCCTTGTTCTTGTGCAGATACAAGAGAAAGTGAGGCAGAAGCTCCTGGCTGACTTCACAGGGCTCTTAAGGGAATCCAAGTGACGCTTGATAGCCAACAGCACCAGCAGCTGGAAGCAGCTTTGGCGTGGGAAGAACAAGCCCGGCTGTTGCTTCTTTGCTTAGCCTGAAAGCAGGAAGCATGAGTGGACGTCAGTTGTCCTGTGCTTTCTGTGTGGATATTAATATGCCAGTCGGTTGTCTTGCCTGCCTGCCTATGGTGGCTTCATTCATGTCCTCACATTCCTCATGCAGAAGGAAACCTGTGACATTATCTGCCCAATGGCTGCGGTGGGCAGTCACCTTGTTGCCTTCTTTTTCTGCTTCCTGCACCCTTTGGACTTTGTTGTGCTACTACAAAAAGAAATACTCAGTCTAAACGTATTGACTAGAATTGAGGTTTGTAATGTGCTTAGTTTCTTCTGAGTGCAAAGGTTTGGAATACTGGATAATTCAACAAAACGCTTTACTGTATCATTAAAAATAACCTTTCTGAATTGGATGCAGGCCTCTTGTAACACTTAAAAACAAAGAGAGAAAGATGTCGAATCCTGAAACTATGCCTCACAAGTTTGCTGTGGAATATCCAGCAGGGCTTCTCTCTTGTTCCTCTGCAAATTGCTAGAGGGGAACATCATATGCCTGGATTTCCAAAAAGCTCTTAAAGCTAAAACTTTCAAGAGTCAGGCTGGAGCTGCATGGCAACAATTGTATTACAAATCAGGAATAATCAGTTCAGCTGGGTCCTCCAAAGATATGGGGTGCAACTGGTGGTATTTAACACTCAAGCCAGCGAGATACTTTGTCCAAAGCTTTTTGAAAGGAGTGTAGAGTCTTCAGGTGCAGGTCTGACTAGCAACCTCTCTCCTCTGGCCTCCTGGAATGTGCACAGGCGATGCCCCCGCTCACTTTGAGTGCTTTTGCCTAGGTGGAGAACAGGGTGTGAGTGTGCAGCTTCTTGTACAAGAATTGGATTGGTTGCTCTTCCCCCCCCCCCCGGTATGTGGTCCTCAGGCTACCAAAAGAGGTTCTGTGCCCCTGGTCTGCAAAGTACACAAGTGACTAGTCGATAACCCTATCCACACGCTTGTTGCCACATGCAGTTCCAAAAGATTAGTGAGACAGGACTTGGCCTTGCAGAAGCCATGCTGGTTCTGCTTCAGTACCCACTGGGTTTATTCTGTTTTTAACCAAAACATATTGAGCTAATGACCCTGTAATTTCCCAGGTGCTATGTCCCTTTTTAAAAGACTGCTATTATATCCAGTGGGTTGTGTGAGAAGGCAGGTCCCCCAGCTGTCCTAACCAGGGAGTTTGATGGGGGGGGCTGCAGTGGGATAGGAGCCAGAAGAATCTTGTGTAAGGTAAAGCTCCATTTGTGCAGGATCCCACACACACACAGTTCAGAACAGCAGCCCATGCAGTTTAGGGTTGAATGGAAAGGAATGCTGGGAGTAGTTTGATGCTTGGCAGCGCATAATAGGGCCAAACCTGCATCCCCTCCCCTGCGCTCGAGGAGGCAGGGTGTAGGGCATGCTTCGCTGCTGCCCAGGAGAGGACCTTCCCACTGCAAGTGAGGAAAAGAGCAAGAAGCTGGGTAAGTGGAAAGGCTGAATGGCTCCACAGCAGCTTGAGTGGAAGGGATGTGTGTGTGTCCCAACAGCTGCTGAGTGCAACTTGCTGTGTGTGCTGAGAGTTTCATTGTGTTTCCCTACTCCTGAGCAGAGCAGAGGGAACCGCCTCAGCTGGTTTTGAGGGTATGCAAGTGACCAGGGAGAGCTAACGGGAGTTTGGCAGCAGGGGAGGCCCCCAGCAAAGAATTGTCCTGTAGCGCGCACCACATACCAGTGGGGCTCATCTGTTCACCTTCAAAGAGGACAGGACAAAGCACAGGTAGAAAGATAGAAACAAAAAGGGATGGAAAGGACACTCCAATGTTAGTGACCAGCAAGGTGTGTGCAATTTATTTATTTATTTATTGTATTTATATACCGCCCCGTAGCCGAGGCTCTCTGGGCAGTTTACAGTACCTAAAAACACATATACAATGTTTGTTTTCTTGCCTGGGAACAAGGCGTACATGTGCAACAAATGCAAGCTGGTGGCACTGTTGGAAGAAAACGTGAGGGGCCTGGAACGGTGGGTGGCCACATTCAAGGGTGTAAGAATGAGGTAGTCCAGACTATTTCACAGACAAAGTGGAACAGGTTCAGAGGAGGGCAACAAGGATGATCAGGGGACTGGAAACAGACGCCCTGAGGAGAGACTGAAAGAACTGGGCATGTTCAGCCTGGAGAAGACGGAGGGGATATAAGACTCTTCAAGTACTTAAGAACATAAGAAGAGCCTGCTGGATCAGGCCAGTGGCCCATCTAGTCCAGCATCCTGTTCTCACAGTGGCCAACCAGGTGCCTGGGGGAAGCCCGCAAGCAGGACCCGAGTGTAAGAACACTCTCCCCTCCTGAGGCTTCCGGCAACTGGTTTTCAGAAGCATGCTGCCTCTGACTAGGGTGGCAGAGCACAGCCATCACGGCTAGTAGCCATTGATAGCCCTGTCCTCCATGAATTTGTCTAATCTTCTTTTAAAGCCGTCCAAGCTGGTGGCCATTACTGCATCTTGTGGGAGCAAATTCCATAGTTTAACTATGCGCTGAGTAAAGAAGTACTTCCTTTTGTCTGTCCTGAATCTTCCAACATTCAGCTTCTTTGAATGTCCACGAGTTCTAGTATTATGAGAGAGGGAGAAGAACTTTTCTCTATCCACTTTCTCAATGCCATGCATAATTTTATACACTTCTATCATGTCTCCTCTGACCCGCCTTTTCTCTAAACTAAAAAGCCCCAAATGCTGCAACCTTTCCTCGTAAGGGAGTCGCTCCATCCCCTTGATCATTCTGGTTGCCCTCTTCTGAACTTTTTCCAACTCTATAATATCCTTTTTGAGATGAGGCGACCAGAACTGTACACAGTATTCCAAATGCGGCCGCACCATAGATTTATACAACGGCATTATGAGATCGGCTGTTTTATTTTCAATACCTTTCCTAATTATCGCTAGCATGGAATTTGCCTTTTTCACAGCTGCCGCACACTGGGTCGACATTTTCATCGTGCTGTCCACTACAACCCCGAGGTCTCTCTCCTGGTCGGTCACCGCCAGTTCAGACCCCATGAGCGTATATGTGAAATTCAGATTTTTTGCTCCAATATGCATAATTTTACACTTGTTTATATTGAATTGCATTTGCCATTTTTCTGCCCATTCACTCAGTTTGGAGAGGTCTTTTTGGAGCTCTTTGCAATCCCTTTTTGTTTTAACAACCCTGAACAATTTAGTGTCGTCAGCAAACTTGGCCACTTGACTGCTCACTCCTAATTCTAGGTCATTAATGAACAAGTTGAAAAGTAGAGGTCCCAATACCGATCCTTGAGGGACTCCACTTTCTACAGCCCTCCATTGGGAGAACTGTCCGTTTATTCCTACTCTCTGCTTTCTGCTTCTTAACCAATTCCTTATCCACAAGAGGACCTCTCTTATTCCATGACTGCTAAGCTTCCTCAGAAGCCTTTGGTGAGGTACCTTGTCAAACGCTTTTTGAAAGTCTAAGTACACTATGTCCACTGGATCACCTCTATCTATATGCTTGTTGACACTCTCAAAGAATTCTAATAGGTTACTGAGACAGGACTTTCCCTTGCAGAAGCCATGCTGGCTCTGCTTCAGCAAGGCTTGTTCTTCTATGTGCTTAGTTAATCTAGCTTTAATAATACTTTCTACCAGTTTTCCAGGGACAGAAATTAAGCTAACTGGCCTGTAATTTCCGGGATCCCCTCTGGATCCCTTTTTGAAGATTGGCGTTACATTTGCCACACAGAGGAGATCCAGAATCTCTTCTCAATCATCCCAGTGCAGGACCCAAAATAATGGGCTCAAGTTACAAGAAGTCAGATTTCAGCTTAGGAAAAACGTCCAACTATTAGAGGGGTACAACAATGGTAAAAAAGGTAAAGGTGTCCCCACACTTATAGTGCAAGTCGTTTCTGACTCTTAGGGCGACGTCTTGTGACATTTACTAGGCAGACCGTATATATGGGGTGGGATTTCCAGTTCCTTCCCCGGCCTTTCTTTACCCCCCCAGCATAGGCCGGGTACTCATTTTACCGACCACAGATGGATGGAAGGCTGAGTGGACCTCGACCCCTTTTACCAGAGATTTGACTTCCTCCTTCCGTTGGAATCGAACTCCGGCCGTGAGCAGAGCTTCGGCTGCGTTACTGCCGCTTACCACTCTGCGCCACAGAGGGTCCTACAACAATGGTTATCAAAGGAAGTGGTGGGCTCTCCAACCCTGGAGGCATTCAAGAGGCAGCTGGATAGCCATCTGTTAAATATAGGCTTAAGCTGGATTTCTACATTGGGCAGGGGGTAGGACTTGGTGGCCCTATAGGGTCCTTTCAGCCCTACTACAGTGCTTTGCAAAAGTAATCAGAGCCCTGACTAATATTCTGATATTACTGAATTACAAAATGGTACATAGTGATTTCATTCTGCATATTTTATGTTGAAACACAAACTCAAAATCAATTATTGTAAGGTGACATTGGTTTTATGTTGGGAAATGTAAGAAACAAAAGACAAATGTTGCTTGCATAAGTATTCAACCCCCGCACATTAATATTTGGCAGAGCCACCTTTCACTGCAATAACAGCTATAGGTCATTTGGGGTAGGTATGTACCAGCTTTGCACACAGTGTTGGAGGGATTTTGGCCCATTCTTGGCAGATTCGTTCCAGGTCATTCAGGTTGGTTGTACATCGCTTGTGGACAGCAATTTTCAAAGAGCACTACAGATTCTCAATGGGATTGACATCAGGAATGGGCCACTGTAGGACATTCACCTTTTTGTTCTTGAGCCACTCCAAAGTTGCTTTGGCCTTGTGCTTGGGAACACTGTCCTGCTGAAAAGTGAATTTCCTCCCAAGCTTCAGTTTTTTAGTGGACTGAAGCAGGTTCTCTTGCAGCATTTCCCTGTATTTTGCTCCATCCATTATTCCTTCCATTCTGACAAGATGCCCAGTCCCTGATGATAAGCATCCCCACAGCATGATGCTACCACCACCACACTTCACTGTAGGGATGGTGTGTCTTGAGGCATGGGCAGTGTTAGGTTTGTGCCATACATAGCGCTTTTGAGTTTTGGCCAAAAAGCTCTATCTTGGTCTCATCAGACCACAAAACCTTTTCCCACATCACAGCTGGGGCATTCTCATGTTTTCTGGCAAACTCCAGACGTGCTTTCAGATGTTACTTTTTGAGTAATGGCTTTTCTTGCCACCCCCCCCACAGGCCAGTGTTACACAGTTACACAGAGTAATGTGCACCATTACTTCACTCCCAGCCAATGAACTCTGTAGCGCCTTCTAAGTGATTGCTGGCCTTTTCTTGGCAGTCGGTGTGATGCAACTTCCACTTCCTGATTATTGATCCAACTGTGCTTACTAGGATATCCGAACACTTGGATATTATTTTGTACCCTTTTCCTAATCCATGCATTTGTATTACATTATCTCTCACTTATGTAGAATGCTCTTTAGTCTTCAATTTTCCTTCAGATCCACAGACTGACCAATGATCCTTCAACAGTGGGGCTTTTATCCTGACAATGTGATAGCAACTTTAATGGTTCACAGGTAGAACCTGGGAGCTTCCACAGCACAGGGGTTGAATACTTATGCAAGCAACATGTTTCAGTTTGTTATGTTTCTCACAAACGTTTCCCAACATAAAACCAATGTCACTTTACAATAATTGTGAGTTTCAGTGTTTCAAAATACAATATCGTACAGAACGAAATTACCATGTACCATTTGTAATTTAGTAATACGAGAGCATTGGTCAGGGTTCTGATTACTTTTGCAAGGCACTGTATTCAGTGATGGTGGCTTGGCCAGCCAGGAGCACAAGAGCCCTGCGGCAGATGGATCAGACCACAAGGAAACCATCTGGCCCAGCAGTCCACAGTGGCCAGCCAGATCCCTTTGGAAGCCCAGGCAGGCTTGCTTACTTTCCTCAAGCTGAGAAAGAACTACAACACGAGAGCAGCAAATTTCTCAACTTTTATTAAAAAGAACATAATAACCCCCCCGCCCCCGCAAAATAGAAAACATACACAGTCCCTCCCCCGAGTTCCCCTCAGGGCGCGCAAGACAGACTCCAGATGCCGGCATTCTGCTCCCTTCACACAGCTCATCTCAGGGCCTAGGTGGGCGCATACCAGGAGGAGGGGGACCTAGAAAGGACAGAGCAGAGGCACCATCAGCTTCAGAAATGACAGTCTTCAGCCCTTGCACCTCAAGGGGAACCTTGCCTCTGCCTGGAGGGGCTGGCCGAGGGCTTTTGCTGTCCTCAAGCAGGACGTTTTTTCACAGAAAAGCCAACGGGCAGGCGAGCAGCGAAGTTGGTTGGCCAAAGACAACCAAACCAAGTCGGCTGTATGCCTGTCAGTCAGGCCCCAAACCAACTCACCTCTCATGCCGGGGGGAGGAGGCCTCATTCCAGGAGGTGGCATGCCCATTGGTGAGCCTCGGCCTGGGGGCATGCCCATGGGGGGGCCCATGGGGGGCCTCATGCCAGGAGGGGGTCCCATCATTCCTGCAATGAAAAGGAAACAGCTTCAGTTCCCCTCCAGCTGCACCCCCCCCGCATTAGTCCCCAAGGGAACCTCAGAGTAATCCTGCTTTGACACCATCTCTTCACAGTGCTCAGTTATTGCCACTTCATCACAGGCCCCACCAGCACGAGGATGGTGTTGGTGGGAGGCTTGCTTACCTGGAGGCGGAGTGCCCCTGCCCATAGGTGGAGGAGGGCCTCCACGGCCTGGCGCATACTGAGTGGGGGCTCCTGCAATGCTGGCGGTTGCAGCAGCTGCTGCCGCAGCAACAGTCCCTCGACTCTGAGGGGTCATCACCTGGGAGGGAAAAAAGGCTTCAGAGAGCTCCTGAAAATGAGGTCCCAAGCGATGGCTTCCTCCACAAACATCCCATGCGTACGGCCTGAACCGTTGCAGAAGCAACCCTCTCAAACCCGTTATTAGAAGATACCTCTCCTACGTACCTGTTGGGATGGTCCACCAACACCCCGCACAGGGCCAGCTAAGCCTGCAGGTGCCTGGGGCATGGGAGCTCCTGCGGGTACACCTCTCCCGGCAGCTCTGCCAACACCAGGTCCTCCTGCTGCTCCAGCCAGGGGCACACGAGCAATGCCAGTCTGAAAGAGCCAAAGAGTTACTGCAGAAAGAGCACATTTTCAAGGTGCATCTTGGCACAAAACTGCCATGCTCCACCATGAACCAGAAAGAATTACCGCCTCAACTTTCTTTTCCTCCAGCACCTTCCCAACCTCCAGTCCTGGCTTCCGTTCTCTACGCTCCCTTGCACCTCCCTCTGCTGCAGTTGCTTTCTTCCTACTGCCACACCAAGGACCATTTTGCCCTCCTATCTGCTGCCACCAGCCCACCTTTCTAGCTTGGCTTGTTAGGCCTTAGTCTTCACAGCGCGTTCTTTTTTCTAGTAAACAGACAATTCTTTCAACATTTCTAGTGCAGATCCTCCTCCTCTTCTGCCTTCCCTAAGTCAGTTTAAGTTCTCCAGGGTTTGATTTTTGATTCTATGCTATTCCCAATAGATAGAGCAAGATATCACCGACATATTTTTCAATATAAAAATATTGCTGAACTGCCTTGTTGATCCTCTCAGATTGAAAACGAGAATGCAAGTATTTTAGAACAAAACAAGCAAACCAGATTTAGGTAACACCTTGGGATTTCAAACAGGGCCATCACTACCCGCTTACTAAGATTCCCTAATCTCGCTCCCCTTACGTCTTTTGGGGGTGGCCCCTCAACTGTCATGGAAACCAGATTCTCTCCTCGCAGCAACACCAGCCCCAAGACTCGTTTCTCCTCACGTTCTGGCTGCTTGGAGTTCTTGGGCCTGGGAGAAAGGAAGACACAAACAACACACTCTGTGTCACTGAGCCCAGGCGCCCCCATAACCTACAAAGGGATCTTGCAGTCCCCCAGTTTCAGGGGTGACCTGTTGGCACCTCACAGGAGTGGCACCTCATGCCACACAGAGAGAACAGGAGAAACTTGAAGGCAGGGAAACTAGCTAGCATGCAGCCTGGAACAGGGCACAAATGGGGGAGCGGTGCAGGGCCTCCAGATTACGGTGCAGCAGAAGCACAGCCACCACTGCAACCCTTTGGCATGACGGACTGAGATATTTAGGCAACTATTATGGCCCAGGCCTGCCCTCAACGCTTCTGCCTGGAAATTCTTTAGCTTAGCTGGGCGAGTCTTATTCTTCGCCTTCTTTTCCGCGGGCCCCTGTCCGCCCCCCCAACACCTGGCCTGTGCCTCCGGAAGGGAGAGAGTTGGATGAGCGCAAAAGGGCAGGCGGCCCTCCGCGGTTCCGGAAGGAGGAATCCAGGCCTTCCTCCTCCTCCCTCCGCCGCTCACTTGATCTTTCGGAACTCGTCGCAGTCGCAGAGGATGAGGTTCATGTGCTTGTCGAAGGCCTTGAAGGTGCCGATGAAGACGCGCCCGTCCTGCAGGATGCACCGCATGCGGTAGTCGATGTGCTGAAGCATCTTGCTGCTCTTGCCCACCGTCTGAGGGAGAGAAAGGCCGAGGGAGCAGTGAAGGGGCAGTGAAGGGGGGAGGACCGCCACATCAGCCCCACGGCAAGCCCCCTCCCCCGCTCGCTCACCATGGCGGCGGTTTTCCTTTCTCTTCCCTTCTCTCTGCCGCTTCGAGCCTCTCGGCTTCCTTCGCTCCGCTTCCCGCTGCCGCTTGACAAACCAAAGACGCGCGGCCTCTAGTAAGCGGAACCGGAAGCGCCAGTCGGCAAGACGCTCCTCCGCCAACACTTCCGGCACAAGCGGAACTGCCCTCTCCCTCGGAGGCGGGGCGTGTTGCCCAGGCAACTCCCGAGCTCTGCGGTCTCCATGGCACCCAGTGCTCGGCGACAAGGCTACACCCCCCCTGCTAAAGAGATGGAGCTGAGTAGCAGCCAACGGGCGCGGGGGCCGCTCTTGAGTGGCAGGTAACATGCTCCAATGGGTGTGCGGCCATGGCTCGGAGGCGGGACAAAGCAGGGAAGGAGTTTGGCGACGGCGGAGTGGAGCGTCCCGGCCGGCCAGGCAGTCGGGTGAGCAGCGCGGGGCGGAGTCCTCTTCGGCTTCGCTCTCCTCCGGCCTGGCTCGCCTGCCCGCTCGAGGACCTGCCTGCGACGCGAGGCCCGCCCCGTCCTGCCCTCCCAGGTGCCGGGGGCCGCAAGGGGGCGGAGGCCATGTGGGGCTCCTCGAGCGGGGGGCCGGACCCTCCCCCCGGCCGCCCACAGGAGGGCCTTGGCACGCTCCTCTCGCCTTCGCGGCTGGCTGCGGCTCCGGGCCGACTGGCTGGCCTCTCTGACTCTCTCCCTGCGCCCCGACCCATCCCGCTATTGGGGTCATCCGGACGCGCCGCGGGGCAGCGGGCCCTTAGCGTAGCCTAGCCTGGCCTGGCCCGGCTCTCTGCCGAGGGGCTCGCTCCGTCCCTCCCGCGCTCGGCTGCTGGGAAGCGGGCGGAGAGGAGCGCCGAGGCGGCGCTGAGCTCCCCTTCCCCGTCCGTTGTCCGTCCGTCCATGGGGGGCCCCGGGTGGCTCCTGCGTGAAGAAGGTCCCGGTCTGGGCGGACTTTGGGCCTGATCCGGCCCCAGTGCTCTCCTCCTCCGGGATACTGGCGGGGTCTCGGGGGTTCTTCGGCCCTGCCTTTCACCTGGGTGCTGCTTTCCTCTTGTCAAGAACCCAGAGCCGCCGGCCGCGTTTATAAGGCCCGAGTGGAGAACCTCGGGAGGCGGCTGCCAGAAGTGCCACCCCCGGCGGCCCAAATGTCGGCCCCCCCGTTGGACCTCCTGTCCGGCCCTCTGCCCTGCGTGTCTACACAGAGCCCCTCCCTGGCACCGGTCAGTTGGTTCCTCTGGGCTTTATTTCTGCGGCACGCCAGGCGGGCGTCGTGGAGAGGAAATGGCCCTTGAGTTGGACTCCTTTGACGAGGAGGATCTCTTGGTCTTCTGCACCTGCTCAAGTCGGGGGGGGGGGCTCGTGGGGCAGAGTGGCTCAGGCCTCCTCTGCAGCCCAAGAGAAGTGCAACTCCCCAGAATGCATCTCTCGCTTTCTGTGGGGCAGCAGCCTCTCTTTAGTCGCAGTGGGGGAGTCTCCTACTCATGCCCCAAAACTATTTGCAAGTGGCTTGGCCTGCAATGAAGGAATTGCTGCCTCTTTCTGCTTTTCCTGTGAACAACAAAGGGCACCTTGCTGCATATTCTGGACCCGCTCAATCTCTGTGTTCACTCTGGAGGCTCCTCTCCCTCACATGCAGACCCTCTGTGTTGCTCACACTGGGAGTGATTCTGTGTCCCTGCACAATGCTTTGAAGCATACTTCTTCCTACAGGGAAGACCGCTGTCGTTGCTGATGGCTTCCTGGGCAGTGCTGCGGGCTAGGACTGCATAAATAGGCTGACCATAAACATCTTTGAGAATTTCCCTTGGTTTCAAATCTCCATTTTCTGTACTTCCCTTCCCAGAATAATGCTGGTTCCTCGTAGGGTTTGGCACTCTCTGCTTATGACAGCCAGCTTCTGCTTGGGGTGTGAACTTGCCAGACTTGTGGCCGTGTTGCTGTTTCTCTGCTGCGTGGGAGCACGGAAGGGCAGCTGCAAACCTACCTCCCCTTAACCTTGGTAGAAGAGGCAGGCTGGAGTCTACAGTCCCCTATTGCCCCCTGAGCTCATTTCTCCCCTCATCACTGTAGACAAGGGTGAATGTTGCCAGGAGACTTGTGACAGGTGTGGAACTGATTCTCAAAAGTCAGCTGCAGGGATGTGACCAGGGCAGTGGGAGGACCTCCCTTCGTGGTCTGGTGGGGGCAAAGGAAAAGGGAAACTGGCTCAGCGTTTACTTAGTAGAGGCTTCAGCTCATCCCACTGCTGGGTTTGTTTGATGGTTCTAGGAATGTTAATGCCTGCCTGTTACTGTCTCCAAATGCCAGCTCTCCTTGCTTAGGTTGCTGCACATCTCCACAGGACAGCCTGTGGAGGAGGAAGAAGAGGAGTTGCAGGTGTGGAACATTTCTCAGCTTTGGGGGTGTAATGTTGGAGGGGAGCGTCTGGTTTGGGATGGGGAAATTGCGTAGCAGGGACTGGTGGCCGCAGCTGCAGCCTCTGGGCCCCATGGCTGCCCCTTGGGCCAGATGGTTGTGTGAGCTGCCTCCGTGCTCCTGAGAGCACTTGTGGATTTGGCAGCACCACGACCAGTAACCTTGTTTGGTGTCTTGCCTTGTCTGATGGAATACTCTGTCTAATGTTACAGGGTGGAACATTTTCCACTTTAAGAAATGCATTCTTTAAAAAAAAATACGTGACAGCTAATGAGCGAACAGAATTTATGAAACTAGGCAATTGGAATAGATACAGTACTAATTAAATCTAAAGTTGAAACTGCAGTTGACTCTTTAGGTGACACTGTCTGGGAAACGTGTGTAGCTGTGTAGGCACACTAAAATTAGTATGTGAACAGTTTTAGTGCCCTGATATTTAAAATATTTTCCATTATTCAGGTACAAGCAGTTTTGTTTGGGTGTCCTATATAAGCCAGAGTGTGCATTTACAGGATCTGGACAGGGTGGTTTATAACAGACGCTATTGGAGGTCAATGATTCATAGGGTTGTCATAAGTCATAATCGACTTAAAGGCACATAACAACAATGGTCACATATTTCAAACTGCTTCTGGCTGCTGGAAAAATTGTTCAAAAACGTAAACAGCACACAACGGCATACGTCTAGTAGCAAAGCTATGAAAGTTCATCAGATGAACGGGTAACTCAGATCTCCGACAAGTTGGAGCAGCAGGGACTGTCCTGGAAAACCCTGTATTGTGGTTGTCATTCTGAGCAGAGAGGAAGGCAGTGGCATCCTATGGCTGCATCCTCCCCTCTCAGAGCAGCCACCGCCCGTGAGAGGATTAAAGCAGCCTGGCCTTGAATAGCAGGCTGGTAGTGCAGTGGCGGCGGCCGTTGCTGCTGCAGCCCCTCCAAGGCAAAGAGTTGCCGGGGCCACATCTTCTGGCCTTGGAGCCAGGCAGGGCTATCTGCCTGGATCTATTGTTATTGCTGGATTGTCCAGGTGGTTGGCATCTCTTGGTAGGGACACTCCATGGCTAGGTGTGTTGCAGGTTCCCAGAGTGGGGAGAGGAGGGGACTTTCCTGCTCCGCGCTTTCGCCTTGGCACCAGGAACAAAATAGCAGAGCTGGGGCATCTGGGCAGCTCTGCCCTGCCTTGTTCTCAGGCCCTTGCCAGTTGGGTCCTGTAGTAGGAAGGTGGGGCTGTCATTCATTGGGCGAGCTGTGGCTTGCTCTGAGCTTCCGACTGTTCTGGCCGTGAGTCAGGCAGCGTCCTTACTTCTGGCATCCGCTGGTCCTTGGGGAAGGCAGGTGTTCTACCCTCTCTATACGGGGACCCCACAGGCTGTGACGTTCTTTGCTCTCCTGGGTTAAGGAGGGTTGCTCTGAATCGGACCTGCGAGTGCACCAAGAGGTGGTGCGTGGCTCATCTTGAGCAGCCCTCACCGCTGCTGAGCCCAGGGATGATGGAGGGGACCTGGGACCTGGAGCCTGGTCTCTCCCTTGCTGGGGAGGTCTTGACATGAGCGGCCAATATGAGCGAGGAGTGGAGTGCCTCAGGCCCTTCCTTGCCCTTGGGAGGGGGCTCCAGCAGTGGCTGCTGCTGCTGCTTGGATCATGGCACAGGGAAAGGTGGAGTGCCCGCTTGAGTGGACTGGTCTCTGGCAGAGCCGGTTCCCAAAGGCTCACAGTCCTTTGCCCTCTTGACAGGTTTGGGAGGCCCACTCCTCTCCCCATCTGTGAGATACTCAAAAGTCTGGGGAGATGCCACCTCCCTCAGACATTGTCAAGGTGGCCGTGGAGTGGCCTGGTGCCAATGCCCAGCTGCTGGAGATAGATCAGGTGAGGTTACAGGCAGGCCTTGAATGGTGAGTGGGCGAAGTGTGGGCCGGAGCTTTGCTGTGGACCCAACGGGAGCCTTTGGGAGGAACGTCCTGGAGTTGGGGGGGAGGATAGGTAGAACTCGGTCCAAGTGTGTGTTGCAGTTCAGGGTTCTCTTTTTCTTTCTTGCCCCCCGACCTCTCAGAAGCGGCCCCTGTCGTCCATCATCAAGGAAGTGTGCGATGGGTGAGTCTGAGTGAATGCTGGCTGGCCTGTCCCTCCCTGCCTGCCTCCTACCAAATAACCCCCCTTGGCTGGGGTCCAAAGAGAGTCCTGGCCCTGCTGTGCCTCTAGAGGCCCTTCAACCGTCTTGCTGCTCCTGGGTGTCGCTGCTTGTCCCCACCCCACGTACACGCATGCACGCACACATGCGTGATTCCTGGGTGAGAAGGCTGGTGTGGTCTTTCCCCGCTTCTAGGTGGTCACTGCCCAACCCTGCGTACTACACGCTCCGCTATGCTGATGGGCCGCAGCTGTACATCACGGAGCAGGTTGGTGTGTGCTGGCAGTGGAGAGGGGACAGCAGGACTCCATGGCTTGTGGGTGGGGGTAAGGAAGTACACGGGAGGCCTGCTAAGGAGGCGGAGCAGTCCAGGAGTCCTGCCCATCTCCACTCCCCCCCCTCCCGGTGATGCTGAGAGGAGCCTCTCTTTTTTGACTAACAGACTCGATGTGACATCAGAAATGGGACCATCCTTCAGCTGGCGGTTTCCCCGGTAGGTGTGGGCAGGGCTGCCTGCTTGTTTCCTTGGGGGGAACCTCCTTTCTTGGGGTTTGGCCCGGCTGGCTGGGGTTAGTGGAATGAGATCACCACCCCTTACTCCCTGGCAACCAGCCTTCTGCCAGGCTGAGGTGGGGGTGCTGGGTGTGTGTGTGTCTACAGGGGATTAGCTCTTGCCCGTCTCCCAGTCCAGGGCTGCCCGGCAGTTGATGGATCGGACCCAGTCGCACAGCATGGAGGCCCGACTGGAGGCCATGAAGGAGCTGGCCAAACTCTCTGCGGATGTGACCTTTGCCACCGAGTTCATCAACATGGATGGCATCGCAGTGCTCACCCGCCTCATGGAAAGTGGCACCAAGCTCCTCTCCCAGTAAGTGCCCGGCTGCCCCTGAAGCGGGACGTGCAGCAGCAGCACATGCCATCTTTTTGGGGGGCAGAAGGGGGTGGTTGCTTTGTGTTCCCCTCACGCCTGGGCATTCCAGTGGCCTTCCATCTGGAGGCAGGTGGGTCCCTCCCCAGCCGTTTGTTGGGCCTGGTGGCCTGTCCTCCTTGGGCAGGGGCTATTGCAGTGCGGAGCCGACCGCTGAGTGGAGAAGGCAGTTGGGCCCTGCCGCTCTGTCCGCTCCACCCTTTTCTCTTCAGCTGCAGCTTCTCCTCTTCCACAGCCCCATTTGAGTGCTTTGCTCCTCCTCCGGGGGGCAGAGTTAGCAGCAGGCAGTTGGGATCTGAGACTGTTCACTGTCTGGGATGTTCAGGGAAGTGAAAGGCCTGCAGATAGAAAAGAGGATGTCACCCCGAAGGCAGTCCTTGCGGGGCTGGGGATTCTCTTCATTACTCAGTGCAGCAACATTAGCAAATGTCAGAAACCACACTCGGATCTCTTTGGGGTCTTCCGGAAGTGGTGCAGAACATTCTTGTTAGCGTTTGAAGCCATAGAATTGTAGAAGAGTAGTGTTGGAAGGGGCCTATAAGGCAATCGATTCCAGCCCCCTGCTCAGTGCAGAAATCCAAGTTAATCCATCCACCGTGGCATCCTCCTGGGCCATCTCCATGGAACGGGAGTTGGGGGCCCTGTGTGAGTTTACAGCCACTTTGGCCTTACCTACGTGGCCAAGTCAGAGAGGAGGACTGGGAGAGGGCTCTTCAGTCCCTGGCAGGTAGGCTACTGTTTTATCCTGGTACTATTTACTGTCTGAGGCTGCTGGGAGCAGTCATGTAAAAGATTTGGGGCAGGCTGTCATCAGTATGCTGATGGCACTCAGAGGTTATGGAGAAATAGAGCTGAGTTAGGAGAACCCACCCAGGCTGTGGACTGGTCCATGGATGTGGTGGGGGCTGGATTAGGGTTAAATAGACTGCAAGACAGGTGCGTAATTCCCATGTTGCAGAAAAGAGAAGAGAAGGCCTGTTGCCTGCCCCAGATGGGGTTGTGCATTCTGTGGAGGAGCAGGTGAACAGTCCCGGTGGGGGGGTGCTTCTGCGTCCAGCTTTGTCACTGGAGGCCTGTGGCTAGGAGTGCCTTCTGCCAGCTGAAACTGGTGCAACAACCACAGCCATTCCTGGGCCAGGATAGCCTGATCGCAAGACTTTAGGCATTGATGACTTATTTATTTGCTATTACTTATTATTTCAATTTGTATGCTGCTTTTCCATGTAAATATCCCTGAAACGGTTCTCAACACAACAAAAATTGAAATATCATTACAATAATTACGATAACTGTCACTCAAACACAACATCACTTCAAAATATAAAGTAATCCTAATAACTCATTTTGATAACATAAACATTATGACATTTTAAATTGTTATAAAATATAATTATAAAAAATTATAAACTATTTTATAATAGACTTCCGGATTGGACTACTGCAGTGCATTCTACATGGGGCTTCCCTTGTGTCTGGTTAGTGCAGAATGCTGCAGCATGATTGCAAGTGGCTGTAAGATCCTCTCAGCATGTGACACCCCTGCTCAAAAGATGTGCGCTGCCTGCCAGTTCATTTCTGGGACAAATTCAAGGTGTTACTTTTCGTATATACAATCCTTAACAGCTTGGGACAAGCTGACCTGAAGGATCGCCTTGCTCCAAATGTGGCCACTTCAGTCTTCAAACTGGGCACTTCAGAAGTGCCACGTCAAGCTTGTTCTGCACCAGGAAGGAGCCGTTCCTTTGGCGTGTCCTCACGGAAACTCTGGAACTCCCAACCCATTCATATGAAGCAAGTGCCTTTGCTGCATTGTTTTCAGTACCTGCTAAAAACATTTTTGTTTAGGCAAGCCAACCCAGGCTTGTAATTTTATTATGTTTTTTAAATTGTTGATTTCTTAAATATTTTGGTAATGTTATTATGTTTAATTTTTTTAAAGTCTGTTTTATTGCTATTTTAATTAATATTTTATTGTATTATGTAAATTGCCTAAGGTTTTTTTATTAAGTGGTATATACATTTTAATTTAAGATATGCAGACGATACCATACTCTCAGCAGAAACCAGTAATGATTTGAAACGAATGCTGATGAAAGTTCAAGAGGAAAGCACAAAAGCAGGACTACAGCTGAATGTCAAGAAGACTAAAATAATGACAACAGAAGATTTATGTAACTTTAAAGTTGACAATGAGGACATTGAACTTGTTAAGGATTATCAATACCTTGGCATAGTCATTAACCACAATGGAGAGAATAGTCAAGAAATCAGAAGGCTAGGACTGGGGAGGGCAGCTGTGAGAGAACTAGAAAAGATCCTCAAATGCAAAGATGTATCATTGAACACTAAAGTCAGGATCAGACCATGGTATTCCCGATCTCTATGTATGGATGTGAGGACAGTGAAAAAAGGATAAGAGAAAGATCAACATTTGAAATGTAGTGTTGGAGGAGAGCTTTGAAGATACCATGGACTGCAAAAAAGACAAATAATTGGGTGTTAGAACAAATTAAACCAGAACTGTCACTAGAAGCTAAAATGATGAAACTGAGGTTATCCTACTTTGGACACATCATGAGAAGACATGATTCACTATAAAAGACAATGATGCAGGGGAAAACAGAAGGGAGTAGAAAAAGAGGAAGGCCAAACAAGAGATGGATTGATTCCATCAAGGAAGCCACAGACTTAAACTTACAAGATCTGGACAGGGTGGTTCACAACAGATGCTCTTGGAGGTCACAGATGCATAGGGTTGCCATAAGTTGTAATTGACTTGAAGGCACATAACATTTTTCTAAATGATAAAATATATAAAAATTCACGTTGGCTTTTGGTGAGAGGGCTTGAGCTAGCATAGCTGGGAGTTCTGGTGATTATCCCAGCGAGCTTGTCGGTGATGTGAATGAATCCTCCGTTTCTGCCATTCATTGTTTTTTCGATTGTTCTGAGCGCCGTGGGTGACTTGCCCTTCGCCAGGGCAGTGTGCCAATTTCAATTGTAGAAGCAAACACACTTGTATATTTTTTTCATCAATATTTGGACTTTCACAGAAAGTGGAACTTCCTGGCAAGGAAGGAATGGTGCAGAGATGAAGTAGGAGAAGCAACAGATTTCAGCAGGGGAGTCCAGGCAGGGCCCTCGTCTCCTGACCACTTGGAAGTTTTTCGCAGCCCCTCCCTGGCTTCCTCAGACCACAGACGTTTGGGTTCCACATTCTGTGCCACTTCCTGCAGGTGGCTCATGAAGCCACAGCAGAGCGGCAAAGGTCTGCCTCTGGCCTTTGAGGTCTGAGGAGGCACGAGGAACCTTCCTTTCTCATTGCCCACTTTGGGCTGATGTGGAGTTGCCAAGACATTGTTGGGCCACAGCTGGTATTCCTGTGGAATGATTCTGTGGTTGGGAGCTGGCAAGTGGGGAAGGGAGTCCTCAGGATGCCTCCCCCTGGCTGAACTCTCCTGCTGCTCAGGTTGTCTGTCTCCCCCTCCACCCTCCCCGCCCCTTGCAGCTACAGTGAGATGCTGGCATTCACCCTGACAGCCTTCCTGGAGCTCATGGACCATGGCATTATCTCTTGGGATATGGTGCCCCTCACCTTCATCAGACAGGTACAGTCTCCTTGGGAGTAAATGGCAGGCAAAGT